>NC_084882.1:35685515-35994087 GCF_023558435.1 Drosophila sulfurigaster albostrigata | reverse complement strand
ATTCAGCCAGTGAGGCAGCTAGCGAAGGAAGCTCGGAAACGTCATACATAAAAACAATAAATGATTTATATATGAAAACAAAAAGCGTACGAGTAAAAGCCACAAAAATAAAAATCACACATACTGTCGTATGTAAGCAGACAGCTGGAAAGAGACAGACACTGCGGGAGTGAAAGAGAGAGGGAGACAGACCACAGCAGGATATGGCGAAACGTGAATTTTGTGAATTTTACTGACATATTTCTAGTACAATTGTATATTTTATTATTCGCCCGAAATCAAAGCAAAAGAAATGAAAAAAGAATCAGAGCATAGAGCAGACAAAAATGTCTGTCTGTCCGTCCGTCTGTTTGGCTGTCGAAATGTCTAGCTGTCTGGTTGTCTCGCTTTCTGACTGTCTGCACAATAAAAAGCGGCATAAAAGCAAAATATATGCGGACGAGTTTATTGGAGAAATCAGGCAATCGAGCGTATACAAGAGACTCCGGATCTAAGCCATTGATAGAGCAATCGCAATCGCAGAGGAGACAAATGAAGTCTTTTTTCCTCTCATGTGTTATGCATTTGCTCTCTCTCTCTCTCTCTGTCTCTCTCTCACTCTGCCTGTGGCCTATATTTTGGGGCAACTAATTGGCAGTTTAAATTACGTTCGTTGTGTGACTCGAGGCCATATTGTATTTAAAGACAGGCTCGTATATTTAAATGTGTATTCAAACTAATTGCTGGTTTTATCTATGCTAACGTGTTTTTTTTCTGTTATTGTGTTTTATCGTCAGCCAACAACAAATTAATTTGCATTTCTATTATTTTCATAAATAACAGAGGCAGCGTAAAAGTCGCTGTTTGAGTTTCTCTCTCTCTCTCTCTCTCTCTCTCTCTGGCCACCTAAAATCAGTGCAACTGTAAAAACAATGACGTTTTTGGTCAGCTCCAAAAAATAAACAATTTAAGTCAATTTAAATTTCTGATGATTTGCAACTGTCAGTTGGCCAAAAGGGAGGAGGACTGGCAACCACGAGGCACGAAAAAAGAATCAACTAACTCACCACACTATCAGTCACACTTACTGCACGTTGCACAGTTTCCATTTTGATGAGCACAGCTTGTTGCCAGTTGGAAATAACTAAAGCAAAGTCCAAAAAAAAAGCTGAGAGAAAGAGCTGCAAAAAAATTGTGGCTGGCGCCAAAAGAAAATTCGACAGCGAACAAAAAATTAAACATATACATACGTATATATATTATTTGTATATTGTACGTATTGTATGTGTGATGGAGGAAGGGGAGTAGGAGGCAGGGGAGAGTTTGTGCCCGAAAAAATTGCCAGAGCAGAGAGAGAGGGAAAAAAACAAATGCTTCGAGTGCAAACATTTGCACGCACGCACAAATCAAAACATCAACAGAAACAAAACGAGAACCAAAAGCAAAAAAAAAAGCGACACGAAAATTGTTTGGCAAAAAACCAACGGCACGTAGATTCCCCCACTCCCACACCCCCACTCCTCCCACTCAACGACAACATGGAAAAAGTCTCGGCAACATTGTATTACGTATTTGACATTTTAAACGGGGCCAGTCGCCACTTGTCAATCTTTGTTCAAGTTCGCATTTCACATATTTCCTCTTTTCTCTAGCCTTTGTTTTGATTTGTAACTGTGTGCGAGTGTGTGTGTGTGGAATGTATGTGTATGTGTGTGGTATAAAACTCTTGTTTTTTACATTTTTGCTTCATTCACTTATGTCTCTTTTTTTTCGGCGTCATTTTCATGGCATTTTTGCTGGCAAATGGCTTTCCAAACGCGAATGGACGAAAGTCAGCCTAAAAGTATGCAAATAAAATACGCGCTCTTATCTGTTTGGCATTGGCTTTTGTTGGACTGCGACTCTGGACACAGCTGCCCAGCACTCTGGCTCCGGCTCTGGCTATGGCTCTGTGGCTTCGACGCGAACAAAAAAAGCGTCGCCAAAACAATGTTTTAAAATGCATTTGGGCATACTTTGCACTCTGGCATATGCTATAAGCCGGATCGTAGCCATCGTTGTAACCATTTACACGCCCATTCTCCGCAGATATTCGCAGCATCAGTATCAGCCACAACTTCAAGCCCCCATCTCTCTCTCTCTCCTCGCAGTTGCAATCAACAAAATTGAAATCGTTTGTTGTTGTCGCTGTTTGCTGCAGTTTGCTGCTCATCCCTGACATTCTGTGACTCATGTGTGCTTCTGCCCAAGTTAAGCAAAAAGCAAACAGCAGCAGACGGACAGACAGACAGACAGAATGTCTGCCGTTTAGCCATAATTCAACATAGAGAGTCCTTCGACTAAAGTCCATTCTGTCCAAAAACGAGGCTAAAGAGCTTCCTTGAAACATTTTCATATTAGAAGTAATTTGAAAGGAAAATCATGTGCATTTTTCAGGCTCAGCCTTTAAACTGAACTTATGCTTATGTACATTTTAGTTAAGGGTATTACTCGAGTCGAGTTACACAACATTTTGTGCATTTCTGTATTTGAAACTTTGTTGTCTTTGTTCTGTTTCTGTGTTGCTGCTGTCATGTGCACTTATTTCTAAATAATTGAAAAGTTATAGCAAAACAAAAGGAACCGCACACACAGCACAATCTCAGCTCCATCAAGTACAAGAATAAGAAGAAGCTTAAGAAGAAGCTGAAGCAGAAACAGAAGAAGAATACAGTCGAAAAATCTGACAAAATTTATATAGATTTTTACGCAACTGCTGCTGCAAGTAGAACTCTCGCTCATATGTTAGCTTTATGATGCCATTTTGTTAATTTATTTCACTTGCTTGACAGTTTGTTTTCGCATTTTTTGTCATATTTTTTGTTAGTTTATTTTTTAGTTTTTTGTTTTCCGGATTGTTGCTGGTTCAGGGTTTGGCCATTGTCTTCTTCTATGCCGAATGGAGAATGGCGAGTGGCAAATGGCGAATTGCGAGTGGCAAGTTCACGCGCTAAAGGAAAAAATAGATGTGTGTGTGTGTGTGTGTGTATTTTGCAGCACTCGCTCTCTTCACTGAGTGCAGCGTCTGTGTGCGTTATTGCCTCTGTGGTTTTGACATAAAGTGCGCTTATAAAAAACCACCAAGTTAGAAGCGCGCTGCAAAAATTTTTTGATGAATGTAACGTTAGCAACGAGCCATCCAACCAACCAGCCAACCAACCAACGAACCATCCAAGCAGCGAGGCAAAAAAAATACTCGTAGCGTAAAAATAGCTGATAAATTTGTGCGCCAAAAACAAATGGTTAAAGTTTGAAATTGAAATTGGGCCAAAAGGCAACGCCACTCGAAAAGTATAGCGTCATCAGCGTCGTCGTCGTTGCGAGGATGCTAACAACAACAGCGACGAGAGAAAAACAAACATCAAAAAGAAAAAACTAAAAATATACATAATAAATACATATCTCAATCAAAAACGACAATGGTGAGAAAAACCAGGAGTGAGAGAGATAGGGAGTGAGAGGGAAATAAGTTAGAGTGCTACAGTCGAGTGTGCTAAATTGTGAGATACCCGGTACACATTTTGAAGAAAGGCAAAACAGCATTAACTTTAAAATATTCCCAATTAATATTCTACGAAAATACTAAAATGATACCAAAAGCTATATTTGGTAAATTGGTATAACACAACTACCAAATATACTATATTGTGAAAAATATACCAAACTAATTATTTTAAGCTACAGTCAAATGGTCTCAAATGTGAGAATAAACGCATTTAATTTTAATATATACTAAATTGATATACTTCAAAAATACTGAAAATATAAAAATAGGCATATATATATATAAAATATATATATAGTGCCACACTCAAAACATACCATAGACTACACAATACTAAAATATACCGAAAGTATACCGATATACTTATGCATTCAAAATATACCATAGACAACAAAATATACCATATTGCAGTATATACCGTCTCAGCTATTGACACTGACCAAGAATATTATATACCTTATAAGATCGGAGATGCCTCTTCTGCCTATCACAATGTTGTAATACCCTTCTTCCCTTTGCGTAACGGGTATAAAAAGCGTAAAAAGCAAAGACACCAAGCTGCAGGCAAATATGACAGCGACAAATAGACAAATAAGAAACCCAAATGAATATGAAGCGTTGTTTTCTATTTTCCATTTCCCCATTTGTTATTGTTCTACGTTGTTCGTTGTTCCGTCATTGATAAAACAAAGAAACAAAGAAAGGCAAGCAAAAAAAAACACGTTGCTCAGATTAAAAATCTAAACCAAAAACTGAACAAATATAAATATATAAATGGCAACATTTGAGTATTTGTTGAGAGTACGCTTTTGCTTAGGTACAACGCAGTGCGAGTGAGTAAATATAAGCTGCTTTTCATTTTGTAGAGCATCAAAGATTTTCTAGATGTTGAGATAAAGCAAGCAACTAAATAAAAAACCCAACACACACATAGAGAATAGAGAATGGAGAATGGTTGTGGCACACGTACAAGTGCAGCTCCATTTATCTTCTGTCACTGTACGAGTGTTTCCGTTTTTGTAATGAATGTCCAGCTGTGTGAACCGCCTCAGTCTCAGCCCCCGCGGGGATCGAGCAAGAAGCGTGAGAACGAGAGGAACCGGCCATAGCCCGAAATAAACTAAACCAAACCAAACCAGACGAAAGCAATCCCAAAACCCACTTGGTACAATTGTCGTTGGACAGTCGCTGAAAGGCGTCTTTTATGTCACTTGATAAGATAAGCCATGCTTAAAATATACGTCTCTCTCACTCTATATACATATATACATATATAGTATACTTTATATAGACATAGGATACAGTGCACATAAAGTGCCAAGCAAGCAAAAGACAAAGACAAGAGAGTGCAACTTGTATGCGCCGCATTCTTAATCCAGAGTTTTGTCATTACGCTTTCTCTTTGCCATAGATTTTCTCTATTTAAACGTCTCCTTCGTCGTTTATTCTCTATCCGCTTAAATTAGGCAGATTCCGTTGTATGCATCTGCCAAGTGCAATTCAAAGAGAATTCTAAGGACTCGACAGCGCAACAATAAGCTGCTTGCTACAACAAAACCCTCCGGAGAGGAATGCACATGCTTGCTCAAGTGTTTAGCACTTAATGCTCAAACAATCGAGCTGCATTTGCCCACTTGAACTTATTAACGAGACAATAAACGCATTAAGATATGACTAAGTAATGCCACTACAGTTGGATGTCTAATAAATTGGACTAACTCGCTTTAAAGTGACTGTTAAAGTTCAAACTTCAATTCGTTACATCAACACACTCTGAAAGTTTTAGGGGTTCAGTGAAGCGCATGAAACGCATTCCATCAACATGAATTCACAACAGTATTAAATTCGAAAAATGTATTCCATTTATTTAGCCCACTTTGTGATACTCAAAACATTTGAAAACGCGCAAAAGCACAACACAACACAAAATAATGTTTAGTTGCGTTAAAGCGTAAAACATATTTACGCACTTTCATATTTTCGAGAATGTGAGTGCGAACTCTCGGATATTCCTACAGGGCCACATTAATTTCATTACATCGCCCCACACTCTCTGTGTAGCTGTCTCTTTCTGGCACAGATTCATCCATTAGAGGAGCAGAAAACAATTCCCTGAACTACGCAAATTGATCAATTTCAATTCAGTGCAAATATCATGGGCGTGATTGTGTTGGCTCGCAATCGTCGTAATGTTGGTAATATAAACTTTTTATTTTATCTGCTTTATCTGCTTACACGTACAACTTCTTTTTTTCTTCTTCTACGTTTTTTTTTCTTTCTGTTGTTGTGCTGAACGACACCTCGACAAGTCACATTGTGTGCACACAACAAAAATTTGTCAAAGTTGCCAACTGAATTCGAATATAAAAAGCCAAGTTGGCAGTTAAGACTCGAGCTACAACTTTTACTCGTACTTTATTTTCTCTTTATAGTAATCTCATACAATACGAGTCCTTAGTACTGACTGAGTTCTGAGTCCTGAGTCGGAGACACGTTGTTGATGACATGAACTTTGAATTCCTGTGCAGTCTGTGACACCTTTCTCCCCTCCTTCTTTTGAATGTTCTTCGTATTTGCATGTGCAGGTGATTCAATTGATTCTTCTTGATCTTCTCTGTTGTGCTGGAATTTGTCTAGCCTTCAGTTATCACATTTTTCTATTCTTTATGCTTATTTCTTATTTTGCACACCTGGAAGTGCTTTTGCAGCTACAAATTATCTAGTGAGCAGTGCAATAAAGGCAGCCGAACCGCAACCTCATGAAATTTAATGCTCTTTTGGCGCACTTTTGGTTTTTTCGGATTGTGGCCAGTTGCAGATATCGCATTGCATTGCATTGCAGCGCGTTTTTGCTTTTAGCGTGCGCAATTACACTTGAAGAAATCCTGGGGATTTCAGGCGAAAATCCATTTGTCACAATGCTGAGTACGTGAGCAGCGCTGACTGCTGCAGTCACCCGGCCAACAGTGCGTATGAATGTGTCCCTTGGGTCCTTTGCTGCTGCTGCATTGCTGCACAACTGCATTGCCGCGGCTCTATCACAATGACACTTCATTTCTGTTAGCCTCAACGGCGAAGGACACGACGCTATGCCAAAATATACACACACACCTATACTGAGTACTTATATAGTATAACTGGTATGTATAAGTATGTTATCTATGCTCATTGTCAGGGTCTGTTTATATGGGAAAAGACAGCGGCTTATTTGAGTCAACCAAATCCGTTTATATAATGCCACAATAATTTCAAACTACACACATTTAAGCAATTCACTCTGATAACTACTAAATTCTACTTTCAGAAATATACTCAGATTACTTCGTCAACTATAACTGCTAATATTATATAATACTTATTTCAATATACTAAATTGGTATCAAAATATAATAATTTAAATAATCATCTTTATTATAAATGTAAAATTTATTTAATTAATCATTTTTATTATCAATATATTCAAACAGAAATAAATGTGCTGAATTGCACGCATAAACCCACTCAGGGTTAAAACACACACAAATTCACTCACATGTGGGTTAAAGCTGAGCTAATAAAGCAACGAAGAATGTGTGACGTCACAAAAGACTAAATTGTGACCAGCCAAGCTAATAATCAAAGCATAGCAAATGCGTACACAAAAAAATACCAAACAAATTATACGCAAAAAGAGACATTCATCATTATCTTCATGCTGTGTACGCAACGCAACGCAAATTAGCAATGCGGCTAATGATCATTAACGCGCACACAGCAGCACAACGAAGCAAAGAACACAGAAAACTATTCCACAAAATATTTCTATGCACAGTGCACCTAATAGTAGGCAACGAATTAAAGCAACTACAATGGGAAACGAATTTAATATTGTGTGCACTTACCCACTGTCCTTTCAGCGACATTAGCGCCTGCATTGTGTATACAGCATTAGCAATTTATTTAGCACTAACGCATTTTATTTGCGTTTATTTTCACTGTCACTCACAATCAAAAAAATACAAAAAAAAATACTAGCACAAACACTATGACGCGCTGGCCACTTTTATCTCCATTTTTCTGTAGCTGCAAAAGCGAAGGAGAAGACAGAGAAAATGAAGAACGCAAGCACTCGCAACACCGACGCGCACTTTTTTCACCTTAACCTCACTTTATGCATTTTTTCACAGCGAAAATTTACTAAACTTTAACTTTGCACTATTAAATTGCATAATAATATGCGCTTATATGCAAGAAACAATAAAAAACACAATTAGAAGCAGATAAATAACTTTTTTAATGCATAAATTAGCATTGCATTTTGGACCAACATGTGAGACACCTGTGGCCAAATTTGTTGCACTTATAACAAAAAAACAAAAAATAAGAAACGAACACATTTACGTGTTATCCCGATCGTCGCGCTACACTTTCCGCGTTAAAACTCAAACAGTTTTAATTAATAGAGCTAATTTCTCGATTTTAAGCGCAGGTTCAATGCCCCGACGACCGCACTGTTCAATTGTCCTGCGCAAACTACTTAGTTTAAGATTGGACAACTGCATTCAAGCAGTGTCACCATCTTATTTGCATAGACAGGTTCAGTCATTTTTTCACAGCGAAAATTTGCTAATCTTTAACTTTGCACAATTAAATTTCATAATGATATGCACTTATTTACAAGAAACACTAAAAACATAATAAGAAGCAGCCAAATAACTTGTATAAGTCATAATTTGACTTCGCATCTTGGACCAATATGTGAGACACCTGTGGCCAAAATTGCTGCACTTGACACTGCACTCATAAAAAAACAAAAAATAAGAAACGAACACATTTACGTGATTTGCCGATCGCCGCGCTATACTTTCCGCTTTATTATTGCAACAATTTTAATTAATTAAGCTAATTTCGCGATTAAAAGCACAGATTCAACGCCCGACGTCCGCTCTGTGCAATTATCCTGCGCAAACTGCTAAGCCTAAGATTTGACTACTGCACTCAAGCAGTGCTATCTTAATTACATACATAGATCTAAAGTGCCAGACGAATAAAGCAGTGCAAGCAGTGTACACGTCGAACTTATGTGCGCAGATCAAAAGTGGGAACAGTTCCGCTGTCAAAAGAATCAAGCAGTGCAAGTATCTCACTCATTTGCATAGATCTAAGGTGAGAACAGTGTTGCTGCGAGTGTTTCCTCTGCAGAGATATCAAGTAGTATAAGCAGTGTTCCCATCTCACTCATGCTTGGATTAAAAGTGGAAACAGTTACAAGAGCCCCCGCTCAGAAGAGTCAAGTGCAAAATATTGTTTGCTATTTTGTACATTTTTTCCTCTTACATATTTGCACAACTATTTAATCGGAGTTACATAATAGAATTACATGCATATTGAGCGCATTAACTTTAATTGAAAACTATTTTTAATTAATAAAATGTCAACACTTGACCCCACATAATTACAAGTAGGCATTAAATTGTTTTAATTTTTTTTTTTTATAGGCTTACATCAACAGCAAACGATGGCCGTGGGCACGGCTGGAACAATTACATTATAAAATGCAGAACAAACAAATAAAGCGCAAGTCGACAACGCACACACACACACAAACAGTCGGCGCAACAAGAGCCAAGGGAATTTAAAAATACATGTTCATACAATGAAATATCAAACCGCAAAAAAGGGTTAATTGACCAACAAATAACTTAATTAAATCAAATGAAAATTAAATAATTCAATTTTTAATGAGCTTCCAACAGCAATGTTGACCTTGTTTAAATTATGAGCAATGAGATTGTCACTCGAACATGGGACAAAGTTGGTGACAGTTTAAACGGTATCGATATCGATAACTATTACAAGCAAGCAGTGGAATAGCACTTGGAATGGGACGAAGTAGTACAAACGATAACTTCAACACACAAGCAGTGCCACAGCAAGCAGTTGGTTTGCCTGCAGTCGTTAAAAAAAAAATGCGATGCAAACTTAAATTATGTTTATTTAATATGCTTAACAAATTTAACTGAAAATATATAACTTTTACACGCAAGCAGTTCACCTGAACTTGACATGGTGTTTACATGGTGATCGATAAGCAGTTGATATCAATAGAACTTTTACAAACAAGCAGTGCCATACCAAGCAGTTGAATTGCCCGCAGTTAGTTGAACAAAAAAGTGATGCAAATTTAAGTTATGTTTATTTAATATGCTGAATAAAACACAGAAAAAATTGGAATGCGTTGAATTAAATATTTAATATATGAATTCCTGGTATCATTTGCATTATTATAAACAAAAATCAACCGCTGTTCAATATGGATAAAAGCTTGAAAAGTATGCACTCGAAAATAATAGAAACAATAAGCGACAGCAACAACTAACTGCCAAGTGCAATTGAAAATTGTGAAAATGGTGAAGTGGAAAAGTAGAAAAGTGGAAAAGTGGAAAATGTAATGCCATCGCAAACTGTAGCTACCTGTCGAATTGTTCTGGCTATTGTATTAATTGATTAAAAAACAAATCAAAAAATCAATGCAAGAAGAGTATGGAAAATAATAATACATAATACAACAAAAACAAAAAAAATCAGACGCAGAGAAGAATAAATAAATAATTGAAACAACTACTTAAAACAACAACAAGCAAATGGAAACCATTAACAGCTTAAAAATATTTAATTACCCGCCTCTGGCCGCGCCCCCTTCAAACAAAAAAATCCCGATTGCTTCGTTGGAATGGCACAAAGTGGGTCGGACATGAGGGTCAGTGGACAGCAGGGGAAGGAGGAGTGTGGAGAGGGGGTTGGGGGGAAGAGGGTCGCGGACCTGCCACCAAATTGCAATTAATCTTCTTTTAACAGCAAACTTTTGATCCGCTTTATTTGCATTTCACTGTGGCGCAAACACAAACAGAAAAATGGAAACGGCAAAACAACAACAACAACAAAAAAGAAAAGAACAGCAACAACAAAGGGGAAAATAACGAAAATGCTTGTCATAAAAATTTATCAAGGGTTAAAAATTATGTTACGCGTTTCATTTTGGTGGCTGTGAAATGATTTATGCAAAATCTGTGCCCTAACCAACAACCAAAAAAAAAGAGAAAAAAATGAATATAAATTGTGCAATTTCATGTTTTTGCGTTTTTTTTTGCGTTTTCTTCAACTTTTTATGTCCGGCAAATTAATTTAAAACTGTCTTATAATAACAACAACACATTATTTATAATCTCACATTGAACTTGGGAACTGAAGCTGAAGAACTTTTTTCAGCCAATGATAATTTGCTTATAAGGATAATATCCTGCGCCGTAGTAAGGTGAACCGTAGTAGCCACCATATGAAGGATAACCCCAGCCATAGCCAGCACCATATCCTCCATAGCCATAGCCATAGCCAGGTGCAAGTCCCAGTCCAAGTCCTGGTCCAATTCCCACTCCCAATCCCAGCAAGAAACGAGCTCGTCGAGCGCCTTGTGTCGCCGCTGGATTGCCGCCAATTTCCTGCTCCAATGACAGCAGATCCGTTTTAACAACGCCACCAGCTGGTGCCACATCCTTGTCAACAGCTGCTGCAGCGACGTCGACGTCGTTGACAGCCGCCGCTTCAGTCGCTTCAGTCAAGTGCGTGCCCAGCATCGAGAGCAACAACAACAACAACATCGTTGCCAGCGGCATGTTCAAGCACATTCCACGCATATTTAAATAATACTCAGAGATATGTTTTTTCAATTCTTTTACAGCAATTGTAACAAACCACGACGATGATAACTCAGCCAACTCGCTGCTTAACGCACGCTCGACTGTCAGCCCAAAGGCCGCAAATATTTCATATTTATATGGAGCGAAAACTCAACTCAACTCGGCTCGGATTCTCTTTTGATGATGCTCTGCTAATTTGAATCAGCGCAAATTGCTTTAATCAGAAATAAAAACAACACCGAGGCAACAACAATTGTCTGTGCTAACTGATATTAACAGCCACACCAAAAAGAACCTTTAACACAACCGAGTTGTGAACTCATTAAAGCGAAAACCAGATGCTCTAACTAGAAAAGGTGATAAAATAAATTATTGAAAGCGAAACTGTGATGTTCCCTTTGATAAAGTGCAGAGTAAATTAGACAAAGAAAATCCAGAGAAAACGTAAAGTAAATTATAGAAAGAAAATCAAGAAAAAACGTAAAGTTAAGTATAGAAAGCAAAACCAGAAACAATATAAAGTAAAGTTGACAAAGCAAAACAACAAAAAACTAAAAGTAAATTATAGAAAGCAAAACCAGAAAAATTAACTTATATAGTTAGGTATAAAAAGCGAAACGGGAAAATTTGTAAAGCGAACTATGAAAAGCAGACCATGATAAGCTATTAAAGAAATAAAAATGCAAAAATTATTGCTACAATTTTATTATAATTCGACAAGAAATCAGTTAACTTTATAAACTATCTAATTTTGCGTGTAAAACTTCCACAAATTTATAAATAAATAAAACCAATAGAACATGACTAAATCACTAAAACGAAATAAATAAATGCATTTGAATATAATAATTTTAGAAATTCTATAAGCAAGTTCTGTGAATGAAATTCTAGTGAAATTCTACTCCTATAAGATATAATAAAATTAAGTTTACCAAAATATAATATGAAATAAATAAAATGACTCTGAAATAAGCAAGTTAAGTGAAAAAGCTACAACCGATTTTGGGAGACTGTGAGATACCCACTTCTTAAATATACCAAACAATATACCACAAATATACTAAAATATACCAAGGACCATATTTGGTATATCGATGAAGTACTATATCTGGTATATTTTGCACTGCATGGTATATTTTGAATTCATATCAATATACTAAAGGTATTCGGTATATTTTTAGTATTTTTCTGGTAAATTAATTCGGTATATTTTAAAATGTTTACCGTACTGTTTTGTATATACATATTTATAATGGGTACCGGGTATCTCACAGTCGAGCACACTCAACTTTAGCTTTCCTACTTGTTATAAATAAAATAACATTTATTTAAAAACATTATTAACGCCTTAATTTTGTGAAATGTAAAACTATATTTTATGTAATTATACAAAAAGTAAACAATATTCCCTGCAAAAATAAACTAAATTCAAAGTTTTTGTAGTGCATCATAAATCAATCAATAAGATTTGCACATTAAAAGAGCTCAAATAAAATTTATAAACTACGCAATTGAATAACCAATAAACTCATTGGATTATGTTTACTTTTTCAAAAATAATTTCTTAACTATAATATCGCTTAAATGGTTTGCAGATTATATCAACAACAATCTAAAAAAAAATTCAATGTTTTTTTTCTAACAATTTTTTGTGGCATTCAATTTTGTATTTTTTTGTTTTTTTTGGGAACAGTTAAAGCTCGTTTGCTTAATGTAAATATAGATAATGTAGAAAAAGTGTGTTGCGGGTGGAAAAAAATTACTAAGCCATGGCCAAACATGTATCTGCTGTGCACACACGAATGAACAGAATGAAACATTTTACACATTACACATTACGCATACGCAGCGTTGAACGACTCGATGTCGTTGTCGTTGTCGCTGTCGTTTGCTCGTCGGTTGCCAATTGACACATTTGATGTTCAAATATGCGTAAATAACAATTATTGTAATTTTTTCTCTCTGTTCTCATTTGTTGTTGCTGATGAGCAAGAGACAAAGCGCCGACTTGGCAATTGCCAATTGACAAAAAAAGGGAAAGGGAAAATGGCAAAGGCCAAAAGGGGAGAAGGGACGGGTGTGAACCTTGAACTTGAATGACAGTGTCAAGTGGCAGCTGCGACACATGAGGACACGAGACGACGATGTGTCAACGGCTTTGATTGCGTTGCATGATTTGCAAGAAAAGTGAAGACAATAGTTGGGCTGCTTTTTTTTCGTTTCCCTTTCTTTTTATACCCGATTCACAAAAAGGGTAGAAGGGTATTATAAGTTTGCATGTTAATGAATGTAAAAGGTAGAAGGTAGAAGAAGTATATATATTGTTCATCAGCGTCAATAGTCGAGACGATTGCTTCTAACTTTGGCTTACAAAATAGTATATATAATATTTTATTCGATGGTATATTTGGAATGTAGAAGTGGATGGATATACCAAATGTAACACTCGGTAAGTTTTAGTGTTTTGTACACTATGGTATATTTTGAACGGATAAGTACATCGATATACCATATATACCATTCGGTATATTTTAGTATTTTTATGGTATACTTTAAATGTTTAAATATATCGATATACATAAGAAAACCATTTTAAACTAATTTGTATATCGATATACCAAATACAGCACTCGGTATATTTCACACTATGGTATATAATATTTGGAAAGTAGAAGTATATTAATATACCAAGTAAACCCTTCGGTATATTTTAAATATTTTGTATTTTAGTATATTTTTAACGCAAAAATATCGATATACCAAACACAACCTTCGGTATATTTTAGTATTTTGCACACTATGAAATATATATGAATGTATAATTCTATTGATATACAAATATAACCTTCGGTCCAGTTTAATATTTTTTCGTGTATTACTTTGCTATATTTTCAGAATATGCTCTCATTGAAAATGGGTAGCGGGTATCTCACAGTCGAGCACTTCGACTTTATTACTTGTTTTTTTTTACACTTGCCACTCGACGCGCTGTCAATGTTGCAAGCAACAGTGGCAGGCAGCAGGGTCAACAACAACAAGAACAACAAGAACAATTTGCGCTGTCAGCGCGTCACGCGATTTACTGGTTTGAACAAGCATGAAATGAATATATTTGTCATACAAAGTTATGACGACGACTCTTTTGTGCCTTTTCCCCATTAGCAAGTCGCTGCTGTTGAGGGAAAGAAAAAATCCCCCAACCTTCATTTGCGTTTTAATTCTATTTGCGAATTCGAATGCGACTTTGACTTCGTTTCTCTTTCTTTTTTTTTGCCAGCCGATAACAACAATCAACTGCGTCGCATTCTGGTAAAACTTTCGCGACTTCAAGACTCTGTGTGTTTGTGTGTGTGTCAACAAATGGCTCGAATGAAATTTATAAGCAAAGTTAAGCAAAAGTGCAGTGGCGCAAGTTGATAAGGGTTGCGAGTGGGCAACTCTCTCTCTCTCTCTTTCTCTCTCTGATGGCCAAACAAAGATATAACGAACCCATCTTGCCATAGTTGTGGTCTCGCCACTTGCCAAAAAACCAAAGGAACGAAGGAAAAAAAGAAGCTTGGTAAAGGGAAAGGCCAATAAGCCAAAGTAAACAAGACAAATGTATTCATTTCGGCCAAGTTTGAGAGTTAACTTCGGAGTCGGAGTCGAAGACTCGCCTCGACTTGAGTTCAGTTAATTAAATGTTGCCAACTCAAACATAAACTATACGCTCTCAACTTGTGGCTGGACACACAGATCAGGTTATCACAATACATAACAAAAATGACCGAAATTTGCTTAACAGATTGTTTATCAAATGTCGAAAATACTTTCATAATAGTTGCCATAGTTTATTGAGTGGTTAAATCTCTGGCATTTCATCAAACAATTGTCGCATACTTTTTTATGATTGTGCAATTATTTCATAATTTGAATGAATGCTTATTTACCTATTAAGCGTATCGCATAATCACACAATGTCGCGCTTTATTAAAAACGCATTTATTTTGCCGATGACAGCAAATAAAAATATTAATAAAATAAGTAACAAAGCTTCAGTCGAGTGTGCTCGACTGTAAGATACCCGCAAGCCATTTTCATTAAAATCGTATACGGAAAAAATACTAAATTTACTAAATGGTATATATGGTACTGTTGAATACCCGCTACTCGTTGTCAATAAAAGCATTTTATAAAAATATACCGAAGTAATGTACCCAAAAATACTAAACTCTGCCGAAGGTAACATACCTAATATACTTCTATATTCAAAATATACCATAAAGTACAAAATACTGAAATATACCATATGTTATATTTGTTAGAGTGCAAAATACATGACATATACCGAAGGCTATATTTGGTATATCAACATACTTCTACATTCCAAATATATCATAGAGTCAAAATATACCATATTGTCAGACAATATTCAATAAAAGTATATTCTTAAAATATACCAAAGTAATATTGTGAAGACTAAGATATACCAAAGGTTATATTTGGTACATCGATATATTTCTAAATTCAAGATATACCAAATTCAACAAATTCCAACATATACCATATACCAAAATACTAAAATATACCCAAGGTTATATTTTTATGTCAATATATATTTACATTCAAAATATACCATAGATTACAAATTACAAATTATATCAGATTGTCTGCCAACGCAAGTCTCATTGACGCTGATCAAGAATATATACACTTCAAGGTGTCGTAGATGCTTCCACCGGACACAAAGTTATAATACCCTTCTAGCCTATGGGTAGCGGGTATAATAATACCAGGCAAAACAAATGACGACCAAAGTTTTCAACTTGTATTTTTATTGGATGCCGCATAATTGTTATTTATGCAGAAGTTGACAAAGTCGCCACGTCTCTTTCTCTCTCTCTCTCTCTCTCTCTCTCTCCCTCTCTATATCTCTTTCTCACTCTTACTCTAGCCCGCTCTTTCTCACTCTCTCTTTAGCTCTTACTCTCTCTCCCCCTGCCCTCTTCCCACCGTCCATGCAGCGTGACAGCAAATTTTTATTTAATTAACGTTAATTTGTGTTCGCAGCGCAGCTAAGTGCGAAGGCATTTTATATGTATATGAATATGAATGTATGATATTTGTGATTGTGTATATACGAAATTATTATCTACAATCTATAACGCTTTATGGCAAGTCATCGTTAGCGTGTAAACAATCCCCAAAAACAACAACAGTCAATGCTGGAGAAAAAGTTACTTTTTCAATTTGATATCGCTTAATTATTATTACAGTTGTTGTTGTCGTTTTTGTTGTTGTTATGACAGGGCACTTTACGTTGTCATTGTCACTGTCTCACAGTCTCTCAGTCTCTCAGTCTCTCACTGTCATGGCCAAGGACTTTGGCGGCTAATGCGTCAACAGTCACAAGTTTGTGGAGTGGTCGGGACTTCCCCAATAATGATACGTTTTTATGATTTCTTTATGGCAATAAAGCAAACAATTTCTTAGCCTCTCGCCAAGCATTGATTTTTGCTCAGGTCTTAGCCTCCATGTGACGTGACACCGAAAACAAATGCCAAAGTAATCAGCTTGCTGCAAAAAGTCACAAGAAAAAAAACAAAAACAAAAAAGACAGCGCCAACATCGTGTGTGTGCTACAAAGCTTTAAATTTCTACCGAATGTGAGTACCACATACTTCTATGTAGGTACACTCAGAGAAAAGCTGTGTAATTTGTTCTACAAAAGAAACAAAAAAAACTACAACTCTGCTCTCTTCTTATATTCCTAAAAGTAAATTATCAGTTATCAACTTTATCATGAGAGCAAACTTCTTCAATAAAGAATTATCTATTTATAAAGAATTATCTATTAAAACTTTTTTTTAGATTAATTATGATAAACTTAATAACAATGGATTCTTAGATTAAGTGAAATTACTTTACAACCAAAAGAAATAACAAAGATAAAATGATTTTCTACAAATTTGTTAATCTAGACAGAGCGAATGCTCTAGAAATTCTCTTTCTATAAATGTTAGATGAAAAATCTGAAATATCTTTGTAAGTATTATTAAAAACAAGTGGGGAACGTTGCGGTTGATTATGCCCGTTAACAATTTTCAATAAAAGCATAACAGTGCTGTGTTATTTCGAAAATGTAACGAATTAATATACCAAATTTGGTATATTCGTATACTATTACGTTCAAAATAAACCATAGCGTTCAAAGTATACCAGGTTGTCCAATTATTACACCGATAATAAATAATTAATAGAATGATAAAAATATTAATATATACAGAAGACTATATGCGGTATATCCATAAGAAAATACCAGACAATACAGAATATATACATACAAAATATACGAGATAGTATCTTTTCCACATAAAATAGAATTTTAAGAACTTTTAAGCGTAGAATTTTGTACTTGAATCAATAAGTTTTAATCTTTCAATACATATAAACCTCAATCTCTATTGTGTGTACACCCTGAGAGAAAAGTAAGTAATTTTCATTTTAAATCAGGAATTATGACTCTTGCAAGTACTCTCGATCTTCAATGAAGCATTTTCAATGTTTCCATTCTTGATTCAAGGACTAAAGTATTGGGATTTTCTCTCAGTGCATAGATGGAGCATAGAGAACGAGGTTGCTGTGCAGCACAGAGAAAACCCGCACACTTGGCGCAACTTAACTCTTGAACACATGCCGCCAGCAGGCACATGGCGTCGAAACTTTTGTGACGACTACAATGAAGACGACGACAGAAACTTGCACTACACACACACACACACATAGAACACACACACACACACATACTTAGAGAACTGGCAGCAAAGTCCAGACAAATTTAAAACAATGGGTGCCAAAACGAAAGCCATTAGCTTGAAAGAGCTATAACGATCTGAGAATTAGGCTAACAAAATGCGACATAAATTCAAATTTCATATTCACATATATAACACTTTGTTTCTCTCTCACTCTCTGAGAGAGTCCATCTTCATTTCCATTTCCAATGCACAGAAATAATGCATAAATGCATTCGGTATTTATTTGCCATATATTTTAACGTGTTAGTTGACAAATAAATCGTTTAAATTTCGCAAACATTTGGCTAGCTTAAATAGGCATAAATTTGTTTATGAAGTCAGTCCATAAAATGTGCAACCATTCAAATATTTTGTGAGTAGTTTTAAGCTGCTTTTGTCCCACTGTGCCCCACACTGTTGACCGCTCACGATGCTGTGTAATTAGCCGTATTGAATGTTTTTTGGCCAATGCCAAGAAAGAAAATGCCAAACAAGTTTGTTTGCTGCGCTTAACTCGGGCTGTCAGAGAATTTCCCAAGTTGTCAAATTTCACATTGCAACACATCTTCCCCATTCCCCCCGCTTCCCCTCCCCTATGCTTACACCACAAGCTGCCACAGTTTGTTGGGGTTTTGTTTTGGGGTCAAACAGGCAACTGGTCAACAGTTTAATGCCACATTTGCAGCCCCACTCGATACATTTGTGCTACGTGACTGGTCACACTGTTTTCTGAAATGAAGTAGGTGGAGAGACGGGACGGTTGGGGGGATGTTATTCCTCTAGGGTTATGCGTGATGTGGCACAATAACAAAACTAAATCGAAATCCCATCAAAATGTGCCCCAAAAATTGATTTCGCTTAATTTGTGCAAATTTTAAACAGTTTTCGAGGGTGTGTGAGGGTGTGTGGGAGTGTGTTGAAGTGTGTGTATGGGTGTGTATGGATGTGTGTGGGTGTGTGTGTTAACACACAAATAGTTTTGGCGGCTGGCTGAGCATCCCTGGGGCGCATTTATCGTATAGCCCTAAAATGGCATTTAAAATATTTACACAGCACACTCAAAAAGTATGCGCACACGGCCCCCCTTCGAATATTGCTCATTATGAATGTTAAATACACCGAGAAGAGGAGGGAAGGGGAGGGGACTGTGTAAATATATGCATACTCGTAAGTTTACTGAACGTATTAATGATGCCTCGCAAATGCGCAAAAACTAATAGAAAACTTCTTTAATATGGCAACATCAAAACTACTTAAAAAGTTTGACATGCTGAGGTAAGAACGCTCTAAGCAAATAGTAGCTAAATGAGAATTGGCAAGGGAAAGGGAAGAGAAACTAAAGCAAATAACCAACGACAACAACAACAACAACAAGTAAATCCCTTGATGAGTTATTAAATCATTTTAAGCCACTTACAACTAAAAACAAATTGAAATATCACGCAATACCTTTGAGAGAGCAACCACAGCAGCAGCAACAGCAGCAACAGCAACGTTTGCTCCACGCGATGTCGATGTTTCGCTGTTTCGCTGTTGCTTTCGACTTTGCTTTTCAGTTTCAGCTATTGGTAGTTGGTTCTGCTCTTGTAACAGGCCAAAAACGTAACAACTTAATAACGTACTAAGCCTCAGCACACAAATATGAATAGCAGAAGGCAACTCCGGTCCGGGAATTCCTCGTCTCACCTCAGCGACCAACACAGACAGAGAGTGGGAGAGAGAGAGTTGGGAGACAGAGAGGGGAAATACCACGCTAATAACTTTTAAGCTGCGCCCAAAAACTTTTTTTGCCTGCCTCTCCCCCCTTTTTGCTGCATGCCACATCTCTTTCTCTCTACCTTTCTCTACCTCTGCGGCTCCTTCGTGCCTGACGACGCAACTTCCGCTTTGGCCCATTTGCCATTCATTATACCCTCTGCAACGGGGTATTATAGTTTTGTCACGAAATGTGTTATGCCATTACCATTGCAGGGGGCGTGCCACACTCCCTCCCGCTCACAAGGTCAACAGCTGAGTCCTTTCAGACGTCTTCCACTGTCTGTCCACCTGCTTCTTTTCTTCGAAATTCTTTAGCAATTGAAATTTAACAGAGCTGCTTCTGCTTTTTATAGCACAGCTCTGAGTGAAATCAGATTGCTTTAAAAGTTGCCGAATGCGTGGGAAATTCTTAAGTTTCTTGCTTGAAAATACAACTTATAAAGCAACACATTCCACTCAAGTTTTTTTATTCACGAATAAAGTTCATATTAAATGTATAATTTTGAAATGAAACACTTGAAAAGACCTAGAAATAATTCTATGAAAATTCACTTAAAAACAGCTTTAAAAATAACACAATTTTGTCACTTTTTATTGTTTAAGTAAAACTTTTTATATAGTGTATTTTCTTATCAACATCATATCTAAAAACAAAAGTATATAAAACCGACAGATTTCAATTTCACAACAAACTTGGAAACATTATTTCAGATTTCACAACTTTGTCTTTTCATGAACATCAAATTTGTATTTAAATTAATAAAAAATGTATTAAAAAGTATTATTTAACAATTATTGTATCTCAGGTGCTTATTATAACACACTAAGTTGGATTGGAAACTCGACATTATATAATTAAAATTTAGCATTAAACATTACTTGTCTTAATTCGTAAATTAATCTCTAAATAACAATGTTCTTTTTGGTGTAACGTTGTATATATTTAACATTAAACTTTAGTCAATTTTAGCATGTTAAATATTCTTCAAAGTTAACAAACTTGCTGAAGTCTATTGTTTGAAAATACGAGTATTCCTTGTGGTAACTCAGCAAAACTTTAGTTGTACAAAACTTGTTATTTACATATTTTACAACTAACTAAATGCTGATATGAGCAACTTAGTATTACAAAAAAAAAAAAATTCAGCATACATACATAACTGCTCACCTTAGTTTGAAATTTTTGAGTTTCGCTAAGACTACAATTTAAATTTTGAATTCAAATAAAATATATTTGTTATACAAAATAGTTGAAGAATGTATTTACTCATTAGTCGACTTTAGCAAAGAGTTTGAGTGTAAAATCATTCTTCAAAGTTATTGAAGCTCTATATAAGCAAAACTCTTATAAAACATGTTCTACAATTTTCATTATCTATTCGTTAGCTTAAGCAAATAATCAGTATTTAAAAAAAATACTCTTTAAAATTATATATACTAAACTAAGTGCAATTTAGTTCAATTATATAATAGTTGCGTTTTTTAGTTTTAATAAAATATTTTCTTTAACTAAATTAAATTTTTGTAAGTTAAATAGTCAGTATGTAAAAATCATTCTTTAAAGTTAGAAAAGTTTTTTACTATTCCAAGCTGAGTAAAAATTGTAAGTTACAGTTTAAGCTTTATGGCATATAAAAAATGTTACCATGTTTTTATTATTCATATAATATGTAAACTATGTAAATAGTTAGTATGGAAAAAAGTTCGTTGAAGTTGGAAAAGTTTGCTACTGTAAGCTGAGTAAAAATTGCAAGTTACAACTCTATATAAAACAATTTTCATTATCAATTAGTTGAATGTAGCAAATACATATTAGTTAGTATTTAAATAAAATGTTCCTCAAATTTATGAATACTAAACTAAGTACAAATTTAGTATATTAAATAAAGTACAAGACTACTAAGTACAATTCAGTATATTATAGAATAGTTAGTATAAATAAAGGGCAAAAGTAAAAGTACAAATTTAGTTTATTATGTAATAGTCAGTATATTAAAAAAGTACAAGAATACTAAGTAAAAAATTAGTATATTATATAATTTTTAGTCAACTGAAGTACAAGAATACCAAATACAAATTTAGTATATTATATAATAGTTAGTATATTAAATATAGTACAAGAATACTAAGTAAAAAATTAGTATATTATATAACAATTAGTATATTAAATAAAGTACAAGAATACCAAATACAAAATTTAGTATATTATATAATATTATAGTTAGTAAAATAAAATACAAGAGTACCAAATACAAATTTAGTATATTATGTAATTGTCAGTATATTACAAGAGTACAATTGTACTAAGTACAAATTTAGTATATTACTTGATAGTTAGCATATTACATATTCGTCTATCTACGAGCGAAAGACGTGCTTCTTGTCTTAGCTTAATTTCGCTGCGCTGCGGGAGTTTTGGGCAACCAAAGAAACCTCTTGAAAACATGCTCAATAGTTGGCTCACACACATTCATATTCAGCTATTGCCTAGCCCACGCACTGTCGTCTACCGTTGTGTGTATTAGTGTGTGTGTGTGTGTTAGTGTGTGTTTGTAACTCGACTCAAAGCCTAAAAGTCAGTCAGCAAAATCAGCGACGCATAGCAAAAGCGGCAGACGACAGGAAGCAACGTGTTTGCAGCGCAAGCAAAACTTTTCATTTAACTTCTATTTGGGTGGCTGCCGAGTCTAGGGCCAGGCCAAAGCCTGAGGCAAGGCTACAATCATACTATATAGAGGAGGGAGTGGGGGTGTGTGAAGAGTGAGCAAACTACCAGCATTAATATTGTTTTGTGTGCGAAAAAGCAGCCAAAATTACGACACTTGAGTGTGTTAAAAGTTGAACGCGTTCGTTCGCTCATTGCGTCGCTCCGCGTCTCCCCCCTTCTCCCCTTCTCTTCACTCCTCTGCTGCTGATCGAAAAGTGAAAGAAAAGCAAAGAAAATGCGAAAAGCGAAGAGCGAAAAGTGCCCCAGAAAACTTGTAGAGGGAGCACGCAAAACAGCAAAAGACAGCAGAAAAACTTGGCAACGACGCGACGGTGTCGAAAGATGCTCTGCAGCAAGCTGTGGCAAGAGGCAAGAGAGGAGCAGCAGCATCGTCTCTCATATGCCACCAAAAGCTGATGCTGCCCCAGTTTGTTGCTTTTGCTACTTTTGCCAGTTTACACGCACCGCTGGGATTGCACAGTGGAAAAAGGCGAAAAAGTTACCATGATCCATTAACGTTAATTGTTTGGCGGCATCAGCCTGCCACAGCGGGGAGGGAGGCGGGGGAGGCGTGGCAACAACTTGCCTGGGATTTGCACGACACGCTGCCTGCAGCGACAAGGAAACAATGAACCGCCGTTGAAGGCAAGTCTGTCTCTCTATCTCTGTCTGGATAAGGTGTGTATTACAATGACAGCGTGAAAGTTTCCTGGCCAAAGACACAGTCGACAATCGAGTGCAGACAGCAGGGAAACACACACAAAAGCCGAATGGGAGATAGAGATATATATAAAGTATATATAGTTTACTAAATTCAATTAGAGCTGCTCAAATTGGCATGCGCACACCTGTCATTCGGCTTGATAATGATGCATGTGGTGTTCGGGCCACGCCACCAAAAAAAACACAAAAAATGAATTAAAGAAGAAAACTTTGTTGTCAGCCCAACTTTGTCCATGCAGCATTGTGGGGCCCCAAAAACTTGCGCTAATTTTTAAGTCAAACTCCTCGACACTTTGGCAAGCCATTTTTAAGTAATTGAATACACGCACACCACACATACACACACACACTAGCACACACACACTCAGTAAATCAATTAAAGTTATTCGAGCAAAAGCGAAACTTCCGCCTGGCAAAAACTTGCAACAAGAAGACACAGGAAAACGCGAATAATAAAATTAAATGAAAAAAAATCAAGAGTGGAGCGCGGCTTTTCACACTTGTTAATCACATTTTCGCGTCTTAAGTAAACACGCCTACGCAGGCCCCTCTAACCCACAACAGCAGCAACAACAACAGGGTCGCCCCTTAGGCCCAACTCATTGTAATTAAGCGGCTTAGACGGCCTCGCAAGTAACAACAAACAAAAGCATTGCCTGCTTTTAGGCGCAGCCTCAGCAGGTCGCCCTCATTGTTGTCCTTTGCGTCTTTAAAGGGCAGTTTATCGAATTATAAAGAAAAGAGAAAAAACAATGAGGGGAAGCAGAAGTAAGCATACTACAGTCGAGAGTGCTCGACTTTGAGATACCTGCTACCCGCTATCAAGCAAAGCAAAACAGTGCGGTAATATAGCTTACATATATTAAAATTATATACCGAAAAAATACTGAAATATGGTCTTCTGTCCTATGGCTGTCGCGTATTAAAATGTATCAAACTTGAATACTATTATTTTTAAAATATACCAATATATATACTGAAATATACCGAAATATTTATCTGGTGATAATACCCTTCTTCCCTAAGGATAGATCTTCTTAAATTATTAAAAATGTAAAATATACGAAAATAATACACAAATAATACTAAAATATACTAAAATGTGTTCCTGGTGATAAATACCCTTCTTCCTATAGGTAGAATTTAAAAAACTATTGAAATTGAAAACTAATGTCATTGATATCTTTCAAATCAATATACCAAAAAATACTAAATTATACCGTAATGTTTATCTGGTAATAATTCCCTTTTATCGTATAGGTAGACCTTATCAAACTATTAAAATATACCATAAAAGTATACCGAAAAAAATACTGAAATATGCCAAAATGTATATCAGGCTATAATACCCTTCTACCATGTGGGTTGCGGGTATTAAAACTGAACATTGCCCAAAACTCACTCACACTTCATGTGCGCCACAATAAAACTGAAGTGGCTCGAGGGGTTCTTGCCCCCAGGACATTTATTCACACACACACACACATACTTATATATATATATTTGTGGATCTACTTACATCTATATGTATGTATTTATATAGAAGTCGTTTTGCCAGAGAATGGTGGCTGGCAAAAGTTGGCATAATTATTTCATTAACACTTAACAAGTGGCCCAAGGAAGCAGCCAAGTCCAAGTCCAACTGCGAAGTCCGGCGAACGCAAAAACTTTCACATTACGCATTTGTGTGCAATTTTCAAATTAACAATTGTTAATTTTTTGTTCTTTTTTTCGCTCTTCTTGTTGTCGTTTTCTTTTCGTTTTTTTTTTCTGCGTCTATGCGAGCAACGCAGAAATACAAAAAAAAAAGAATAAACCTGACGACTGACCGTTTGGCTTTTAAAAATACATTTTTTCGCTTTTCATCCGTTTGCTCGTTTTCGCTTTTTTTGTATTTTTTTGTTAATTTTTTACTTAGCAACTTTTTTATTGCGTGTTTAGCATAATTTTTTAATAATTACATTTTTGTGTGTTTGACCAAAAAGTGAAAATAATAAGCAACAAAGGCAAACAGCGAGAGGAGCAAAGCGAAGGCAAGGCGAAAATTCTTCTTTATTGTGCTGGAGTCGGAGCCAGAGCCGGAGCCAAAGCGACAAGTTGTCGGCGGTACGGCAAAAGTTTAACAAAGTTTATTTGCATTACTGACAAACTGTTTAATTAGGGATTTTTTTTGCCCCAAGATTTTTCAATGGCAAACTTTTTTGTATGAGCTACGTGCGTCTCTTTTCTTCTCTGTCTCTGCCTCCCTTTCATTGCTTGCGTTGTGCCGCAAATATAATTAAATATTACAACACACTCAACAAATTAACAATAGAATTGTTTCTGATGGTGAGCGAGAGATAAAGCCATTTAGAAAAATATTAAATTTTTATGAAAATTACAAAATTACACAAAAAATGGAGAAGATGAATTTGGGTATGCGACTAAGGGATGATCTTTAGATGGTAACTCAGGTGTTTATAGAGCAATCAAGCTGAAATTTTGGGGAATTATATAAATAATAATAAGAAGAATAAGTTGAAGAAGAATAGAAAATACTGTGACAATAATAATTCTAATTAATCTTTTATTTTTGTAATAATTTCCACATTTTCAATGAAATTTGTAATCGAATTTAAGCCTGGCTAATACTTTAAGTCCTCACACGGCAAATGTGTAAAAATACCTTGGCCAATCGATGAAATATTTGGTAAAATAAGGGCAGCTTGCATCGATGGCCCCATTATGGGCGTAATAGTTACAGCAAATTGAAAATTGTTGGTAAAGCAAAGCACAAATTGAGTATTTATTCGGGCATAAAAAAGGGAAATAAATTGACGAGCCTATTCGCACATTGCACAACCAACAACCACAGCCGCAGACAGACAGACAGACAAACGGACAGGCAGACAGATAGGGAAACAAGAGGTTTCATTTTGATAGCAGCTGACGGTCAATCAAGTTCTGCGTTGGGCATTCAAGCATGCTGAAACTCTGACCAAGCAGTTAAGCTTTGCCATCGCATCATTGTAATTGTTAATTACTTACTAACAAATTTGTATGCCACATTCTTTTCCTTTTTTCGGGACTGTGGCAACACGCACGCTTGCCGATCGCAGATGTGTGTGTGGCAACAGCTGCTGTTGCCATCTTTGGGATGCCCCCATCATCATTGGGATGCCGCCATCTGCCATCTTTCGACTGCCAGCTGCCATCTGCCTTGTGCATATTTATGCTGTTAGCGAAAAATCTTGTGCGTTTTGTTCCTGTTGCTGTTGCTGTTGCTGATTTGTTCCTCATAGCGAACAGAAGCATTGCCGTCATCGCCAAACGACGTTGTCATGCCGTTTGGCATCGGGTGAGCTTCTCTTCTACGTCTCCTTCCCATCTCTCTCTCTCTGCTGCTCCTGGAGGGCGATGGCAGCTCAACCAGAATGAGCCACGTCAAGTGAGTTCACAATTTTGCGTGCTACCATTTTTCTTTTTCCATTCTGTCCTCCCCCATCCCACCCATCCTTTGCTGCTGATAATCCTTGGCATGCAACGCCTTTATCCTGTTATACTTGTGTTCTTCTCTCTTCTCTTGGTTTCCAGTTCATGCCACTCGTAACTTTTTCATACTGTTTAATCATTAAAGTGCCACAGCAAGGTATGCTGCAAAGAGTTTGAAAGAGAAGTGCAACAGGCAGCTCAGAATTAGAATTGCATTTTTTGCTGCCTTCTGCATTTTTCATTTTAATCAAAGATACTCTAAAGCAATTGTATCTTCAAGTTCATTTCACTTACAGGGTATTTGGCACTTCAAAATATCCACTCAGTCAGTCTTGAAGCTGTTGTTTGTTTGCTTCTTTTTTTTTTTTGTTTTGTTTCGCCCGCTGATTTCGCTACTTAATTTTTTCGCCTTTTTTGTGCCTGTGCCATCTGTGTGCTGTATCTGTATCTGTATCTGCTTCTGTATCTGTATCTTCAGCTCACTGTGTGTGTGCTTCCGTTCTTGCTGCGCTGATTGGGCGTATTTTGTTATTTTCATGTTGGTGCAACGTCGCCGCCGCCTTCTGCCTGCTTCATTCTGCTCGGCTGTCAGTCAAGCCAACTCCAGCAGACGTCCTGCCAGCCCGGCAGCTACTCGTCTATTCTCACTCTCTCTCTCTCTCTCGTTTTTTGCACCACGTAATTAAAACTTGAAACGCATATGAATTAGAAAAAATACGGCAACGCGACCCGGAACACAGCAGACTCCCCTTTTTATAGGGAACACAGTCGGAGTCAGGCAACCATTCTAACATTCTGCCATTCCGTCTCACATCGTTAACATCGCTGATTAAGTTTCTTGTCCTGTGTCACTCAACGTGATTTGAAATAAAAATTTACAGCGCCCGCAGCTCAGCTTGAATCCCTAAACTCGCATCCCGAATCCTGAGTCCTCAGTCCTGAATCCCTAACCCTTAAACCTCTAACCCTAAAACATTAACCCGCTTGTGCATCAGTTACTTTTACTCATGTTTTACTTTATGCCGCTTGTTGTCTTTATCTTTGCTTCAACTTTTGACTCTTCTCTAACCATTGATACCAAGGCCTTGCAAAGATGCCCAATTCAAGTCGGCCTCTTCCTCGATGTTGTGAGAATTGTTATTTCCCCACAGCTTCGAACTCTCGGTGCTTTTCTTGAGTGTCCTTAAATGTGATTTTCAAATTCCATTTAAAAGTCTAGGATTTCCACTTTTGGATCATTTATGATTTTTTAATTCCAAATAAAAGTCTACGATTTTCATCTTCGGTGCTTTTTTCACTGTCCTTAAATATGATTTTTAAATTCCAATTATACATATGTCTAGAAATTTTACCTTCAGAGCATTGCTTAAATGCCTTTAAATATGATTTTTTTATTCCAATAATAAGTCTAAGCTTTTCACCTTCGAAGCATTTGTTCATAGGATATCCACCTTTGGACTATTTTAAATATAAGTGTCAAATTCCAAATACAAATCAATTAAAATATAAAGCTTAAGCTTGTCCCTGATTTACTTGCACGCATTTCTTCAAGAATTTCTATTTCACTTTTTGTTTTTATTTGTATAAATATATCTTACATTTTTTTTGGCCTTTAGCTACATCATAATATTCACTCTTTTCACAATTGAAAAAGCACTTGAGTTAACCTCTGCGATTCCTCCTGTTGGCTGCCGCTCTTTTCCTGGCAGCAGCCCTTTTCTTGGCAGCTATCCTCTTCCTTCTGGCTGCCTTAAGACGTTGCAGTTTCTTCAGTTTAGCAAGCCTGCTCTTCAACTTTGCCACAGCAGCAGCCAAAGCGCTTGAGCTGGAGCTGGAGCTAGAGCTAGAACTGGAGGCGGTTGTGGTGCTTGTGCTGGTTGCGGTGCTGGTTGATGAATCTGAATCTGAATCTGCAGACGATTCTGTGGAAGTGGAAGTGCTAGATTCAGTAGTTGTCGTCGTCGATGACGTTGTCGTCGTTGATACTGAAGATGACGTCGTAGAGACATTATCCAAGCAACTGGCCAGGATAACACAGCCCACAATTATCGTTAGGATTCTCATGTTCAAGTTGAGTTGATGTCCAAGTGTGATTAGCTGAAATTTGAGCTGTTCTTTTTATAGATAGTCAGCTAATAACTAAATTTAGATATATGATCATGCGTCACACTTCTATTGTGAGCGTCACTCGAGTGTGAGCGAATGCCCTTCAATGGAACGTTTCAATATTTACTCAACTGCTGACCGTGAAAGAACTTTGGGACAATGCACAACACAAAAAGGAAACAAGGAGCTTCTATTTTTACTCAATTTTCATTGCAAAATGTGACTAACAACAAGGCTAAGTTTTTTTTTTTTAAATTAGATAGCATGAAAGGCCTTTGTCTCTCTTTATATTTCGCAGACACAATCACGACTTTGAACGTGAATTAAGCGAAACCAGATGTGTCTGCTCAGACACATTATAAAAGTAGGTAAAATGCTAAATGTCAGGTTAAAATTCTAACAAATTTAGAGGGCATGCAACAGAACAGAAAAGAACTCCATTTTGTTTAATTTGTGAGAAATTAATTTTTATTTATACACTAAAATAATTATACCAGCTACCTATAGGGTATAATAACTTTGTGCCAGCACGAAGAAGGAGTCATCTCCGACCCTATAGAGTATATATTCTGAACTCGTCTCAGCCAGTATAGCCACGCCCCTCTGTCCCTCTGTTCGTCTGTCTGTCTGTCCGCCCATATGAGCACTTAGGTCTCAGAGACTGTAGTAGATTGAGATACCATTTTCTCTGGCAGTCATTATTTTAATATTTTTGCAAAATCGATAAAAATCGAATAATAAACGTAATTTTTAAGCTTTTTTTGTGTACATACAGTATTAACTATAGTCTTTATGATTCCTGAAAATTTGATTGCGATCAGATTAAAATTATAGGAGTTCTTAGAGTTATTACTTCCTACGGGTCTTAGTTGCTTTGGCTGACAATCTGGTATATTTTGCACTCAATGTAATACTGCAGTTCTGTAACAATATACTTAAAACAGCCGTTAGTATATTTTAAGATTTTTGTGGTATATGAATTTGGTATATTTTAAAATTAATACAGCGCTATGTTGCTTTTATTCAAAATGAGTAGCGGGTATCCAACAGTCAATCACACTCGCCTGCAGCTTACATAGAAATAATTAGTATTGCTTTATGGTATTCAACAATGGTATATTGTTAGACCAAATGTAATTTCTATATATTTCTTTATTAGTGGGTATATTTTAATTATTATTATTAGTGGTGCTTTCAGGTAGTAAAATTAGGCATGATAATGTATTTAATGTTCTATTTTTGAGTACTTTATGGTATACGTTTAACCTCTACGATTCCTTCTTTCTGTTGCAATGGATCTAAGTTGAGGATCCCCTCGAAACACCTGAATCTGCTGGAAGTAGCTGATCTCGTGGAAGCAGCTTCTCTCCTGGCTGCTAGCAGCCTTACGCTTGGCAGCAATTCATTTCCTTCTAGCTGCCCTCAGACGCGCCAATCGCTTCAGTCGAGCTAGCTTTCTTTTCAGACGAGCCAAATCTGCTTCAGAGCTCGTAGTGGTGCTGGTGGTATCAGATAAATCCGTGGTTGTGGAAGTTGTGTCTTCAGTCGTTGTTGTAGTTGTCGTTGTAGTTGTTGTTGAAGTCGTAGAGGTACCTTCGGCATGCTTAACCAGACAAATGGCCAGGATAACACAGCTCAAAATTGTCGTTAGGACTCTCATACTCAAGCTGAATCGATGACCAGATGTGATTTTTTGCATTTGAACCAATTCATTATATAGGCAGAAATTTAAATTTCTGCAGCTGTCAAAATAATATACTTAATGTAACAATTATATTATTATATATTAGGTCTAGTCATAAAATATTATTTTGTTAATAGCCGCTACAAGCGACTTTCAAGGTTAAGGCAAAATGTGATTGACAACAAGGCTAAGCTTTTCAAAATTTGCTAACATGAAAAGCCTTTGTAATCACGACTTTGAACGTCAATTAAACTAAACCATATGTGTCGGATCATATGCATAATAAGAGTAGGTAAATAATTTTAGATGTGTTCCTACTGTCGAAGCAAATGAAGAAACCAATAAAGAAAAGTGTAACTTTGCGATCGCATGAAATACTTAGAAAACTTCAATTTTATATAAATAAAACACCTTGGTATATTTTGTACACTATGGTATATTTTGTACTCTATGGTATATTTTGTACACTATGGTATATTTTGTACTTCATGCTGTTTTGTTAAGTCCAATATAATTTTGTATTTAAAGAAAAGATTTTAACGATGAAGCTGCTTTCAAATAGCAAAATTTGAGAATTTGAAAAGGCAATTAATGTTAATTGGTTTAAATGTTAACATACTTAAGAATGAATTCATTTTAGTTAACCTCTGCGATTCCTTCTCCTTCTTGCACCTGATCTTCTAGAAGAAGACGATCTCCTGGAAGCTCCCGATCGGGTGGAAACATTTGCTCTTCTCCTGGCTGCCCTTCTCCTGGCGGCCTTTTTCTTGGCAGCAGCTTTACGCTTGGCAGCAGCCTTACGCTTGGCAGTTGCTTTCTTTTTGGCGGCCCTCAAACTAATCAATAGCTTCAGTTTAAGTAGCTGTTGTCTGAGCCGGGCCTGAGCTGCAGCAGAGCTCGTAGTGGTGCTGGTTGTATCTGATGAGTCCGTGGTTGTGGAGGTTGTGGCTTCAGTCGTTGTTGTTGTCGTCGTCGTAGATGTTGACGTGCTGGCGCCTCCGGCGTGCTGCACCACATAAACTGCCAGGATAACACAGCCCAGAATTAGCGTTAGGACTCTCATACTCAAGCTGAATCGATGACCACCTTCTCCTGGCGGCCTTTTCTTGGCAGCAGCTTTACGCTTGGCAGCAGCCTTACGCTTGGCAGTTGCTTTCTTTTTGGCGGCCCTCAAACTAATCAATAGCTTCAGTTTAAGTAGCTGTTGTCTGAGCCGGGCCTGAGCTGCAGCAGAGCTCGTAGTGGTGCTGGTTGTATCTGATGAGTCCGTGGTTGTGGAGGTTGTGGCTTCTGTCGTTGTTGTTGTTGTCGTCGTCGTAGATGTTGACGTGCTGGCGCCTCCTGCGTGCTGCACCACACAAACTGCCAGGATAACACAGCCCAGAATTAGCGTTAGGACTCTCATACTCAAGCTGAATCGATGACCAGATGTGATTTGCTAAAATTGAACCTCATCTTTATATAGCTAGTGAAAAATCAAAATTTCTGCAGCTGTTACAATAATATACAATTAACAAACATATTATTATAAAATAATTGTAGTGGTAAAATATTCTTCGCTTTACATAGTTCAAGCAACTTTCGAGGTCGAGTGAATGCTCTTTTATATTTACTCAACTGTTGGACGTCAAAGAACTTTCAAATAATGCGCATCGCAAAATAATAGAATAAGAGCTGCTATTTTCACATACAATATTTAATGTGCAATTGGACTAAAAATAGAACCATTTGTTTTGAAATATGCTAAACATATACAGGCACAAAGTACTAAAGTAAACAATATTTTGAACGTCAATAAAACAATGACGTACGTGTTCTGGATAGTCTTCTGACGTAATGAACTTCGTCATTTAAAAGGAAGTTACTTTTGGCATTTGGTATTAGTTTTAAAAATTTTACAATGGCATAACGTAAAAAACTAGAAGCTGTGAGACAAGCTTTAGAAAAACCAAGTTGACTTAGAAAGCAAGAGATACCATAATTATATGAAAAATATACGAAATATAATCTTTGGTATATTGATATCACATTTACATTAAAATGTAAATTTAGAATATGGTATATTTTTCAATCAATATACCAAATAATTCTTTCAGTACATTTTTGGTATATTTTTTGGTGCGTGTGTGACAAAATAATATACCAAAAATAAATATATATAATATAACATATATATAGTATCAAGATAATATACCAAAATACATTGAAATATACCAAATGGTATAATTGCTATAGGAATATACCAAAGACATTACACCCCTGCGCCAGAAAACTGTTTTACCATATTTGTACACAAAATTATTTTGTAAATAACTGCCAAGTTATTAATTAATAACTAATAGTTATTCCTCTCAGTAGCACACCATTAAAAACTGACAAATTATTGCTGCACTTAATGTTTATTGGTTCATATTCAAAAGTTCGATATCTTTAATTCCTTCTCCTAGTACCTTCTCTCCTGGTACCAGTTGATCTCCTAGCGAGCCTTCTCCTTTCGGCAGCCAAAAGCCTGCGGATTCTCCTTTTCTCACGGGCGGCCCTGAGACGTTCCAAACGTCTGAGACGCTTCAGCCTCCTTCTCAACCGTTTAAGTGCTGCGGAAGAGGAGCTAGAAGAGCTGGAGCTAGAGCTAGAGCTGGAGCTTGAAGTGGTGGTGGTTGTGTCACTAGAAGATTCAGTAGTGGTTGTAGTGTCGGAGGAGGATTCCGTGGTTGTTGTTGTTGTTGTCGTTGTTGTCGTAGATACTGCCGTGCTGGCGCCTCCTGCGTGCTGCACCAGACAAACAGCCAGGATAACACAACTCAGAACTAACGTTAAAGCCCTCATATTCCCGCTTAGTGGATGACCAAGTATGATTAGCTGCAAGTTGACCTGTTCTTTATATAGCCAGCTCACTTGCGAAATTTTAAATTTCAAATTTCTGCAGCTGTCATAATAATGTAGCCTTCAATAGAGCCATTTAATATTTACTCAACTGTTGTCCGTAAAAGAACTTTTGGACTACCGGTTAGTGCCAATTTTCCATTCCGTATTTTGCATATTTTGATGTTTCTGGGTTTTCCTAAATTATTTAGAATGAAAATCTTTTGTTCCCTCATATTAGGCTCGTTAAAATTTGCCACAAGTCGAGTATGCAAACATTATTTGTTTTTATACCTATTTTTAAACTAAAACATATGTGTTCGCCAAACCAGCGGTAGACTGTGACGTCACAGAACGAACTGTGTTATTTAGGCTTATTCTTTTAAATTATATTTCTTTGATGGAGTTTGCAATGGCATGACTTAAATAAGAGGCCGCCAAAAAACAACTTAATAATAATGGTACATATAACAAAGTGTCACACGAGGTTGTCGTTTGAAAAGAATTAGTTAATAAAAGCACACTTTATATATATGTAAATATTTATCACAAAAGAATAATAACATATTCAAAATTAAAATAACAAATACGAATACCAAAAACGAAGAGGCTCGCTTGCCTTTGATATACCCGCTACGCCATTTCAAAGAAGCGAAACAGTGTTTAACTAGATATACAAAACTTAGTATACCAAAAAAAATCCTGAAATATACCATAATCTATATTTCCAATATACTACTCCATGTAAAATATACCATGGAATATAAAATATACAAGATACCATGGATTCAAGAATATACTAAATTTTCAACCAAAAGTATTAAGCCTCTGCAGTTCAGTATATCATGAATAACTCTCTTAAGTGCTTATCTAAAAGCAACCAAATTTTCAGGTATCAAGATTGTTCTTATAATTGCGTTAAAAACCGCAACGGAAGTCTTATTTGCGTGGACGGAAGAAAGAGAAGAAATTATTTTTTTAATTAGCTTCTTTATTTAAGTATCGAACCAGTACAGCAAGAACAAAATAGTACTATAACAACACAGGTAAAAGAAATGTTTATGTTTGGGCCAAACCTCATATTAGTTTAAGGTGTTTCTGAGAAGTTTACTATTGGGTGAACGTTTTGGCGAGCCCTTGACGCTTCAATCGCCTCAACGGTCTAGCTGGTAGTAGTCTCCTAGCGAGTCTGTTTTTATGAGTTAGCAACCTATCGCTATATCGGCTTGTGGGTCTGCCAATCTGCTCCTCTACAGAATGTATTTCCAAATCGCGGTGTAGGGTGTATCCTCTCACGTACCAAGGGCAGCTTGTAATTCGCCGTAACATCCTATTCTGCAGTACTTGGATGCGCTTGTAGTTTGATTTGGCAGCAATCCCCCAAATCTGCATTCCATATATCCAGATTGGCACTATGCAATGCACGTATACTGCTCTTTTTGCTCGAAGAGACATTTTGATTCTTTTGTTGAGCAGCCAGCGCAATTTCTGTAGCCTTTGGCCACAGTTCTTGGTGACAGCTTTTAAATGTGGCGCAAAAGTGAGTCTCTTGTCTAGAACGATACCAAGATATTTTGCAGAGGTAGGTTGTTCCAGTGTCACGCCTTCGAAGTGAAAAGCTGGAGTGGATGAGATTAATCTTTTCAGCGTAAAACACGGGTTAACTGTTTTTGTGGAATTAACCTTCAGATTCCACCTTCTGCACCAAGCTGCCAAGCTATCCAGGTATCCTTGGAGTCCGTTTGCAGCTTCTACGCTGCTTGGAGAGTTGTATAATACCGCAATGTCGTCCACATAAGTTGCAATGAGAGCCTTGGAGGGATCTTCCATAAACCCATTGGGATGGGTAGGTCATAGGTGTATAGGGAGTACAGCAGAGGTCCTAAAACACTACCCTGCGGGACTCCAGGTCCATTTGGCATGTTGAAGAATATGAGTCTCTAACTCTGACCTTGAACTCGCGTCTATCCATATACGATTTTAAGACTCCGTAGAATGGAGCAGGTAGCAGCATTTTTATTTTACACAGAAGGCCATCGTAGAGAAGAAAATTAATCTAAAAACAAACTCTATTTGCGTGCAATAATACCAAGAGTTGTCAAAAAAATGTATCTCTATCTTTAACAGTTCATTAAATCTAGGTGTTCCTACATTAACTGATTGGACAGAAGTATAATACCCTTCTACGGGTAGCTGGCTTAATCATATCAAGATGATAATTTTATGCTGCATTCAATGTTTATTGCTTCATATTTAAATGTTCGACATCCTTAAGTTCACAATACAATCCTTCTCCTGGTAGTACCGCTTCTCCTGGAGGTACCGCTTCTCCTAGAGGTACCGCTCCTCCTGGAAGAACCGCTCCTGGTACCACTTGTTCTCCTAGCTAGCCTTCTCCTTTCGGCAGCCAAAAGCCTGTTGTACCTCCTCTTCTCTCTGGCCAACCTCAGACGACTCAAACGTCTGAGACGCTTCAGCCTCCTTCTCAACCGTTTAATTGCTGCGGAAGAGCTAGAAGAGCTGGAGCTAGAACTGGAGCTGGAGCTTGAAGTGGTGCTGGTGGTGTCACTAGACGATTCAGTAGTTGTGGTGTCGGATGAAGAGGAAGATTCCGTGGTAGTTGTTGTTGTTGTTGTCGTTGTCGTCGTAGATACTGCCGTGCTGGCGCCTCCTGCGTGCTGCACCAGACAAACTGCCAGGATAACACAACTCAGAACTAATGTTAGGGCCTTCATGTTCACACTGAATCAATGACCAGGTATGATTTGTTGCAATCTGTCCTGAGCTTTATATAGGCAGACCGCATACGGAATTGAAAATCGCTGCACCTGTCATAATAATCTCTAAGAACTCCTCAATAGAGTCATTTAATATTTGCCCAACTGTTGGCCGTGAAAGAACTTTTTGGCAATGCAAAACGGGTTGTTGCCATTTTCACATAATATTTTTGCAAAGTTTCGTTTGCAATAACGCTGGTTTTTCCAAAATAAGTTAGTATGAAAGCTTTTGTTATGGCACTTAAGGCTCATTATAATTTGCAACAAAGCGCTTTGAGCGTCATTTAAATGAAAGCACGTGTCTCTTTCACAAAGGTAAAAGAAGGCTGGGAAGTCATATAATTTTGTCATTTTAATAGCTTGTTATTTTTCTTGAAATTTTAGTTGTTTGAAGGATTTAGTGTTGGCATAACAGCAAAACTCGAAGCAGTTTAAGAATATCAAGTATACAAAAATAATGGTATTAATACCAAAGTGCAACGCAGGCGAAATTATAGTTTGGTAATTATGGTCACTTGATTCCTAATTGAAATGTAATATATGTTTACATAGAAAGAAAACTTTAATTACAAAAACTAGTATGAAATAGTTTGGATTTTAAATAAATCTTAAATAAATAATGAATAAATCTAAATAAGTTAGAAAATACAGGAAGCTTTCAATTTGATTTTCTGATAAAATAATAAGAAATGTATAAGGCTATATTATATATATAAATATAATACTACATTCAAAAACTAGCATGAGGTACAAACTATACCAGAATATCTCTTAAAGATCAAAATAATTTCATTGTTTCGTATTTGACAGAAATAACGAAATTACAGAGTTTTTAACTTGTTTTTGTACTCTCGATGCAATATTATATTCAAAATATACATATCATAGAGAAAAATATATACCAGATTGTCAGCCCAAGCAACTAAAATCCGAATGCCGAGCTGCATTTTGAAATACACCATTGCTTTTTTTAAATAACATGTACAACTTTTATCTCATTGCAACCAAATTTTCAGTATCATAAATATTGTGGTTATAATTGCATGTATAGATTCGATTCCTTATAATTTTCGGGGTTAGAAGTGGTATTAGCAAAAATTTGAAACAACCTTGATATCCTAGCAACAATAACAAGTGCTGTCGAAAAATCTTTATACCCGCTACCCATAGGGTATTATAACTTTGTGCCGACAGGAAATGTATGTAACAGATAGAAGGAGGCATCTCCGACCCTATAAAGTATATATATTCTTGATCAGCGTTAACAGCCGAGACGATCTAGCCATGTCCGTCTGTCCATCTGTGTGTCTGTGTCTCTGTCCGTCTGTCCGTCCGTCCGTATGAAACACTGGATCTCAGAGACTATAAGAGAAAAAAATCGAATAACAAGAGTAATTTTAAAGCTATAGTTGCGATATATACTATAATTACTAGAGTACTTATGATTCCTGAAAATTTGGTTGCGATCAGATAAAAATTGTCGAAGCTATTAAAAAAATAGAGGTCTTAGTTGCTTTGGCTGACAATCTGGTATATTGTGCCGCCTATGGTATATTTTGAATACTATATCGATATATCAAATATATCAGTTGATATATTTTAGTATTTTTGTAGTATATTCGGTGTATTTTGAGAAAAATACCGCAAAATATATTTATTTTATTCAAAATGGGTAGCGGGTATCTCACAAACGAGTTAACTCGACTGTAGCTTTCTTACTTGTTTGTTTCATTAATATTATTAGTGTTTCATACGAAGAGACGGACGGACAGACAGACAGATATACTAAAGGACAGACAGACGGAGCGATGGGTAGAGGCTAATAATAACCTGATATCGGCTCTAAACATTTCAAGTTAACAAATTAATGCTGAAATCATTGTTTATTGGTACAAGAACAAGTGATTTTGTTTAGCTCTCAACACAATCCTTTTCCTGGTAGTATCGTCTAGCCTCTGTTTGCGCGCCTTCTCTTCACGAGAGCCCTCAGTCTGCGGATTCTCCTCTTCTCTCTGGCTGCCCTCAGACGTTGCAAACGCCTCAGACGTCTCAGCTGCCTTCTCAGCCGCCGAAGAGCTTTGGCAGCAGCGCTAGAACTAGAGCTAGAGCTGGAACTGGAGCTTGAAGCGGTGGTGGTGGTGTCACTAGAAGATTCAGTAGTAGTTGTGGTATCCGAAGAAGATTCTGTCGTCGTTGTTGTTGTTGTTGTCGTCGTCGTACTTGTTGACGAGCTGGTACCTTGTGCCTGCTGCACCAGACAAACAGCCAGGATAACACAGCTCAGAATTAATGTTAGGGCCTTCATGTTCACACTGAATCGATGACCAAGTATGATTAGCTATTAATTTATCTGATCTTTATATACCCAGCTCACATACTAAATTGTAAGTCTCGACAGCTGTCTCAATATGTAATAGAATCATTTAATATTTACTCAACTGTCGACCGTGAAAGATCTTTTTGGTAATGTACAATGGGAGGTCAGTTTCTCATAACTAATTTTACATATTTTCGTCAGCAAATAGATTGGATTTTCCAAATCAAATCAGTACGTGAAATTTGTGATCCGACGTAGACGTAAACATCGCTTTCAAAGTCAACTAACAGAAAGTAAGACAGCTACACTCGAGCACACTCGACTGTGAGATACTACTACACAATACCAAATGTTGGGGTATTATTCCAAAATATACTGAATTAATATACCGAAAAGGTACTGAAATATAGCAAAGGCTAGCAGTATCAGTATATTATGACTTCCAAAGCATACCAAAATGTACAAAATATATCACATCGTCAACAAAACCAAAGAGCAGACTGCAGTAAAATTTTTTACATTTTTATGAAACTTCTAAATTTGTATCTAAATCGTAAAGATTGCAGTTCTGATTCTACGCACCAGACAGACATATAGACTACAAAACGACATCGCCATGTTGATGGTGATCAAGAACATACATATGTGTTTACTTTATAGGGTCAAAGATGGCTTCTTATTCAGGTTAGGCACATTTTCTGGAGGTATAATAATAGGGTATAATACCCTTCTACTCTATGGGGGAAGGTTAGAAAGTAAAACAATGCAGTATTATCTTTAAAATGAATGCACCGTAAAAATACTTAAATATATCATAACAAAATATACCATGTAATTCAAAATATACGAGATTAACATGAATTTAAGCTGCAGTCAGTTTATCTCATATAAAAGTATTTCTTGAGTGACTTGATATGCATTCAACATTAACAAACCTTGTAAAAAAAAAGTAAAAATACCTTTCTACTCTACTAGTAGTGGGTATAAACATTTCAAGTTATCAAATTAATGCTGCATTCAATGTTTATTGTTATAAGAAGAAAGGATTTTGTTTAACTCTCAACGCAATCCTTTTCCAGGTTGTACCATCTAGTCTCTGTCTTCTCGCTTTTTCTTTATGAGAGCCCTGCGGAGACTGCGGAGTTTCCTCTTCTCTCTGGCGGCCCTCAGACGTTGCAAACGCCTCAGACGTCTCAGCTGCCTTCTCAACCGCCGAAGAGCCTTGGCAGCAGCGCTAGAACTAGAGCTAGAGCTGGAACTGGAGCGTGAAGTGGTGCTGGTAGTGTCACTAGACGATTCAGTAGTTGTGGTGTCGGAGGAAGATTCCGTGGTTGTTGTTGTTGTCGTTGTCGACGTACTTGTTGACGTGCTACTAGTACCTCCTGCGTGCTGCACCAGACAAACTGCCAGGATAACACAGCTCAGAATTATTGTTAGGGCCTTCATGTTCACACTGAATCGATGACCAGGTATGATTTGTTGCAATCTGTCCTGCGCTTTATATAGGCAGACCGCATACGAAATTGAAAATCGCTGCAGCTGTCATAATAATCTCTAAGAACCTGTCATTAGAGTCATTTAATATTTGCTCAACTGCAAAACGGGTTGTTGCCATTTTCACATAATATATTTTTGCAAAGTTTCGTTTGCAATAAGGCTTTTGTTATGCTAATTAAGGCCCATTATGATTTGCAACAAAGCGCTTTGAGCATCATTTAAATTAAAGCATGTGTCTTTTTTAAAAAGGTAAAAGAAGGCTAAGAAGTCATATAATTTTGTCATTTGAATAGAATGTTTGTTTTCTTGAATTTTAGTTGCTTGAAGGATTTAGCGTTGGCATAACAGCAAAGCTAGAGAGAGTTAAAAATATTAAGTATATAAAAATAAAGATATTAATACCAAAGTGCAACGCAAGTGAAAATATAGTTTGGAAATTATTGCAACTTAACTCCTAACTAAAATTTAATATATGTTTACATAGAAAGAAAACGTTCATTACAGTGAAACGAGATTTTGTTCTAAAAAAGTTATAAGATACCAAAATGATTTTCTGAGAAAAAATTAAATATGTCTAAGGATATATAATATTAGGTATCTTGATATACTTTTATATTACTACATTCAAAATGTTGCATAGAGTACTAAGTAATTGTATTCCAAAGGAATTAAGACCCGACAGCAGCAGACGTTGTGTACTGCAGTTGTATGTATCGATTCGATTGGATTCCTTAAGATTCGCCGGGTCAGAAGCAATGTTTATTGCAATCAACAATTTATTTGCTTTTTCACTTAAAGAAATCTAGTGTTTCATACGAACAGACGGACAGGCAGACAGATATATTGCAGGACAGACAGAAAGACGGACAGATGGGTAGAGACTAATAATAACCTTATACTCTAGTGGTATCGGTTATAAACATTTCAAGATAACAAATTATTGCTGAAATCATTGTTTATTGGTACAGGAACAAATGATTTTGTTTAGCTCTCAACACAATCCTTCTCCTGGTAGTACCGTCTAGCCTCTGTTTGCGCGCCTTCTCTTCAGAAGAGCCTTCAGCTTGCGGATTCTCCTTTTCTCTCTGGCGGCCCTCAGACGTTGCAAACGCCTCAGACGTCTCAGCTGCCTTCTCAGCCGCCGAAGAGCCTTGGCAGCAGAGCTAGAACTAGAGCTAGAGCTGGAACTGGAGCTTGAAGCGGTGGTGGTGGTGTCACTAGAAGATTCAGTAGTAGTTGTGGTATCCGAAGAAGATTCTGTCGTCGTTGTTGTTGTTGTCGTCGTCGTCGTACTTGTTGACGAGCTGGTACCTTGTGCCTGCTGCACCAGACAAACAGCCAGGATAACACAGCTCAGAATTAATGTTAGGGCCTTCATGTTCACACTGAATCGATGACCAAGTATGATTAGCTGTAATCTGACTTGATCTTTATATACCCAGCCCACATACTAAATTGTAAGTCTCGACAGCTGTCTCAATATGTAATAGAATCATTTAATATTTACTCAACTGTTGGCCGTGAAATTTCTTTTGGGTAATTTACAACGAGAAGCTATAATTTTCTCACAATCTATTTTCATAGAGTACACAGAACCAACTTTGGCAGACATTTTTTACCATAATTATTATCTAAATCATAAAAACTGTAGTTATGATTGTAACTACTAATCGCGATTCAAACTTTTAAATGAATGCAGAAGGGTATTATAGCTTTGTGCCGGCAGGAAATGTATGCAACAGGTAGAAGGACGCATCTCCGACCCTATAAAGTATATATATTCTTGATCAGCGTCAACAGCCGAGACGATCTAGCCATGTCCGTCTGTGTGTCTGTCCGTATGAAAAACTGGATCTCAGAGACTATAAGAGATAGAGCTATGTATATTTGTTTTTCGACAGCACTTGTTATGTTTGAACGCAGATCAAGTTTGTTTCAAATTTGTACCACGCCCACTTCCGCCCCCGCAAATCAAAAATTCCAATAACAAGCGTAATTTTTAAGTTAGAATTTTGGTATATACAATAATTAGTATAGTATTTATGAGTCCTGAAAATTTGATTGCGATCAGATAAAATACTTTTGTATGAGCAAAAACGTCTACTTACTAGAGGTCTTAGTTGCTTTGGCTGACAATCTGATACATTGTGCCGTCTATGGTATAGTATTTTGAATGGTGTGCTGTATCGATATACCAAACATACCATTAGGTATATTTTTAGTATTTTCGGTATATTTTGAAAATAATACCGCAATATTTTGCCCTTATTAAAAATGGGTAGCGGGTATCTCACAGTCAAGCATACTAGACAGTAACTTTCTTACTTGTTTATATTTTCGTTTATCTACGAGCAACATTAACAAATGCTTATAGTTGATGAGATCCAGTGTATCATACGACAAATGACAAATGACGCCATGTCGATTCGGCTGTTGACGCTGATCAAGAATATATATATTTTATGGGGTCAAAGATAACTCCTTCTGCCGGTTACATACATTTTCTTGAGGTGCAGAGTTTTAATACCCATATACCCTATGGGTCACGGGTATAAAATGAAAATCAGTGGAAGTCTATCGTTAAAATTAGTATGCCGTAAAAATACTGAAATATACCATGAATACTGCCACATGAAAAATATTCCATGTTATACCAAATATACGAAATTGTCATGCATTTAAGATAACGCTAGTTTTTCTCGTATAAAATTATTTCCTGAATCATCTGATCAGCAACACTAAGAAAACTTGTAGAGGAAAAAATAAAAATATATTCCTCTCTTCCTTGCGGGTATTAATATTTCAAGTTCACAAATTAATGCTGCAATCATTGTTTATTGGTACAAGAACAAGTGATTTTGTTTAGTTCTCCACACAATCCTTCTCCTGGTAGTACCGTCTAGCCTCTGTTTGCGCGCCTTCTCTTCACGAGAGCCCTCAGTCTGCGGATTCTCCTTTTCTCTCTGGCGGCCCTCAGACGTTGCAAACGCCTCAGACGTCTCAGCTGCCTTCTCAACCGCCGAAGAGCCTTGGCAGCAGCGCTAGAACTAGAGCTAGAGCTGGAACTGGAGCTTGAAGCGGTGGTGGTGGTGTCACTAGAAGATTCAGTAGTAGTTGTGGTATCCGAAGAAGATTCTGTCGTCGTTGTTGTTGTTGTTGTCGTCGTCGTACTTGTTGATGAGCTGGTACCTTGTGCCTGCTGCACCAGACAAACAGCCAGGATAACACAGCTCAGAATTAATGTTAGGGCCTTCATGTTCACACTGAATCGATGACCAAGTATGATTAGCTGTAATCTGACTTCATCTTTATATACCCAGCTCACATACTAAATTGTAAGTCTCGACAGCTGTCTCAATATGTAATAGAATCATTTAATATTTACTCAACTGTCGACCGTGAAAGATCTTTTTGGTAATGTACAATGAGAAGTCAGTTTCTCATAACTAATTTTACATATCTTCGTCAGCAAATAGATGGGGTTTTCCAAATCGAGTCAGTACGTAAGATTTGTGTTCCGGTCTAAACTCCGCCTTGAAAGTCGTTCTTACTTGTTGTTAAGTAAAATTACTATAGTCGAGCACAGTCGCCAATGAGATGCCATCATACCATACCAAATATTGAAGTATTATTCTAAAAATATACCGAATGAATTTACTAAAAAATACTGAAATATACCCAATGCTTTAATTGGTATATCTATATACTACTACATTCAAAGTAATACATAGAGTACAAAATATACTAGATTGTCAACGAAGCCAAGGAACAAATGGATTTACCGAAAAAATACCAAAATATACCGAAGGCAATAGTTAGTATATATACATACTACCACATTCAAGGTGTTCCATAGAATAGACCCCACTGCAACAGTCGTTTTTTTATTTTGCAATAATAATATTATTTTTATTTGAATCATAAGAATTGTAGTTATGATTGTAAGTATCATAAATTGCGATTCTAACTTTTAAATTCCGCTTGCTCTTTCATATTTTTTTATCTGCATGCAACAATAAGAAATGCCTATTTTTTCTGAGATCCAGTTTTGTATATGGAAAGACAGACAGGTGAAAAATGACACCGGTATATCCTTTCGGCTGTTGACGCTGATCAATAATATATGTATTTACTTTATAGGGTTAAACTATCAAAATAGTGCAGTATTATCATTACAATCCATGCACCGTAAAAATACCAAATTATACATTAAATACTGCCACATACAAAATACATATTATCCACAAAATATACGAGATTGCCATGAATTTAAGCTGCAGTCATTTTTTCCTCATATAAAATTAACACCCCCCAGTTGATATAAAAATTTGAAGTTAACAAATTAATGCTGCAATCATTGTTTATTGGTACAAGAAAAAGTGACTTTGTTTAGCTCTCAACACAATCCTTCTCCTGGTAGTACCGTCTAGCCTCTGTTTGCGCGCCTTCTCTTCACGAGAGCCTTCAGCCTGCGGATTCTCCTCTTCTCTCTGGCTGCCCTCAGACGTTGCAAACGCCTCAGACGTCTCAGCTGCCTTCTCAACCGCCGAAGAGCTTTGGCAGCAGCGCTAGAGCTAGAGCTAGAGCTGGAACTGGAGCTTGAAGCGGTGGTGGTGGTGTCACTAGAAGATTCAGTAGTAGTTGTGGTATCCGAAGAAGATTCTGTCGTCGTTGTTGTTGTTGTTGTCGTCGTCGTAGATGTTGACGAGCTGGTACCTTGTGCCTGCTGCACCAGACAAACAGCCAGGATAACACAGCTCAGAATTAATGTTAGGGCCTTCATGTTCACACTGAATCGATGACCAAGTATGATTAGCTGTAACCCGACTTGATCTTTATATACTCAGCTCACATACTAAATTGTAAGTCTCGACAGCTGTCTCAATATGTAATAGAATCATTTAATATTTACTCAACTGTCGGCCGTCAAAGAATTTTTCGTTAATGCACAATGGGAAGCAGTCTTTCTCACAACTTATTTTACATACTTATTTTTGTTTTCAATAAAATTGGATTTTCCAAAATTAGTTAGTACGTAATGTTTTGTTCTGGTTTATTAGGATCACAATAATTTGCTACAACGCGTAGACGCAAAATATCTTTGGACGTCAATTAAAAATAAATAAGAAAGCTATAGTCGAGTGTGCTCGACTGTGAAATACCAGTTACCCATTTTCCATAAGAAATAATTATTGCGGAATTGGAGTAAAAATATACCAAATTAATATACTGAGAAAATACTTAACAATATAGAAGGTTATAATTAATATATCTATACACTGCATTAATCAAAATATACCATAAATTGCTAAATCTATCAAATTGTCAAAACAACTGAAACCCGACAGCAGAAACTGTTTTTATACCAGCTACCCATAGGTTAGAAGGGTATTACATATAACTTTATGCCGGCAGGAAATGTATGTAACAGGTAGAAGGAGGCATCATCTACACATATTCTTGATCATCGTCAACAGCCGAGACGATCTAGCCATGTCCGTCTGTCTGGCTGTCCGTCTGTTCGCATGGAACACTGGATCTCAGAGACTATAAGAGATAGAGATCTAATTTTTTTCGATAGCATTTGTTATGTTTGCACGCAGATCAAGTTTGTTTAAAATTTTTGCCACGCCAACTTCCGCCCCCGCAAATCAACAAAAATCGAATAACTAGCGTAATTTTAAAGCTAGAGAATTTTGGTATATACAATAATAGCTATAGTAATTGTGATTCTTGAAAATTTAGTTAGTTTTTAAGTATATTTGTGGCATATTATTTTGGTATATTTTGAGAATATTACCGCAGTATTTTGGTTTTATTCAAAATGGTTAGCGGGTAACTCACAGTCGAGCACTCTTGACTGTAGCTTCTTACTTGTTTTTCTCATGAATTCTATAATTTGTATCAGGATCATTAAGATTCTAGTTTTAATTGAAGTTTTAAAATTACACTTTCTATTTGATTTTATTTTTCGTTTTGCGGGGCGAAAATCTCAATGCTGTCAAAAAACATTAAATAGCTCTATATCTTACACTTTGTGAAATCCTCTATTTCTTACGATCAGACAGCCAAAGAAAAAAACGACTTGGCTGTATTGTCTGGAATGCTGACGCTGATCTGAAATACATATATGTAAATGCTTTATGGAGTCGGTGATGACTTCTTCTGCCTGTTAGCTACATTGTATGGAGGTTCAAAGTTTTAATACCCTCTATAAAAATCAAAATAGTGCTGTATTCTCGTTAAAATATACCGTAATACTGTCACATGCAAAATATACCATGTAATTCAAAATATTCCAGAATGTCATGACTTTAAACTGCAATCAGTTTTTTTTTTCAAGTATGAGCATTTCATGAACGACATGATCTGCTTACAACTCCAAAAAATAGTAGAATAAAATACCTTTCTACTCAACTAGTAGTGGCTACAAAAATTATAAACTTAACAAATTAATGCTGCAATCATTGTTTATTGGTACAAGAACAAGTGACTTTGTTTAGCTCTCAACACAATCCTTCTCCTGGTAGTACCGTCTAGCCTCTGTTTGCGCGCCTTCTCTTCACGAGAGCCCTCAGTCTGCGGATTCTCCTCTTCTCTCTGGCGGCCCTCAGACGTTGCAAACGCCTCAGACGTCTCAGCTGCCTTCTCAACCGCCGAAGAGCTTTGGCAGCAGCGCTAGAGCTAGAGCTAGAGCTGGAACTGGAGCTTGAAGCGGTGGTGGTGGTGTCACTAGAAGATTCAGTAGTAGTTGTGGTATCCGAAGAAGATTCTGTCGTCGTTGTTGTTGTTGTTGTCGTCGTCGTAGATGTTGACGAGCTGGTACCTTGTGCCTGCTGCACCAGACAAACAGCCAGGATAACACAGCTCAGAATTAATGTTAGGGCCTTCATGTTCACACTGAATCGATGACCAAGTATGATTAGCTGTAACCCGACTTGATCTTTATATACTCAGCTCACATACTAAATTGTAAGTCTCGACAGCTGTCTCAATATGTAATAGAATCATTTAATATTTACTCAACTGTTGGCCGTGAAAGAACTTTTCGGCAATGCACAACGGGTTGCTGACATTTTCTTACAGCATATATTACATATTTTTGTTTGGAGCAAAATTGGGTTTTCCAAAATAAGTTAGTACTTAAAGCTTTTGTTCCGGTTTATTACGCTCACAATAAGTATAGACGCAAATATCGCTTTGTGCGTCAGTTGAAAAAAGCATATGTTCTTCACAAAAGCCGTTTCTCAAAAGTTTGGCATTTTAATAGCTTGTTATTTTTAATGAAATGTTAGTTGTCCGAAGGATTTGGCGATGGCATAACGAACAGATATAGGAGCAGCTAGTGTATACAAATTAAGGTATTTATATAAAAGTGCAACCCCGCCTAAGTTTTAAAATATGTCTATAAGTTATGCTTAAGTAGACAAAATAACATCATATAAATTTTAATAACATTATAAGTGAGAACACTGTGGTCCTAAAAATATTTCTGAAATAAGGACTCATTCTAAAAAAATACTTCAAAAAAAGAATTTTATCAATCGCACTGGCTAGGGAACATTCACAACGTTCCTTGCAAAATTCGACCTAAAGTCTGATGTTGTCACAATCAGCAAAGTAGATAAAAACTATACGATTTATTCAGCATATTATCAGATATGAAATGCATATTAAAGTAAGTTTTATATATACTTTCCCATTACTTTATTTTTATCTAGTAATCTTCTTTTAACGAATCTGAAATGCATTGATAACCCATTCATAGCTGAAGGTCTACCGACAGTCTTAAGCTCCATAATTTATTGATCAGAAATAATAAAATGAGAAGATAGGAAAATATATTCTTATTATTTTAATAAGTGTATGACTTTCTGACATCTCAAACTATATATAGCAGTCAGAAAGGAGTACATCCGAATACATGAAGTATGTATTCCTAATAATTAAAAATCATCAAATGCTGTGATAATAGGGCCATTGCAGTCTGTCTGTATATAAACAGCTCAAAGACTATAAGATATATGATATCACTTGTTATTATTGTGTTTTAGTTTTTTGCTCACCTCCGCAAAACGAATGATAATAATGATAATTTTAAAGTTATGTTCAGATATCCACAATAATACCTGAAATCTTTATGATTCATCAACATTTGGTTGCAATGAGATGGAAAATGTAAAGGCCAAACTTCGTAGCACTCTTTTGTGTGCTGATCTAAAATAATAAATATAAATATTTGGTATATTTTTCAATATTTTTGTAGAATGACATAATTCAGTGAACAAAAATATACCAAATAATTATATTTGGTATTTGAGATCAGCACATATACGAATATCACAAAGTTTGTTTCTAAAAAAAATTAAAATATACCATAATGTGTATTTTTACAATGTACTAAAAAATACCAAATAATACCGTATAGGCTCTTTGAAATATAACATAATTTTAGGGATAACTTAAAAGTTTGCAATCGCATTGAAACCAAATGGTATTTTTTAACACTAGGCATCCGTAATTTTGTGGGTAGCACAATATGTTTGTCATTTGTTTTGCTTGGGCGGGCCAAATTTTAAATAAACTTCATCTTGATCATTTCAATTGATCCTCTATCTTTTATAGTATATGAGATCTAAACATTCATACGAACAAATAGACTGATGTCCCTTTTCTCTTGATCAAGAATATAAAGAGAGAGATGCCTCCTTCTAGAACCTCCGGTTAACAAAGATTTTTAATACCCTTCCACCCTCCAGTATAAACAACTCTAGATGAATAACTGCTGCTATATTCTATGTTTATTGATTTACAATTTCCCTAACCACTCCTCCTCCTGTTCCTGTTTCTCCTGGAAGCAGCTGCTCTCCTGGCTGCCCTCCTCCTTTGCAGCAGCCGCACGCTTACGACGGAGTTCCCTTTGTCTGGCGGCCCTCAGACGCTGCAGGCGCCTCAGACGAGCTATCCTCCTCCTCAACCTAGCAATAGTTGCGGCATCCGAGCTAGAGCTAGAGCTAGAACCGGAGCTGGTGGAGCTAGAGCTAGCAGTTGTGGTGGTGGTGGCGCTAGAAGATTCGGTAGTGGATGTGGATGTGGGATCGGAGCCTGAGGCGCTGGATTCAGTTGTTGTTGTCGTGGTTGTGGTCGTCGTGGTTGTGCAGTCAGCAGCCGAGGCATTTGCCGTCAAGGAGCAATCTGTGCAACCAGTCGGAGTGTCGGGATCCGTCGAGGTGCACGCCACACCGTCGGCCCTCTTCACCAGGCAGATGGTCAGGATGGCACAGCCCAGAATCAAAGTTAGAACTCTCATGTTTAAGCTGAGTCGGAAGACAAGCTATGATTAGTTGCAGATGAACCTACTCTTTATATAGGCTAATATATCTCAGTTAGATCTCTGCTAGTGAGTGGAAAGTTCCTCTGCAGCTGTCACAATAACATCGATGATATTTTTGTTTAGAAGCTTACATAGAACCTGCGTCACAGAACGCGTCGTTAGAGTTCGAGCAATTGCCCTTCAATAGAGAGTCATTTAATATTTACACAACTGCTGACTTTTGGGCAAAGCGCTCTGCCAATTTTACACAACATCTGTGCCAAAAATAGTTAGTCTGAATAGCCTCTATATTCGCATTAGACTCAAAAAAAGAACAAAAGCGCACGCGCTACCATTGTTTTAATTTTAAATCAAACGAAACACTTGTTTCCGGTGGCGTCCTACACACGATTCACAATAACAACTGAAGTCTGCGAAGACACACTTTATTATTGTTTGTCTTTTAGTTGTCTTCAAGATTTGAAGATGGCATAGTAATAAAAATAGCACAATTGGCTAAAAATAGATTCTTCAACATAAAAGTATGTATTAAAGTAGAATAATAACATGAAAGTGTTCTTCAGTTAATAAATTTTGTTTATTCATTATACCCGCTACCCATAGGGTAGACTTTGTGCCTACAGGAAATGTATGTAACAGGTAGAAGGAGGCATCTCCGACCCTATAAAGTATATATATTCTTGATCAGCGTCAAAAGCCGAGACGATCTAGTCATGTTCGTCTGTCCGTCCGTCCGTATGAAGACCTAGATCTCAGAGACTATAAGAGATAGAACTATAATTTTTTTTCGACAGCATTTGTTATGTTTACACGCAGATCAAGTTTGTTTCAAATTTTTGCCACGCCTCCTTCCGCCGCTGAAAATCAAAAAAAATCGAATAGCAAGCGTAATTTTAAAGCTAGAGCTGCGAATTTTGATGTATACAACAATAACGACAATCTGTTATATACTGCCGTCTATGGTATATTTTGAATGTTGTACTATATCGATATAACAAATATACCGATTGGTATATTTTCAGTATTTTTGTAGTATTCGGTAAATTTTGAAAATAATACCGGAATATTTTGCTTTTATTCACAGTCGAGCACACTGAACTGTAGCTTTCTTACTTGTTTTATTTATGATAACTTTCACTACTTCTAAAACCAAATATCAAGTAATATCGAAATTAATGATAATTTAATATCATTATGTATTAAAGCATATTCGCAATATGTCGAATTCCGTATCCCTAATCTTAAAACCTCTAATCCCAAAACCTTAACCCGTCTTTCCTTTGCTCCTTTTTTACTTTTTACAGCAAGTCTGGTTTTGTGACTATTAAGATAGCAAAGTAGATAAAAACGATACGATTTATTCAGCATGTGATCAGATATAATATGCATATTGTAGTAAGATTTATATATATTTTCCCATTTTATTATTTTGATCTAGTAATCTTTTTTTATTATGGAATTCTAAAGGAATATCCTCTTAATGTCTCAATTGCATTAATAACCCGTTCATTTCTGAAAGCCTGTTGACAGTCCTAAGCTCCATCATTTATTGATCAGAAATAAAAAAATAAGAATATAAGGAAATATATTCTCATTATTTTAATAGGTTTAGCTTTTTTGCTTGCTAATAATTAGATCTTGATTCGAAAAATTTTCTTGGAAGTTGTATAATATTTTTAAAATTCCAAATATCATATGTATAGCTCAGGCTTTCTTTATGTCAAATTCTGGGATTTGTTTATCTTCTCCCAATTACTTGCAGAACTTCTACTCTACGTTTAATAATCGAACACATTAAGTATGTATGTACACATATTCTTAATAATTAAAAAGGATCATATGGTGAGATAATATGGCCATTACGGTCTGTCTTTATGTCTATCCATATAAACAACTCAGAGACTATAAAAGATAAGACATCATATATGATAACACTTGTTATTGTCGCGTTTTACATTTTTCAAAGCCCACGCAAAAGGAATGGCAAGTGTAATTTGAAAGCAATGTTCTGATACCCACAATAATCTCTGAAATTCTAATGATTTACAAAATTTGATTGCAAATGTGATGAAAAATGTAGAACCAAACTTCGTAGTACTCTTTTGTGTGCTGATCTAGAATACTAAATATAAATATTTGGTATATTTTTATACCCGCTACCCAAAGGGTAGAAAGGTATTATAACTTTGTGCCGGCAGGAAATGTACATATGTAACAGGTAGAAGAAGGCATCTCCGACCCTATAAAGAGTATATATTCTTAATCAGCGTCAACAGCGGAGACGATCTAGCCATGCCCGTCTGTCTGTCTGTCCGTCCGTGCGTAGTAACACCTAGATCTCAGAGACTATAAAAGATAGAGCTATAATTTTGTTTCGACAGCATTTGTTATGTTTGCACGCAGATCAAGTTTGTTTTAAATTTTTGCCACGCTCACTTCCGCCCCCGCAAATCAATAAAATCGAATAACAAGCGTAATTTTCAAACTGCAGCTGCGAATTTTGCTGTATATATTAATAACTATAACATACTATTTATGATTTCTTATTTGAATGCGATCAGATAAAAATTGTGGAAGTTATTAAAGAAATACTTTTGTATGGGCAAAACCTCCTACGTATTAGAGGACTTAGTTGCTTTGGTCGACAATCTGGTATTTTGAATGAGGTACTATATCGATATAACAAATATTCCGTTATACCGTATATTTTTATCATATGTGTATTTTTGGTATATTTTGAAAAAAAATACCGCAATATTTTGCTTTTATTCAAAATGGGTAGCGGGTATCTCACAGTCGAGCACACTCGACTGTAACTTTCTTACTTTGTGTATATAATTGTAGAATGGCATAAGTCAGTAATGAATTGGCTGTTGAATTGCTAAGTTACGCCAATATGCAAAAAATACTCAGGTATGCCAATATACAAAAATATACCAAATAATTATATTTAGTATTTTAGATCAGCACATATACAAATATCACAAAGTTTGTTTCTAAAAAGACTAAAATATACCATAATGTATATTTTAACAATATACTAAACAATACAAAAAAAAAACTGTAAGTAAACATCGGCAGCTATAATTGATCCTCTATCTTTTATAGTATATGAGATCTAGACGTGAGATCTCTCCGTATAAAGATGTCCCTTTTCTTCTAATCAAAAATATAAAGAGAGTTGCCTCCTTCTGGAACCTCCGGTTAACAGAGATTTTTAATACCCTTCCACCCTCCAGTATAAAGAACTCCAGATGAATAACTGCTGCTATATTCTATGTTTATTGTTATACAATTTCCCTAACCACTCCTCCTCCTGTTTCTGTTTCTCCTGGAAGCAGCTGCTCTCCTGGCTGCCCTCCTCCTTGCAGCAGCCGCACGCTTGCGACGGAGTTCCCTTTGTCTGGCGGCCCTCAGACGCTGCAGGCGCCTCAGACGAGCTATCCTCCTCCTCAACCTAGCAATAGTTGCGGCATCCGAGCTAGAGCTAGAGCTAGAACCGGAGCTGGTGGAGCTAGAGCTAGCAGTTGTGCTGGTGGTGGCGCTAGAAGATTCGGTAGTGGATGTGGATGTGGGATCGGAGCCTGAGGCGCTGGATTCAGTTGTTGTTGTCGTGGTTGTGGTCGTCGTGGTTGTGCAGTCAGCAGCCGAGGCATTTGCCGTCAAGGAGCAATCCGTGCAACCAGTCGGAGTGTCGGGATCCGTCGAGGTACATGCCACACCGTCGGCCCTCTTCACCAAGCAAATAGTCAGGATGGCACAGCCAAGAATCAAAGTTAGAACCCTCATGTTTAAGCTGAGTCGGAAGACAAGCTATGATTAGTTGCAGATGAACCTACTCTTTATATAGGCTAATATATCTCAGTTAGATCTCTGCTAGTGAGTGGAAAGTTCCTCTGCAGCTGTCACAATAACATCGATGATATTTTTGTTTAGAAGCTTACATAGAACCTGCGTCACAGAACGCGTCGTTAGAGTTCGAGCAATTGCCCTTCAATAGAGAGTCATTTAATATTTACACAACTGCTGACTTTTGGGCAAAGCGCTCTGCCAATTTTACACAACATCTGTGCCAAAAATAGTTAGTCTGAATAGCCTCTATATTCGCATTAGACTCAAAAAAAAAAAGAACAAAAGCGCACGCGCTACCATTGTTTTGAATTTAAATCAAACGAAACACTTGTTTCCGGTGGCGTCCTACACACGATTCACAATAACAACTGAAGACTGCGAAGACACACTTTATTATGGTTTGCCTTTTAACATAGTTGTCTTCAAGATTTGAAGATGACATAATTTAAAAATAGAACAAACGGCTAAAAATAGATTCTTCAACATAAAAGTATGTATTAAAGTAGAATAATAACATGAAAGCGTTCTTCAGTTAATAAATTTTGTTTCTATATTTAATTTATGATAACTTTTACTACTTCTAAAACCAAATATCAAGTAATATTGAAATTAATAATATTTTAATATCTTTATGTATTAAAGCACATTCGCAATATGTCGAATTCCACGATCCTAATCCTAAAACCTCTAATCCCAAAACCTTAACCCGTTTTTCCTTTGCTAATCTTTCCCTTTTTACAGCATAGTATCTTTGTTTTTGCTTTAAGTTTTGACGTGGCAACTGTCTAACCAAGACCCAGTCCAAGGCCCAGTCCAAGTACACCGCCACCACCGACGCCTCCTCCGAAGCCGCCGCCACCTCCACCGAAGCCGCCTCCGCCACTGCCAGGACGTCCAGGTCGTCCAGGTCGTCCACCTCCCCCTCCTCGGCCACCTCCACCACGTCCGCCACCTCCACGACCGCCGCCACCTCCACGTCCGCCTCCCCGACAGCGTGGTCCACGGCCACCACGACATCCTCTACGGCCACCTCCACGACCTCCACCAGAAGATCCTCCTCCAGATGAACTTCCTCCAGAGGAACTTCCTCCAGAAGAGGTGCCTCCACCTGAAGAGCCGCTCCCTCCAGAGGATCCATTACCTGAGGAGCCACCACCTGAGGAGCCACCACCTGAGGAGCTTCCACCTGAGGAGCCACCACCTGAGGAACCACCTCCGGAAGAACCTCCACCGGAAGAACCACCGCCGCCAGGACCTCCGCATTTACGGAAAGGACATCCACCAATAGCATTTACATTGGTATTCTGAATTGAAATCTGACGTGCTGTGCGATCAACTGCAGCATCTGCGGGACGCTCCGCTGGACGATCCACTGAACTATCTACATCAACGGGTTCCTGAGCTCCGACGTCCACGGAAACAAAGCCCAGCAACAGCGAGCTGAGCAGCAGTAGAGCTTGGCACTGCCAAGCTAAAGTGTTCATCTTTCCGATTCTAACTAAACTCGATGCAGTTCGCTGGCATTTATATAGCGACTCTCGAACTAATTGCAAAAGCTAATTGAAAGAGCAGATTGTTGTGTTTTATTTTTTGTTGTTCGCTTCTTGATTTGATTTTATCATTCGGATTAAATTGATGGCATTTAGCGGAGAAATCCCAGAGGTTGTGGAAGGAAACCAGGGTTGGCGAATCGACGTCTGCCAAGAAATCGCCGACCGCCAAAGCCTCCACCACCAAAGCCCGGACCGGGACCGTATCCTCCTCCGCCGCCTTCAAATCCTCCTCCAGGATTTGCGTGGGCGGAAGGGGGCGTGGCAAAAATTTGAAACAAACTTGATCTACGTGCAAACATAACAATTGCTGTCGAAAAAAATTATAGCTCTATCTCTTATAGTCTCTAAGATCCACTGATTCATACGGACAGACAGAGAGACGGATAGACGGATAGACGGACATGGCTACATCGTCACGGCTAATGATGCTGATCAAGAATATATATACTTTATAGGGTCGGAGATGCCTCGTTCTACCTGTTACATACATTTCCTGCAGGCTCAAAGTTATAATACCCTTCTACCCTATGGGTAGCGGGTATAAAAATAGCACAAATGGCTAAATATAGCTTCTTAAATATACAAGTATGTATTAAAGTAGAATAATAACATGAAAGCGTTCTTCAGTTAATAAATTTTGTTTCTATATTTAATTTATGATAACTTTTACTACTTCTAAAACCAAATATCAAGTAATATTGAAATTAATAATATTTTAATATCGTTATGTATTAAAGCACATTCGCAATATGTCGAATTCCGTATCCCTTATCCTAAAACCTCTAATCCCAAAACCTTAACCCGTCTTTCCTTTGCTAATGTTTCACTTTTTACGGCATAGTATCTTTGTTTTTGCTTTAAGTTTTGACGTGGCAACTGTCTAACCAAGACCCAGTCCAAGGCCCAGTCCGAGTATACCGCCACTACCGACGCCTCCTCCGAAGCCGCCGCCACCTCCACCGACGCCGCCTCCGCCACCTGAAGAGCCTCTTCCTCCAGAGGATCCACCACCTGAGGAGCCTCCACCTGAAGATCCACCACCTGAGGAGCCACCACCTGAAGATCCACCTCCTGAGGAACCACCTCCTGAAGAACCACCTCCTGAAGAGCCACCTCCGGAAGAACCACCGCCGCCAGAACCACCGCAGTTACTAAAAGGACATCCACCGATTGCATTTACATTAGTATTCTGAACTGTAGTCTGACGTGCTGTACGATGAAGTGCAGCATCTGCGGGACGATCCACTGGACGATCCACATCAACGGGTTCCTGAGCTCCGACGTCCACCGAAACAAAGCCCAGCAACAGCGAGCTGAGCAGGAGCAGAGCTTGGCACTGCCAAGCTAAAGTGTTCATCTTTCCGTTTCTAACTAAACTCGAATTGCATAATTCGTTGGCATTTATATCATATAGCGACTCTCGAACTAATTGCAAAAGCTAATTGAAAGAGCAGATTGTTGTGTTTTATTTTTTGTTCACTTGATTTGATTTTATCATTCACATTAAATTGATGGCATTTAGCCGAAAAATCCCAGAGGTTGTGGAAAGAAACCAGGGTTGGTAAAGCGACGTCTGCCATGAAATCGCCGACCGCCAAAGCCTCCACCACCAAAGCCCGGACCGGGACCGAATCCTCCTCCGCCGCCACCGCCTCCAAATCCTCCGCCAGGACCAAATCTGCCAAAGCGTCGACCGAAACCCAACTGTCTGGCCAAGCGTACAGCCGCTAGCTCCTGCTGCTCCGTTGCCTGATTTACATCCGCCAGAGTCAGTTGCTTCATTTCCGCTGTGGGGTCGCCCAGTTGGGTGCTGCTCGAGAGCAGAGCACAAGCACTTAGCACTATTAGATACACGTACAGAAGAATACTGTGCATTGCCCTTGACTATGAGTGAAACGTTTCTGGTCATAACGAAGTCCAAAACAGTCTTTATATAAGAGTCCAGCTAGAACTGAGAGAGCGGAGAGCGAGAGAATGCCAGTTAATTCTTAACGAGCTACTGACCCTTTCGAGCAATTAAATTTCCTGAGCATAATCAAATGGCCAAGAAAAATCCCCTCCAGCTTATTGTCGTTGTTGCAGTTCTCATTGTTGTTGCTTCTCTGCGGTGCTTCTGGGGGAATCAACAATAACAATGTTGCCGCATGACAAAACTAACCTGTTCTGGGAGCTGAGTCGCTGCTAATTATGTCAAGATGGAGCAAGAGCACGAGCACGAGCAAGTGGAAGTGGAAGCGGCAAAGTACATAGACCGCTAATCCTATTATATACTCGCGTACGTATACGTAATTTCATTGTCAGCTTTACGGCAATTCTAATGCTCATTAAGAGATTGCGTTAGCTCAGGCCACATGTGAGTTGCTCTTGTTGTTTCACAATTCGCAAGCAACAACAACAACAACGAGAAGAAGTCGCACTTGTATTCGTATTTATAAGCCATAAATAACGTGTAAACAAAAAGGCAGGCACAACAAGCATACGCCCCGTAGGCGAAGCCACTCTTGGATGATGGGGAACAGGAGCAGAAGCAGGAGAGTAGCTACAAGAGCATCGCGGCCAAATTATAAGCCTATAAAAGGCAATAAAAAACTTTGCGATATCAAATTACAACGCCCTCATAAAGTTATAAAAGTTTCAAGCGTATCCAGCAGCACGTTTCTGCCCCTCGCCCTCCGCCCGCCCCTCGCATTTGTCTGAGCTCTTAGCAGGCCTAATATTTTCAATAACAAATCAATCAGCTGCTGCTGCTGCTGCTGCTGTCGTTGCTCCTTGGCACAGCAGTTTGGTCAAACAAGGATAATCCGTTAGAGCATCCCCAACAGCTGGCTGGCTGGCTGGCTGCCTTCTTAGGGGGCGTTGCCATGACACACGTTGGGTGCTGCTATAGATTTATTGGGACACGCATTCGATAAGAAATAACAAGACTAAATAAAGTAGCGTCATGGCATGAACGCAAAGGCAAAACCAAAGTGAAGGCCACGCTCCAACACCCTTTGCCTTCTACATACTTCTACTTCTTCGTTCTTCTCTCTTTTGGCTATTTACGGCTTTGTTATCAACTTTTTAATGTCGCTCAAGAATTTTGCTGAACTGTATTTCAGGCATTTATTTTTTGCTCAGGCCAAAAAAGTTTCTTGCGCCAATGTTACTTGCATTGCTCAAAGCCTGTGAAAGAAGAAAGATGCCTTTGCTTTCGTTCTTTTCCTGCTTTTATTTTCTCCCCTTTAAAGCAAAAGCTGCAAAACTTTAGGCCAAGTGGAAAGAGTACGATAATGGGTCAAGGGATAACAAAAGGCGTAAATTTAAAGCCGAGTTAATTTTTTAACAATGCAATCGGCTTGTCAAAAGCGAACAATTTTATAGCTGGCGTTTAATCTTTATCGACATACGGCCACTTGATGCGATTAACCTTTTTTGTTACAAAGCGCAACATTTATTAAATTGTTTCCTTGAATGTGTCCGAAAGAGAAATTGTCTCAAATCCATTTGAGGTAAGTACAATATATTCAAAGGTAAATGGTAATCGATAGCCAGCAAGTGAAATGATTTAGCATCCAAACTGAAAACTGCAAGCGTATTGTGTATCAATGAAAATCACGAGCAACGCCTCTTCTGGCAACAACTACTATAGAAATCTTCACCTTGCCACTTGCCACTTTGGCAATCGATAGCAGCAGCTTCGACCAAGTTCTAATGGCCACAAAGTTTGAGTTGCTGTTGCTATTTGGGCAGCCAATTTATATGAATTCGCCAGCAAGCCATAAAACTAGAAGTGCTTTGGTTAGGGCCGGACTAAACTTTCGGCTTTCAGCCTTCAGCTTTCGGCTTTCGACTCCCAAATGAAATGGATACTTTCTGTGTGTGAGAGGGGGCGGGATAGAGCGAGAGAGTTTTGTATTAACTGTCTAACTAAGCGTAAACAACAACAACAATAGCCTGGTCTATAATAATAACGCAAACTTATTGGCCAACAAGACAAACTCCTCTTCTGTCTCCTCCTCTTACTGCAAGGCTGTCCCAGGACAACAGCAAGGGAAACTGAAAGCCAACTGGCAGCTGGTCAAGTGGCTGTCCGTAAAATGCCAAACTGGGGCACATCATTCTAAGCGCAACGGGCAATACAATTAAATTAATTAAAAAAATGTGCATTTTAAAATACAATTGATAAATGTTTTGTGTTGCTTTTTTCAGGAATTTTAACGCTAAACACTACCGAGAAACCGGTTTAAGGTTCGACAACCCCAAACCAAGTGCAGACAAAGCATTTGTCAGTTTAGTTTGAGTTGTGTCGTGTCTTAAAATTACCTTTGTCTCGTACAACACGAATGTCATTCAACAGACTGCGGCGCGTATGCGTAATGTCTTTACCAACAAATTGTTTAAATTTAGAGCTTAAATGCTACTTATTACTTATTTAACTTGTATTTTGGCATTTTTATACCCGCTATGGCTATAGAATGGAAGAGTATTTTTAATTTGTGCCTCCAGGAAATGTATAAAACAGGTAGAGAGAGGCATTGCCGACGCTATAAAGCATATTCTTGATCTGGGTCAACAGACGAGACGATATAGCCATGTCCGTCTGTCTGTCCGTCCGTGTGAACTTCTAGATCTCAGAGACCATAAGATAGAGATATACTTTTTCTTCTATGATATATTTTGCATGTATAGTAGGGTATTCATTTGAAAATATACCAAAATCATGTACCGCAAATATACTAAAAATATACCGAATGTTTCATTTTGTATGTTAATATAGTTATATACCAAATCTATCATTTGGTATACCGTGGTATTAATTTCAAAATATACCAAATTAATATACCGTGAAAATACTAACAATATACTAAATATTTCATTTGATATATATCAAACAACCAAACATTGCGGTATTAATTTTAAAATATACCAAATTAATATACCACAAAAATATATATATTATATTAATTTGGTATATTTTAAAATAAATACCGCAATGTTTGGCTTTCGTCATTAATGGATAACGGGTATCTCTAAGTCGAGTATACTCCTACCTGCTTAACTTGTATTTTGCTCTTTCGTTATGTTTGCCAAATAATAATTATTTGTCTATTAGCTTATTCGATTTTGTTTCTTTCATTAATGATGTCAAAAAGCGACGAATGAGTAATGTTAAATTTAATCAGCTTTCATTTAGTTGTATAATATGCTTATGCTTGCTTATTCTATCGACATTTAATTTAATTTGTAATATTTCATATTGCAGGTAATTTCATTTGAGCAACAAACGATAATTAAAAATACGTTTAATGAAGTTATTTTATATTTTATTTATGCTAGTTTCCATTAATTACGAATAATTGCAATAACTATTTCCCTTAGGCTGTGAAAATATGGCCACAGTTGTTGAAAATTTATGCAGCACATTTTTCCGTGTGTTGTTCTTTTCATTCATTCGTTTTGTGTATTTGTGCAGGCGTTAATTTATTCAGTGTCGCGTAGAGCGGAGAGCAGAGAGTCTGGACTGATGTGCAGACTGATTTGATGTTGACGGCATTAATTGACCCACTTTCGGGAACTGGCTTAAGTGCTTCAAAATTTGACTAAGCGAAAGATCGTTTTGCATAAATGAATAAATATCGCTGCGGTTTGGCTTTGACTTGGGTTTTAGAATTCTTTTTTTCTTTGTTTTTTTTTTGGTTCTTGCCACATGCGACATGCGGCATGCAGCATAGAGCCATCATCGAGTATTGTTAATGGTCAGGCCGCGCATAAAACAAACAGCTAAACAGCCAAACAAAGACAAACAAACAAACAAACAAAACTGGTAAATAGCCAAACAACAACAACAACAAGAGCAGAAGCAGAAGCAGCAGCAACATCGTGGAGAACAACAACAATCAACAAACAGCAATTCACACTTACGCACCCAAACTTGATGCTTATGACGTGTGCGTGTGCGTTGCGGTGTGTGCTGCGGTGCGGTGTAGTGTCACACCGGTGAGGTGAGCGGTGTGCTGTGGTCGCCTGGCGCTTGGCCTTAGGGGTCTTGGCCTGGTCAATAGCATAACTAACCTTCAAATGAAATTAGCACATTTGCACAGCTTACCTGACCGCAGACAGAGCGACAGAGAGAGAGTGAGAAGAGTACACAGAGAGAAAAAATCTAGATTGAAAAGAAGTTTTGCAAATTTTGATTGAAGATTTTTTCGATCTTCAACAAACAAACTTGATATACGATTTTTAGGTTAGAAAATCTTTGAATTTTATTGAAACATTTTATTTTAAGATTATTTTAAGATTAAAATCTGACTTCTTACTAAATCTTGAAATAAGATTTGTAGGTTGAAAGAATCTTTAATCAAGATTTTTATTTAAAGATTAAAAACATCTTATTTCAAGTCTAAAATCTTGCTTAAAGAATGTTTTATTCTAGATTCAAAAGAAGATTGCCAATGTTGATATAAGAACACTTCGAGCTTAAATAAAATATGTTTGAAACAAGATTTTTAGGTTGAAAAAATCTTTAGATAAGGTTTCGATGTGTTGTTCCTGTAAGTGTTAAAAACACGCAATCGGTTTTTTAACTTTTTTTATCTTGATTTAATATTTTATCGTATTTTTTCAACCTAGAGATTTTTCCATTCAAAATTATAATCTTAAATTTTAAGATCTGAAAATCTAAAATTTTGTTTAGAGTTTTGATCTTGGTTTAAGAAGGTCTATTCCTGGTTGAATTTTTACATCATATAATTTAGATTTTTTATAGAATTTCTATCTTGATTTGAGAATAAAGCTTCTTGATTCTATTTTGACATCGTATAATCTTGATTGAAGATTTCATTCTTGATTTTAGTACATTTCTTTTCTTTCAGTGTAAAGTAACCTGTGCGCAAAGTGAAATGTTTTAGCTCTTTAAACAAACTTCCTCCGCTCTCTCCCTTTGGTTACAGTGCCCATTCGATTTCATGAACGCCACTTAGCGTGCGGCCTAATGGCATTGGCTGTAAACTGGCCAACGACGAAAAGTTGCCCATTTCGTGGCAGCGATATGAATTGGCCTTTTTGTTCCATTTCGAGTCGAGTTGCGTTGCGTTGCGTTGCGTCGCATATTTAAATAGTTTGTTTTATGACGTTTACATTAGCGTCTCATTTCGCTAACAAGCAAACGGAGGCAGCAAAAAGAAACAAAAGTTTCTATTTAATGCGCAAAGTTCTAAGGCTATAAATGGCCATAACATTTGCTGGCCAGGTCACAGTTGGCTGCACGACACCGCGAGTCACAACCACACAAAACTACAACGATAACACAGCCAACACAACCGCAATTCCAACTGCGACTTCGACTGCCAGGTAGCAAAAGGTAAACTAGGTAAACAACTTAAGGAGTCGCAACACGATGCGGAACTGCGCCTTATTTGGATTATATGCGCTGCTAATCGTCGCCGCCTGCTGCTGCCAAGCAACAGTTGGCAAGCCGCTGCAGGATGATGATGACGATGCCACCGTGGAGCAGCTGCAGACACAAAGAGCGAGAGTCTCAAGACAACTGGCTGGCTTTGGTGGCTATCCTGGACTGGGTTACGGCAGCGGATTGGGAGGCTATGGCACAGGCCTAGGCATCGGAGGAATTGGAGGCATCGGAGGCATAGGAGGAATTGGAGGAATTGGAGGAGTTGGAGGACTTGGCGGTCTAGGAGGCTTGGGATATAGTGGCTATGGCGGCTACGGAGGCTATGGAGGATACGGTGGCTATGGAGGCTATGGAGGCTATGGCAACTATGCAGGATACGGACTGCGTTATCCTTACTCCTATGGTAGCGGACTGTATGGACGTGCTTATGGATACGGCGGCTATCCGCTCATTTAAATGTCGAATCGAAATAAATGTTACACACATAAAGCTAAAGGTGTTTCACTTGGCAAACGCATATTTAAACAGTGTGTGTGTCCAGTGTGTGCTTTCTTTATAGCTATGCGAGTTCGTGCTCATGGAGAGAATCTTGTTTCCTTTGACACGCTTAATTGCAGTGCAATTCACAACGATTATCGCTTTCGTTCATTAAAAGCTTCAGTCTGTATTTCTGTGTCTCTGTGTGTGTGGCGCACCTCATTATTTGCTTACCTCAACGTTAACAAGTGCACTCGGTTGTGCACACACACACACACACAGAGATGTGGCACACACATCGAGCGATAACTACAGCTTAAGCAAATAGCACTGAGCATGCCACGAGGCAAGTACAAAGTAGTTGAAAGACAGACTGAAAGACAAACAGACTGAACTGGATTCTTTTTAGATTTTAATTACCGATACTGCGGCAAAGCGGCAGCCAGTCAAGTCCAAGTTTTAGTGCCATTTAATTAGTATGACTGTAGACAAGCTGCATTACTCATACGCACCGTTGCACCACTTCGCACTTCTCTCACTTCCTCACATCCTGTGTGTTGGCAAACAGTCAGAGTCGGTCAAAGCGACAGACCGTTTGATAAACAACTCGGACTCAGAGAAAGACACAGATAGAAAGAGAGCGAGAGAGAGTGATTGGAGTATTAGTAATACTTTGATGCCTCTACTGAATGGCCAAATGGGAACTGCACAGAGAAATGGTGAGAAACCAAGAAACAGAGAGTGAAAACAGAGATATTAACATAGATATAGACATGTGATACAACTAGAGATGAAGATAGTTGTAGCCAGAAATACGCATCATAAAATGCGAAAGCAGGTCAGAGTTGTTCTTAGAATTAAAGATTGCCAAATTTAAATTATCAAACCAAATATGCAGAATTTCAAAATAAAAATAAAATTCAAAATTAAAGAACAGATGCGAAAATACGAAATAGGCCTAGAAATTTAAGAATCTAAAGTTAAAGTTTGTTCAAAAATGTATCGAAGTCAAAGAAATGCAAAAATTTCAAATCAAAACAAATTTTAAATAAAAATCAGTAAACCAGAAGCGACAAAAAGGAAAAAAGTGCTAAGATTAAGTATAAAATCTTGATTCAATATGACAAAATTGAAACAAGAACGAAGGAAAGAAAAGGAAAGGAAATGAGGTCAGCGCTTACATAAATGAAAGATACAAAAATAAATATGCAAAATATCAGAAAGAAAATAAAATGCAAAATTAAAAACAGATGTGAAAATAAGAAATAGGCCTAAAATTTTAAGAAATCAAAGTTAATTTTATTTAAACATTTATTAAAATCAAAGAAATAGCTAAAATTTAAATAAATATACAAAAATTAAGAATCAAAACAAATGTTAAATAAAGATGAGCAAACAAGAAATGTGACTATAAATTTAAAAGCCAATAGAGTCATAAATTAAATGAAGCCAGAAACGAAAGTTAAAGTCAGATAGTTAAATGAGATCGATAAATATAAATTCAGTCGAAGAACTTTATTCGAAGTGACCATTTGAAACGTAATAAATTTTACTGTGCCACTTTAATCATCCTAATAAAACCAATGGAAGCTGCTTTAGTACCTTAACGACCAAAGTAAAACCTCAAAAAAGGCAAAAAAGAGAAAAATTTAATACGAACAGAACGATCATTCAATCAAAATGATCGCTGCATTGAAAACAGACCAGCAAAAGCGCCTTCAATTCCTTTTTTTATTCTCTGTTTTCTGTTTTTCCGTTTTCTGTTTGCCACATCAATTGCATTTTTTTTTAATGTACTTTCTGAGAAGTTTTGCACTGCCCGTATCCCCTATCCCCCTCTCCATGAACCATCAGCTCATTGCTTTAGCTGACCAGAAGCCATGAATAGCCCCATTCATGTGTTTAAACTTTTTATGTGCACGTATTTGTTTTTCACAGCTTTCAAATGCTCTGCCCCCGCCCCCGCCTCACCCCTGCCTCTATTTGACTCGGCTCGGCCGCACTCTGTTTAAAATAGCAATCAGATAACACCTTTTTTTCTATTCAGAGACCAGCAACTGCCCCCGCTCCCCGCTCCTCCTCTCACTCTATGAGCTGTGATTCCATTGAAAATATATCCGACTCTAGCTGTTTTTTTTTTGCATTGCATTTCCGGGCGAGAAGCTGAATGCAAAAGCAAAACTAAGCTGGCATTGCGTGACTCTCACTGGACGGGTTGAATGGTTGAGAGAGAGAGAGAGAGAGCGAGATGCTAGGCAACATAAGCTTTATGCATTTTTACGCTTTGTGGCCTCCGAGTGACGCCTCCTGCCGCTCTTCTTGCTCCTTCAGTTGTTGCACCTCGATGTAACGTGTTTGTTTACATGTACAATTTGCTCGAAAGTTGCATTAAATGAAAAGCGCGCTGGCACTCGATAACTAAGCCATTTACTGTTAACTGTTGTAGTACGTCAACAGCTAGTGATAAGCAAGCATAAGATACAGTCGAGTGTGCTCGACTGTGAGATACTCGCTACCCATTTTTAATTTAACCAAACCAGTTCTGTATTATACTTAAATTATACCAAATTAATATACTACAAAAATTCTAAAATATACCAACTGTTGTATTTAGTATATTTGTGTAGCAGTACACTCAAAATGTATCATAGAGTGCAAAATATACCACTTTGTTCGTACTGTATTCTAAAAATATACCACATTAATATCACAAAAATACTAAAAATATACCAAGTGTTGTATTTAGTATATTTATGTTATCAGTACACTCCAAAATTTACCATAGAGTGCAAAATATACCACTTTGTCCGTACGGTATTCTTAAAATATACCACATTAATATCACAAATATACTAAAAATATACTAACTGTTGTATTTAGTATATTTGTGTAGCAGTACACTCCAAAATGTACCATAGAGTGCAAAATATACCACTTTGTCCGTACGATATTCTTAAAATATACCACATTAATATACCACAAACATACTGAAAATATAATAAAAATAACAGTTGTTATTTAAAAATTGTTTAGCAGTACACTCCAAAATGATTTGTCCGTACGGTATTCTTAAAATATACCACATTAATATACCACAAAAAAATATAAAAATACCGAGTGCTAATTTTGTAATACTGACACAGTAATACATTCAAAATATGCCAGTCAGTGCAAAATATACCAAAAGGCTGTATATTACATATATATCACAGAGCGCAAAATATACCAATTATGAAAATACGAGACTCTGGCTTCGATTTGCGGCAGCGGAAGGAGGCGTTCATATGGACGGACGGACAGACAGACGGACAGACAGATGGATAGATGGGCATGTCTATATCGCCTCGCATGTTGACGCTGATCAAAATCATATATACTTAAAAGGGTCGAAGATACCTCCTTCTCCTTCTACATTCATTACATGTATAATACCCTTCTCCCCCATGGGTAGCGGGTATATTAATTGCAATATATACAATTAGTAAAGAAGTTGAAAAGAGCTGCTTAACTGATTGCAAGCTAACCCTTTTGCTGCCTTTGAGCAACAGTTGTGTTTAGTTTGCTGAAAGGATCTTAAGACTTTGCTCGCTTCACACAAAAGCCAGCCACAAGCCCAAACAGTTTAAAGCGCATTAAATTTATCTGATGACTGCGAGTTGAAGTGTGTGTGTGTGTGTGTGGATAAGCTGAGAGAGAGATTCCAGCAGCCACTTGGCTTATCAATGCATTTTAAACGAGCTCCGCTTGTAAGCTGCTGTCGTTCAAATTAATGACAAATTAATATTAACAAAGCAATCTGGCGAGCCAAACCAAACAAACAAACAAGCGAACAAGCGAGTGAACAACGATTTGCCTTGAATGTTACTTAATTGGAACTTAATGTGCATGGAATTGTTTACAAGCCACCACGCGACCATTTTGCTGCCATTTCATTTTAAAATACTAAACACAATGCGATGAAAGACTCTCTTTTTCTCTCACTCTATAGATAAGCCAAGGCATTGGAGGCGACGACAGCTTTGAGTAACACTTCAAACGGCGAGGACGGCAAGAAAAATGCGTTTTAAAGTGACAGTTGATGTAGGTAATGCGACAGCGTAACAAGCCGGGCCAAGCAAAGCGAAATAAAACGAAATAAAATAGTCAAGAGGTTGAACAATTAAACTAACTAAACAACGAATTGATAATGCTCTGCATATAAGTGGCATATAATATTGTCTGAAAAACTTTGTACGAGATACAAATCATACAAAACCCATCATTGGTCAATTATTGGTCAATTCCTCAATTAAAACTCTTCTTTAATTTTTTATTAAAATTTTTTTTTTTTAATTTAAAGTCTTTATCTAAATCCAGAAGTATGGAGTTGACTGTCCTTTTAAAGACTTAAATCTGTAAAGCCAGACTTGTATATTTCTATCACGATAAGTCATTTCATTAAAGTTTTTTAAATTTCTTCATTTGCTTAACTTCAGTTTGGCAACTTTTTTGTACTTTCCTTGAGTTTTTCTTAATAGCTAATATGCTTCAATTCTCTAATATGCAATAATGGCGCTGGACAAACGCCTCTTTCGTTTTGTCTATATCCTGTAAACGAATTGAGTCAATGGAGTCGCTTTGCCAGGAAGAGAACAATAGAGGGCACTATCGACACTATCAAAGGCTGGGCACTATCCATCCACAATCGAAAGCTGCATACACTTTTGATAGTCCCATGGATAGCTATCATCTTTAAATCGTCAGCAATTAAAAAAAAACAAAGGGATATTGATCGCTTAAGAAAAAAAATATATGTTTTGATTGATAAAATGTCGAATTTAAGATAATCGTTGAGCAGGACTGCGAATACTCCAGCACAGACTCCGTCACATGTCGATGGAGCCTAATATCGATAGTTCTACCCTTCTACTTCATAGGGTGATTGACTTAAGGGAGACAAAAGTAGAGACTACTATAAATAGCTTATATAGACAAAAAATATAGCTAAAAATAAAAATTATCGTAGAGCAAACTTTGTGGATAAACTGGATTGGATACCTAACAATTGTGTAACTTATTTATTACTTTCTACTTGGATTTAAAAACTAATATGATCTTATTAGATATGATAGCCTATTCTTTTGGTCTCTAAATATGTTCTTTACAAATCATTTTATTAAAAGTATGCTGAGATAATCTTGTATTTTCAGCATTTTCCCTAAACTCTGGCCAATTTAAGAGGTGTCTGTCAGTCGCGTCGCAACTTAAAGCTGCCCATCTGCCACGCCTGGAATTTCAGCGTCGAGGGCTTTAATTTGCGCGCAATGCTCGGACTCATCAGTTGGGCAGAGAACGAATTCGGGCAGCGTGGCAAATGCGAACTGCGACTGTGAATGCGAATGCGAACTGCGAGTGCGAGCAGATACATTATCTTAAGAGCCGCTCCTCGTTTGCTCTTACAATAAGTCCTGCGTCGACGTCGCTGCCGGCGTCGACGTCGCTGTCAGCTTCGCAGTCAGCTTTGCTGTCCAGCGTTGACAGCTGTTACAGCTGCAGAAATATGCAAATTGGAAGGCGTTTTAATAGATAAAGAGCAGCGTGCCGCAGCAGACCAACCTTCCCCACTCCCATCCCTCTCCCCTCTGCGTGTTCATGCAAAGCATAAGACGAGAAAAAAAAAGGGACACCACTGCACAATGGTGAAAATTGTGGGAAAATTGCTGGAAAAAAAAGAAAACGTAAAGAAAAATCGCGCCGAAAGAAAATGAAAGAAGTGCGAGTATTTACGAAGTGAGCGCTGAAAAAAAATTGAAATGAAAGCACCAAAGTAGCCATAATAATGTCTTTGTTGCACATTGTGAAGTGAAGTGTTGAAAGCTCATAATCCCATTTGCCCCAAACGGTTGAACGCACTCCACATCACATCGCGCAGCTCAGCTCAGCTCTGCGAAAGCGCCACAAAATTTAACCCACTTTATAAATATTTGCAATAATTTAACAAACGAATTATGTAAGTTATTTAGACAACTGAAAAGTACAAACAAAAAACGTTATGTGAAATATTTTACAACTGAATTAATCAATCAAAATTCATTAAAGAAAAAAAAAAAACTGCCAGATTACGAAGCGCATATTTGATAATTAATAAAGAAAATTTTATAATCAAAATTGAAAACGAATATTTGAAGCTTTATTAAAATACTTATGTATTTATCATATAAGAAAAAGAACTGCCAGCAATTATGCAAGTTATTTAAGCAATTGAAAAGTGCTAACCAAAAAAAATATGTAAAGTATTTCACATTTAAAATATATATATATAAAATATATTTCAGTTCCTCAATCAAAAATAAATATGACAAAAAATAACTGTCAGATAATGAAGTATACATATATACATACAAAAAGTAAAAATATTTACGTAAAATTATTGAAATTGAGCTGCCAAATTATCAAATGCATATTGACTCATATTGAAAAATAATAATAAAGAACACATTCAAATTTAATATAAATATTTACATACACATATTTTAAACTCTATAGATATACTAGCTTATCTATTAAACACTTAAACAAAAGAACTGCTCAATTATCCAATTCATATTTACTCATAATAAATAAGTTAACCAAAAGTATCAACAAATTTAGAACAAATATTTACATTAAATATTTGGAGCTTTATAGATCTACTTGATATTTTACTCTATAAGAAAAAAAGCTGCTAAATTGTTCAATTCATATTTGCAAATAAATTTAAGATCAATATTTACTACTTCAAGCTTGATATAAGAAAAGAAAAGAAAAAAAGATATCAACAAATATATTTGTGTATTTAAAAGATAATAAAAAGAATAGGAAAAATAAATGAATATATTGTTCAACCAATAAAATTGAGTACAAATATTAACAGCCATAACTGTAACTGAGGTGAAGACTAGTCCTTAAACCCTATCAGTAAAATATGCAATCAAATTCAATAAAAATATTTAGAGAAATAATTTGAAACCTTTGAAGAACTTAAGCAAAAAATGACTGAGATTGTATTTGCTTATTTATATTTAAAACAGAATTATAAAATACAAAATTTCCACATATTAAAAAAATTGCAAAACATTCAATCAAACTCGAATGCAAATATTTGCACAAACTATTCAAAGCTATAAAGCAATAACTAACAAAAAAAAATATTACTATTTTAAATATGTAATAAAGTGACAAATATTTACAATCAAATTGACTGAAAATACAAAACTGAATTGGTTTTTTGAAAATAAATGAGAATATTTTCAATTTGCTGTCCACAGTACCCCTTTTTAGCTGCCCTTCGCTCAGTATGTGAACGTTTGGGTGTGTAAGATTTCCTTTTTTTCGTTTTTTGGTTGAAGAGAAGTGTATGTGGGTTGAATTTTGGGTTCTGTTGACGACGACGACTGAGTGCCGTTGACACTCTGCTCAGCACGCAGGCGGCAAATCAACTTAAAATGCAAAATAAAAATGCTAACTTTCGGTCGTTTGTTATTTACGCCGGAGCACAAACTGTAGTTAGTTGCGTTGTCATGGTCCAGACCGAGCTGATCTCCTCTCTCTCTCTCTCTCTCTCTCTCTCTCTCTCTCTTTCGTCCAGGTTCACGCCTGACAAAACCCGCGCCCGTGCCCCTAAAAATATTTCAGCCCAATCCTGTTGCGCTCTTTACGCTCTACAGCTCCTTTGTGAAACATCTTCTTGTTGTTGTTTTGGGTGCCATTTTTTTTCGCTTTTCGCATACTTTTTTTTTGTATTCTTTTTGCTCTGCCGTGTCCCGTTGTCATTGTTGTTGTTGTTTTGTTTTGGTGTGTTTCTGTGCCTTAACACTAAATTGACTTTTAATGCAAAATAAACCAAAATAATGTATTGCGTAATTTTCTTTAAAGAATTTTTACATTAGCATTTCAAAAGAGATTTCCCAGCGTTGCTTTTACCCTCTCCTTCCCCTGCTCTCCGGCTGGCGCGTGTCTTCCTTACCTTCCATTACCCCGCACCCCCCTTGTCCACTGCTTGTCGCAGCCCTTGCGCTTTTCGCTCTTAATTTCAGTTGTCCATTTTGTGCGAAACACGAAGCAGCACCCAAAGAGCAACGGCAAAAGGCACCTTTCCCTTCCCCCCCTCCGTTGCTGTCGCTGCCCTTTTCTGTAGCCCAACTCCGGCTCTAGCCTGCGCTCTAAACGCGACATTTAATGTTGCGTGAGGATAATCCAATCTGCTTGACATGAATTTTAATTTGCATTGAGTAATTAGCCGGAGTTCGTTTGCCTGGACACCGTCCAACATTCACACGCTGAAACGCTGTCCAACGACACTAGCTGCTAGAGAGAGTTACCTATAAAAAGGAAAAACAAGTGAGAAAGCTTCACTAGAGTATACTCAACTACGAGATACCCGCTAGCCATTATGAATAAAAGCAAATCAGTGCGATATTAATTTTAAAATATACGAAAATACTAAAAATACCAAAATGTTTTAATTTTAAAATATAACAAAATAATATACAACAAAATACTAAAAATATCAGAGTTATAGATTTTAAAATATGACATATTAATACACCGCAAATATACTAAAAATATACCAGATGCTATATTTGGTATATCGATATAATGCCACATTCAAAATATACCATAGTGTGTAAAATACAGAAATTATCAGCGAGGTATTGATTTTAAAATATACCAAATTAATATACCGCAAAAATACTAAAAGTGTGACAAAAGCTATATTTAGTATGTCGATATAGTGCCACATTCAAAATATACCAAAGTGTGCAAAATATACCAGATTATCAGTGAGGTGTTGATTTTAAAATATACCGAATTAATATACCGCAAAAATACTAAAAGTAGACTAAACGACATATTTGGTATATTGACATAGTACTCAATTCAAAAATATAACAAAATATACTACACTCAAAATATACCGTACTAAGTATACAGAAGTATTTTTTAAATAATTTCCAAGTTTTCAGAAGTCATAAACTCTATAGTTATTACTGTATGTAGCAAAAATTATATCTTCATCTCTTAAAGTCACTTAAATCTAGGTTTTCATACGGACGGACAGGCAGACAGACGGATATACAGACATTATTATGTCATCTCTGCTGTTGACGCTGATCAAGAACATACACACATTTCTTGCAGGCACAACGCTATGATACCCTTCTACCTTATGTGTAGCAGGTATAAAAAGGGAATTTTTAAAATAAAAGTCATCCTCATCGTCATCGTCATCCCCATTGTCGTCGTCGTTGTCGTTCTCGTTGCCGTTGTCGTTCTGCAAAATGCTAAATAGAATTAGTCCCAATTAGTGATGGCAACGTGTACCGCGTTTTCAACACTTTACAAAACGCAAAAACGATGGCAAACATTTACAAAGCGTTTCGTTGTTAAAGCTACAAAAAAAATAAAGGAAAACTCATTTTTTATAGCCAACAAACGCAATTTCATATTTTATTAGTTTCAATTAATGCTTGTTTTTCTGTAAGCGAATAAATAAAGTATGCAGATTTTTTAATGGTATTAAAACTATTTTAAAGTGAGCGGAATTGTTTTAATAAATGATTGGTTGATTTATGGAGTAGCATAAGCATTTCTTCTAAAACAAAACCTTGTAATATTCAGTGTATGATAACTATGTTTGATAGAAGAAGAGTTTGTTTTTATGATATATTTTAAATGTAGTACTTTATCAATATACCAAATAAAGCCATTGGTGTATTATAGTATTTTTGAGGTATTTTCTATGGAACATTTGTTCTTTATTGTATATTTTAAATGTAATACTATTTCAATATACCAAATAAAACATTTGGTATATTTTAGTATTTTTGCGGTATTTTCTATGGAACATTTGTACTTTAATGTATATTTTAAAGGTAGTACTATTTCAATATATCAAATATAACCTTTGGTATATTTTAGTATTTTTGTGGTATACAAAAATGGTATATTTTAAGAATAATACTCATTTTTTCGTGCTTTTTTTAGACAAGTGAATGAAGTTACTTTTCTAGATTATCCTTTTTAATTTCGTCGCCACTTTGAACTCCTCATGTATGCAAGAAATTTTCCCAAAATAAATCCTCTTAATATGTATTGCTTTATGAGCATATTTGATGATGTGTTCAATCAAATACTCGCCTATCACAATATTACCTTTCAAATTAATGCGCTCTGGCGACTCGACAACTTTGAGCAGACTTTCTTCATTTATTCGCTCGTGTCACGAGACAAGGTCAGCTGTCAGCTAAAGCTGAAACTGAGGCAGAAGTCGTTGGCTTCGCTCTTCACTGTGTCTGCTACAGAGAAAAAAGGACATGAGGACATGCAGACAAACATCTGCTTGATTTCGTACAAATTGAACTAATTTCGCTTTTTGGGGCCAAAACCTGAAATTTGCTCATCGCCTTCGTCGTCGTCGTCGTTGTCGCTGTCTTCGATGTCCTTGTCGGTTGGCACATTTGCTGATTACGCTCATCCAAGCTGCTGGGCGTTCGTCCTGTTCGTCCTGCTCGTCAGGCAAAGGCAATTGAAACAAACAATAAAACGTGCGCTTTCCTTAATTCAAAACAGCCCGACGACAACAACAATAAAGAAAGGAGCAACTGAAAAGCGGAAAGGAACAAACGCGAAAAATACAAAAGAAAAAAAAAGGGAACTGAACAATCACCACAAATAAGAGATTGAATTTCTGCTTGCCTGAACTTTAATTTGCGTGTTGCAATGCCAAATACCAAAAATACAACACATAACACACGTTCAGCAAAACGAATTGCAAATCACGCATACGCCACATGCGACACAGGGTCGTAAACAAACGCAATCAACGCGCCAAAGAGAGCGAGCCGGAAAAATAATAAATAAATTCATAATGGTTTGCAAATGACAAAATATTGCAGCGCCAATCGACAAAATATTAACAGAGAGAGCGACGCACTCGAATAGAAGCAGAAGTGACGACGCAGGCGCTCGTCAAATGCAACATTTCATCAGTAGTTGAGCGTTTGAAGAGAAAGAAGGGGGCAACCATAAGCCATGACAAATCATTGCATTTGATGCCACAAAATTTCATAAAACGGAAACGCAATCAAGCCTCGCTTTATGCGACCAACCGCATTGTTTAGACCCCCTCAACGCATTCCCCAAAGCGCAGCGAGAACTGTGACAAAAATGCGTTTAAAATGTTGTATGTAGAATGTTGTGTGTGTGTGTGTGTTAGATAAAATGAAAAGCCGCAATATCATGCGTTTATGCGTTTATGGTGCTGACGATGTGCAATGAACTGTGCGAGGGGAAAATTAACTCAATTTCGGCTCCGATTTGATGATGATTTGATTGCACAGCCATGCCACGCCACATTGCATGCCGCATGCCGCATGTTGAAATAAGGATGTGCTCCCATTGCAGTTGTTGCCCGCTCGAGCAACTCGAGAAGAAATTGTAGCATACATTTGTGCGCTGCGCTGCGCTTCAGCTTCAGCCTGGACAAACAGGCGGATGCTTAACGCCGACTAATACAATCATGCTGCCATTTATGTATGTATGTGCCGCCTTCTGTGATTGCGTGTGTATGCGTGTGTGTGAAAGAGTGTGTGTGTGCCGATGCATGCTAGAATTGCGTGGCAAATGCATGCTAATGGGAAATTGTAATGAACGTTTACAACTGCTACAAGTGCTGCACATAAATGAATAAACAGCTAAACGATGAGTGTGCCGCATTACACAACCTGTCACTAACAATAACGACAAGCAGACACGCCGCACGCAAGCCATGCACGACGCACAGATGCCCTCTAAAGTGGGACGAAATTAACTGCAAGCTTTGCCGAACAAAGGCAGTACACTAAACGATAGATGGCGCCACTATAGCGGCTGCTTTTTATGGGGTAGAAAGATATAACATAAACTATTTTTATTGTTTGTCTAAAATGGATATAAATTACACATACCTATATATAAAAACATTTAAAGAATCTATAAATCAAATAGACATCTTCCAAGCGATAGATGGCGCCACTATAGCGGCTGCTTTTGATTGGGGTAGAAAGAAATATCATAAACTATTTTTATTGTTTGTCTAAAATGGATATAAATTACACATAATTATATATAAAAAAGTTAAAAGATTTAAAGAAATCAAATAGGAGTCTTCCAAGCAATAGATGGCGCCACCACAGCTGCTGTGTGGCAACTCTGTCATCCACCTATTGCCCATATGCTGGCAACACCAAACGATCAGCTGCCAACACAAAAGGATTAGTTGGGCAACCCATAAATGGATCGCAGCCAACTTCATGGCGAAGCCACTTAAATTTTGTGCTTTCAATTTCATCAGACATATACGTTTAGAATAATCAATAAAGTTAAGTTAAAATACAACGGCGTTTTCATTAAATCAACCACTCCAATGAAGACGCCAAAGCTGTTTTTGATTGTGATAGAAATTCTTTCAACCTTTCTATTATATAATATTTATATTGTTTAGCTAAAATGCACATAGTTTACATATAATACATTTTAAGATCTAGAAAATCATACAGTAATCTTTTGAGCGGTAGATGGCGCCATCACAGCGACTACTTTCAATAGAGGCAAAAAGCCGTCACACTTTATTGTTATAGTTTAATTACATATTTCTGTTGTTTATCTAAAATGCATATGAATTACGCTAGCTGCAACCTATCACTATGATACCTCGCTCTCGCAACCGAAGTAGAGCAGTTTTTGCAACCGCAAACAGGATTTGCAACTGTGCAATTATAATTTGCACACAATTCAATTGCACACAAACACACACAAAAACGTATTTTCTACTCCAGGTGTCTGTGTTTTACGTACTCTGACGTTGCCGTAATTGCTGTACACTAATTGGAGCACAAAATCTACTATCGCACTATATAAAGTTATAGCATAATCCAGTTCTAATCATTATTGCCTAGAAAATCAATTGCCATAAAAATTGTTTAATTAATACGAAGGCATTGTTCAGTTGCTTCCCTTAAGCTCCTACAAGTGTTTACAGCATTTTTAAATTATATTCGAAATTCAATTAAATGCAAAGAAAGTGCAAAACCAAACTGACTAGAAGATACCCTGCAATACAATTATTAGTAGTTGCCTAAACAAATAGCTACCGATTTGTTATCATAAATTACAGAGTATATGCAAAGTTTGATCTGCGCCTCTGGCTATTCAGATGTTGATGGCAAAACAACAGCTGTTGTTGTTGATTTTTGATATACTTGTTGTAATTGTCTGTTGTTATTTGGGATGCGATGCGATTCGCATTGTTATTGCTACCGCATTTACAGTATCCATGGGCATTTTGTTGCCGCAAAGGCAAATAATTCAATTAAAAAATAACTGCGTATACGTAATTTGAGAGCAATCAAAAGCAAAATGCAAATCAATTGAATTAAATCGCCACTCGCCACTTGCCAACAAAATGAAAATAGTTTAGAGCAGTTGAAAATCGTTTATGATGCATGATGCAAAAACTTTAAGCAATGTGTTAAATTCCTAACTGAGCAATTGCAGTTCATTTAGACGGAATGTCATTTGCCTTATGTCGTGCAATTTGTTAATTAAATTTTGTAGCAAATATGAAAAGCTGCAACTCAAGCTGCGGGCTCTTAGAATACAGACAACTAGAACAGCAAATTGAACATTCGACGGAGGCAGAAGCAGAAGCAACAACAAAATCGTTGTTGATGACACTAAATAAAAGATTTTACACTGTTGATTTTTGCGCTTTTCCGGGGGAACTTTGCACGTTGCATTGCACTTGATCTGTGTGCCAAACGTTACAACAGACAGAGAGACACTTCAACGCCGAAGAAGACGATGCCAAAGGACCTCAAGAGAGAGAGAGAAAGTCACAACTAGAGCTGCAACTGAAGCTGGCAGCAGCTGCACTTGTTTGTAGCACACAATCAGCTCGTTTCATTTTATTGCCAACGTCGTCATACTCAAAAGCAAGAAAGCAATAGAGTGAGAGAGTGAGAGAGAAAGAGCTGCTAGAACGCCATCGTCGACTAGACACAAGACTTGACAGCAAAGCAAAATTGTATTTACATTCAATTAGTGCCAACAAAATTGTCTTTGGCTGCTTGTCGTCGACTGTGCCTAGCGCCAAGCCAAGCCAAGGCAAGACAAGAACAGAGCCCCAAGTTCCACTCCCCACTCCTCACTCCTTCGCCTCCTTCCCTTTACTTCATACAAACGGTTTGCTAAGTTTTTTGTAAGCGTAAATTACTTTCAATGTGGGTGGCTTGCTTGCCTCTCTTGCCTCCCTTCTTCAACCCGCTGCCTGGTTGCATGACCCATGTTGCCGCCTTTAGTTTGAAGCTAAGTAATCTAAAATTTATTTTAAATAAACTCGAAATATGTTTGGGCTCGTGCTTATTTCTTGCCTGAGCATTTTATTTATGCATAACAAAGCACCACTTAAATCTGCTCAGCTTTTTATACCCTCGACGCATCAAAAGCACATTGCAAAGGGAATTTCAACTATGAGCAACTGAATAGAAAATTAACTATTATTAATATTACAATATAAATTCAAATTCCAAAACTATCATTTTCAACGAATCTCATAAAAAATTAAATTTATGACAACAAAAGTTATATGAAATATTTTTTTAAAGATCGTACTAATACATTTTGACTATGGGAACTTTTATGTAAAGCAGAAATTGACTGTTTCATATCAAGTATTTATATTATAACATAAATTCAAAATTCCATTTTAGCTATTTTATTAAAATTCCATGAAACATTCAGTTAATGAAAGCAAAAGTTATATCAAACTTTTTATATAAGTCGCATTAATACATTTTGACTATGGGAACTTTTATTTAAAGCACAAATTCACTGTTTCATATCAAGTATTTATATTATAACATAAATTTAAAGTTTGAAAACAGCCATATTCTTGATATTTCATAAAACATTTAGTTTATGACACCAAAAGTTATATGAAATATTTTTTAAAAAGTTACATTAATACATTTTCACTCTAAGAACTTTATGTAAAGCAGAAATTGAAAGTTTCTATTATGTCAAATATTATTCAAATTAAAATTTATTAGCAAACGGAATATTGTTTCTTAGCTACCTTAAATTTTAGAAATTCTAATAATTTTAAATAGAAAAGACAACCATGGCGTATACGTAATACGACAAAGTGACAGTTTCATATCAAGCAAAGCTCAAATTATAAAAATCATTTGCAAACACAACTTTATGACATAACTTAGTTCATAAAATCAACAAATTGCAATTATTTCTTAAAGAAATGACAACCCTGGCGTATACGTGATATTGCGTATACGTTACTTAAGTTGTGCTAATGCTCAGCATTATTAATATAAAAGCAGAACATAAATATTGTGATTTGTCTAACTCAAAATGAACAGCGTATCTCGCAGTGCAACAGCCATGATTGTATTATTTTTACTTGTTGGTTCTTGCTTCAGCTGCTGCTGCTGCTGCTGCAGATGTTGAAGCTGAGCTGAGCTGAGCTGAAGCTAAAGCTGAAGTCGATGCTGAAGCTAGAGCCGAAGCAAAGCTGATGCCAATGCTGCTTTTGGGGAAACTTTGCAATCTGCATGCCAAGTTGTCGACATTTTCACACACAAACCGTTGAGGAAAGTGGCCTGCAGAAGAGAAGAGGAGAAGAAGAGAACATAAACGACTGAGGTGTAGTGCTTGAAAGGAGGTAGAGAGAATGAGGCAGAGAGAGAGGTAGAAAGAGGTAGAGAGAAGTCAGTGTATTGGTGCGCCGAGTGCAAGTGCTTGCGCGTTTATAACTTTTCAACTGTTGTATGAAATTTTACAAATTAGATTCATTTCTATGCATTGAAATACATTTGCAAACTTTTGCACCAGAAAGTTGCTCCAATATTTGCAGGAAGAGGAAGAGCGAGCGAAAAAGAGAGAGAGAGAGAGACACATACATATGTGAAAGCCTGAATGGAAATCGTTGTGGAAATTCAGTGCAGGTCTTTTATGCAGTTACTTCCGAAGAGAGAAAGAGTGAGAGAGAAACCTGTTAGACAGACTGACACTCGGTCCCGAGCAACTGCCAAAACTCAGTCTATTAGTTTGACAGTTTATAAAGAAACATGCACGAAACTTTTACATGCTACGACTACAACTACAACGACGACAACGACGACGACGACGACTACTTCTCGTATTTGCAATTTCATTAATACAAAACTTGCTTAAAGAACCGGCGTCTTTGGCACCATTTTTGTTAATTTTAACTTTGACACACGCCCTGTGGAAGACAGACAAATGGACAAATGGAAAGGCAAGCCACGACAACTCAGGCCAAAAAGTTGTGCAGACTGCGAAATACCAGAAATTGAAATGTGTACAACTCAAACATTCCAATGATAAAGTTAAAAAAAAATCAAAACTCGCAGCAGCTCGCACATCATTTGCAGCATCAAAAGCAGCCAAAAAAAAAGTAAGAAAGAGAGCTACAGTCGAGTGTGATCGACTGTGATATACCCGTTACCCATTTTTTAACCATATTTCACAAATATACTAAAACTATAATGTACTGGTATATCGATATAGAAACATATTTTATAAATATACTGTAAAACTACCGCAAAATACTTAAATATACCGAAGGGTGTGTTTGATTCATAGATATAGAAATACATTTTACAAATATTGCGAAAATGTACTGCAAAAATACTAAAATGTACCAAAGGCTGCGTTTGAAATAGAAATATATTTTACAAACATAGCAAAAATGTACTGCAAAAATACTAAAATATACCAAACACTATATTTGGTATATCGATATAGTACCACATGCTTCAAATATACCGAAAATAAACCACAAAAAAAAACAAAAATAAACCGAGGGATATATTTGGTATATCGATAAAGAACAACATTCTATACAAAATACTAAAATATACTGAAGGCTATATTTAGTATATAGATTTAGTTATACATTTTAAATTATACACAGACTATAAAGTATCTGTAACCTACATTTCTTGGATCACAAAATTATAATACCCTTCTATCCTATGAGTATCGGGCATAAACACACACAACTTAGCATCAACGCCAACAGCAAATGCAAATGGATTGTTGCCGGGTGCGGGGAACTAAATGAGGGGAAAGAAAACGGGGAGGAGGGAGAGGGGGAGTTATTCCCACACTGCGCTCGACGACATCATCATAATTAATTAAAAAGGTTTTTTTAAATCAATTTTCAAATGCCCCAATGACTGGCTGTTTGATGAACCATGCAACACAAATCCAAAGCTGCTCAAAGCTGAAAGCACTAATGCTGAATGCTCTCTCCCCTCCAAAAAAAAAAAAAATAGAAAATGTTAAATGTAAAATGTAAAATAGGGCATATCAAATTCATAAATATGTGAATTATAAATGGTCAATTATGAAAATGCGATACGAGTTGAAATGAAGTTTTAGTCAACGCAAACGTTCAATAGATATACACAAATAAATTATTCAATTTAAAGTAGTAAATTTGTTAAAAAATTTAGAAAATAATTTAAGAAATATGTTGTTAAAAGACAACTGAAAATGTTAGAAACATTTTTGAACACAAAAACAAAGAACTGCTAAAATCAAGAGCAACATCTTGAAGCAAGATTGCTTGGATGTCAAAATTAAACCAAGAAGATTCTTAAATCAAGATCGAAAATCTACAAAAAATACTAGATTGCCCAATCATGAAGTTAACGATCATAATTTTATTTCCAATATGAAAAATTCTTACACCAAGAAGAGAAAATCTTAAATCAAGATCAAATAATCTTACAAACACTTACTCCTTTTTATATACGAACCAACTAGAGTTTGAATTCAGGACTAACGACTATACAATGATTTTCGTCATCTCTACTTAATGAGCTAGCGGCAACAACACCAGAAAATAGTGTCTAAAGGAAACTCCAACATTTTAGGAAACAAGAACAACATTGTTTTAGATTTTTTCCAATCAGACAAACTCTAATATTCATTAGCAAAGATAACTGGCATTATTTGTAATATTCAAATTTTTATATTTTAATTAAACTAAAGTTTATTCCTAATTAAACGAATTAAGAACCCTTTTATTAGTTAAAGCAATCATTTATATTTTAGGCGAAATAGTTTTGAATTTAATGTTTTCTTCAGTGTATTCGTTTAACTCTTGTATATGTTATTTATTTATAAAGATAACTGGCAACTTTGTAACATAATATTCAAATTTTTATATTTTAAATAAACTAAAGTGTATTCCTAATTAAACGAATTGGGAAATCTTTTAATTATTTATAGCAAGAATCTATATTTTAAGCGAACAATTTTCGAATTTTATGTTTTCTTCAGTATATTACCAATTCGATTAACTTACTTATAAAGATAACTGGCAATGTTTGTAATATTCCAATTTGTACATTTCAAGTAAACCAAAGTGTATTCCTAATTAAACGAATTGGGAACCCTTTTTTTAAAGCAATCATTTATATTATAGTGTTTTTATTTAACACTTGTATATGTTATTTATTTATAAAGATAACTGGCAATATTTCTAATATTCCAATTTTTCTATTTCAAGTAAACTAAAGTGTATTCCCAATTCGTTTTAACCCTTGCAATATTTACAGCGACAACTGGCAATATTCTAAGCGACACTTCTGAGGCCACTTTCAGCGCTCAAAGTCGATGGAGGCAGCGAAAGCATATCGCTAGCATAGCAATGCCAGATCCCATTTCAATTTGTAATAGAAAATGCCAATGTCAACAATGGATTTTTTAATTAGTTAAACTCGTTGCATGCCACTCAAAGTGCGTGATAATGCCGCAATCAAGAGACGTTGTGATGAGGTGACTGTCGTCATCGTCATCGTTGTCGTTTTCATTCTTATTACACGCGACACGAATTGAAAATTGAATCAGAAAATGTCTTGCAAAATGCAAATTAAATGATGAAAATTGCAGAATATTGCGCATTTTATGATGCCTCTTGCTTGGCTTGAGTTAACTTGGATAGAAGCAGCCTCTCTCTCCCTCTCTCTCTCTCTCTCTATCTCTTTCTCTGCTTGGTTGTCTGGCCTTAGCAACAGACTCGTCGAGGAGTGGAAAAAGCCATTTCGGTTGCTGGCAGAACCAATGTCAAAATATATATTCAAAATATAATGGCAAACTGTGTAATAAACTTGAGCACTGAATCTGCCTCGTAAAAAGGCAAAACTGCAAGGCTGCCAGCTGCGATGCCATTATAAAAAATTGAAAATGCATCCTTTATGCAGCACGCTCTTATTAACGGTATTTCAATACCCTAGAGATTGACTTGGTACTCAAATGGGGTGGCACAGAGTTCAACAATTATTATTACTTTCATATATTTCTAATCCTTAAAATATTATTTACATTTGAAGCACTTTTTAATGCCCTGCTTAAACACATTTCCTAGAAAAGAAGGCAACCAAAATGTAATTCAAAATATTGTTAAGAGGGTGACTCCCACTCGAGTTGTTGTTGTTGGTGTTGTTGTTGGTGAAGTGCTTGTGGCACAAGTAGCACAAGTCAGTTGCATGGTTTATGTGCGGTGCTTCTTTGTGGTTGCATCAAATCAAAAACGCAGCCATAAGGGCAATGCATTTTAATTTAACCTGCGCACAGAAATGAATTCAGCAAAAACATAACCAAGAATTCCAAACACACATCAAAAAAACAACAACAGCAACAACAACAATCACAACAAGCAGCAATTTACCCTGTTAAATGCCAAAAATATGCCAAAGGGAGTATTGAATGTGATGTTAAGTAAATAAATATAAAGTGGAGTGTATGAATTATTATAAACAAATTAAGGAACTACAAAGAGTAAATAAAAGAACAGCTCAAGAAATATTTTGTATACGAATTTATTTAATATATTCCTTAAAATGTAATCTAACGAAATCTTTGGTACAAGATTCAAATTATTTCTGAATATTTTTTTTAATTTCATAGGATTCCTAGGATAAATTTCATTATTTCTTTAATTTATACTAATATTATAAGCTTTAATTTTAAATTGTAACTATTTATTTTGAATATTAGATTATTTTAGAATACTTTTATTATCATCATTTTTATATCCTTAATTTATTTTAGCATACTTTAGTTATAATTCTATTAAATCCTTTTCTTTTGAATATTCCTTATAATTTTCCTAGAGCTTTTGTTACTATTAAAGAAAGTCTATGCACACATAATATAGTTGAATTTAGTTTTAATTCTATATTATGAAATGTCAAATATAAAAGTGATTCTTGCCCAAAACTTATAAACACAATGTATAGATTAGAGGTGGAGAACTATTGATAGACTTTCGGGACTATCGATGGTTGGCCACTATCGACACGCTCTCGATAGCGGCGCACACTCTCGATAGTGGTCAATCGCTATCGTCGATAGTGGTCGATATTTTTAAATTTCTTTGTATACCCGCAACCTCCGTAGAGTCGAAGAGGGTCTTCAGCAAAAGCGGGACAAATCGTTTAAAATAGTCATACAAAATTATTGGTTGAAATAAATATATAAATAGCAGTTAAGGTAAACCTACAAAATAAAAATCATAATATTCAAATAATTATTAATTATTATTTTCAGATAAAGATTGCAAAACCAATTTCATACTCTCATATTTTAAATAAATATGGATTACTTCAAAAACTAATTAAATTATTTTCTTTTACTGCACTATCGACAACTATCGACTATAGATTTTCCATTCCTCGATAGTCGATAGTTTATAGAAACTATCAAGCACTATCGATGGCGCATACTATCGATAGTTCTCATCTTCTTTACTACCAACATATTTTGTAAAGTTTCTAAATATGTTGGTAGTAAAGTGATAGATCGTTAAATATGAATTTGAAGAACTTGTCCAGAATATTTCAATGCTTCTTAAAACTTTGACCTATTTAAGCTAAGTTTAAAATATTTTTCTATATTTATTCTCAAATATCATAAAATACAAAAAATTTAATAATAATTACAAGGTCTGCAGCTAATCTACCCTACATTGTTTGGGGTATTTTAAGAATGCACACACACACACTCGCACACTCGCGTAGAGAATGAGTGAGCGAGTGAGTATATAAATAAATACTTGAATAAATATTCACAACTCCGGCGTAGAATTATAAGCAGCAACCGAATCTATGCACAACAGGAATGCAATGCCGTAAAGGGTAAGGAAGAGTGGCAGAGGAAGTGGCAGAGGAAGAGGAAGGACAACACACCTCACACCTGTTTGCATCCATGAGTGTGCGAGTGTGTGTGTGTGTGTGTGTGTGTGTGTGTGTGTGTGTTCAAGTGCGCATAAAACGCGCCGCAGCAGAAGTGAGCAGCGTTTTTTTTATTTATTTTCTGCGGTGTAGTTTTGCCTTTCATATTACTTTATTTTTTTGTTGGTTGTGCTTTCTTTACGTTGCCACCAAAAATGCACATACATATTGCTGAAATTCACATTTGCAGTTAAGCACGACAACGACAACGACAACTGCAACGAGGTGGGCGTGGCAAACGAGGCTGATAAGGTGGCAATGCCTCGTTTGTATCGTCAGTGCGAGTTTGTTTGGCAAAGCGCCTGTTTAACACTTAAGATATCGTATTTCTTCAACACACACACACATTCGTACACACACACACACACACACACTTATACACACACACTTACACGCACACACACAGAGAAGCAGACAAAACTGGTTCTAGTTCTGGCTCTGACTAAAAGATAAATATGCATGCGGTTGGTTTTATAAGGCAATGGCAAAGGTGCATTACGTATACGTATATTACGTATACGTATTGCTTATATGTCAGCCAGTTGAGTGAGGAGGTGGGGAAGGGCCAAGGGAGAAGGGGGCGGTGCACCGCCTTTCGCACATTTGCATGCAATAAAGATGGCGGGCGATAACTGAAGCTCCCATTGCCATTGTTTGCCTTTTCTTCTCCTCCATATTTCTATACGACTATAACGAAGTGAGTGTGTCTCTCTGTGTGTGTGTGTGTGTGTGTGTGTGTGTGTGAAACTTACCGCCCAAAAAGCAGTCTAGTGGCAGACAACAGACACACACACACTAAAATAAAAGGCAATGTACGCCAAGTGCCGTCACCTGACGCCGCCTGCTGCCATCTATTATGCGGATGTACAGCAGGTTCATGAATATATGCCAACGTTTTGTCCAAGTGTGCGTGCATGTGTGTGTGTGTGTGTGAGGAAAAACATGCTGCAAAGTCGCACTGACAAAACGCCATATGTTTGTGCACGATAAGCGTTAACGTTGGATTTCCCTTCACTTCACTTCACTCTCTTCTTTTAGTTTTCAACATCGTGGTTTCTTTTTCCTCAACATTTTTTTATGCTCCAACTCAAAACTATAATTTTAAATTAGCTTCGCGGCCGAGCAAAAGCAAATAACCTGCAGCTGGGCCAAATCAAAAATGCGCCGCAATAAAAACGTTGCACCAAAGGTGGCTTCACTTCGCTTCGCTTCTGCCCCAAAGCTCATCTGAGGCAAGAACCGATAATAATAACATGAACTTTTATCGGCTCGGGCATATCGATGTTGAAGTGCAATTTGGCACGCATCAAGGCACCTCAATGCGAGGGCGTAAGACACTGCTAAGAGCGTACACTGAAAAAAAAGAACAGTCTTTACAATCAAGAACATTCGTTTTGAAAATTGGATTCTTAGAAATAAGTCCACTTTAAGAACAAACTCATAAAACTGCGCTGAACTGAATGGTGCCAAAATCTCAAAATAAAACTAACTAACTAATAAATGAATAAAATCGGTGCGGTATTAATTTTTAAATTTACCAAATAATATACAGCAACAATGCTGAATATATACCAAACAATATATTTTGTATATTGACATAATACTATATATAAATTTTGAATATACTACTTAAAATATACCATTTAACATACCGAAAAATATTAAAAATATACCAAACTAAATATTTAGTATATTGGTATAGTGCTATATTTATATTTTCATGTATCATGTAGTACTATATCAATATACGAAATATATTGTTTGGTATATTTTTAGTATTTTTTGGTATATTATTTTGGTATTTTTTTAAAATTAAAATATATGATATACAAATAAAATATACCAGATTATCAACCCAAGCAACTTCGATTTAGGTTAGGTTACAAACTTCTGGATCCATCGACAATTTAATAATAAAATAAAATATTAAAAATATACCAAACAAAATATTTAGTATATTCAGTGCTATATTTACATTTTCATGTAGTTTGTACTACTATATCATTATGCGAAATATATTGTTTGGAATATTTTTAGTATTTTTGTGGTATATTAGTTTGGTATTTTTAAAAATTAAAATATATAATATAAAAACTTCTGGATCCATCGAACATTTTATAAAGTTTTCATCTAGCTTTCAGTTCATAGCTCAGTTTGTCGAGCTGTCACGAACCATTCTGCATTATAGTCTGTGAAAGAAGATTCTTGGTTAAATTGCTAAAGAAGATTTGTGATCTTAAAACTATACGATTTTTGCCTCTCATTGATAGGGACTTAGTTCTTCAATGAAATATTCTTACAATCAAGATGTGTTCTATAACTTTAAGATGTTCATGTTCTTGATGCTTTTTAGAACTAAACTCTTAGTACTAGAACTTTTTTGCAGTGTACTACACTATATGCTATATTCATGCCAAGCAGTCGTAAAGTGAATGAAGTACTCATATGAGTTACTCAGGTAAACAATGTTTAACTGTGCAGGTGAGCGGCCAATCAGTGTCAGCTTATCGCTGGCTTTGGCTCTTGCTTTGGTTAGTTGCCCAGTGATTTTTCAATAAACTGAAATTGCATTCGATGCCAGGATATGTTTTTTCCTCCTTCTTTTTCTTGACTTTTCCTGCGTCATTTATAGAAAATTGAATAAAAGTGCTGCTGGCATTTGCGACAAACCGAACGGGATGAATGAGCTCGTGATTGCGACTCAGAGTCCGAGAAGGATGTGATTAGTGTCCAAGTCCAAGTCCAAGTCGAAGTGAAACAAAGGCAAACAGCAGAATGCTCGGCGTAGAATGTCAGCATTTGTAAGCACGAGGCGAATGGAGCATAGCTTGCCTCGATATTATTGTGTTTTACTTATAGCATACATTGCAGAATTATTTTTATTCTTATTCTTTTTCCAAATAAATTTCATTCAAAAATATAAATTGAATTGCTAGAATGCACTCTACCAAGCTGAAGGAGGGCGATGAGCGGGTAACAGCTGACATTTTGCCACAGTTTAAGCGTGCAACTAAATAAATGCAACCTCTACTCCACATGCCACACAACAGGAGGAGATGGAGCTCAATCAAATCTGGCGCGCTTGTCGTAAAATTCAAGGCGCCATCTTTCGCCACAACTTTGACATCTGTGCGGACATAAAGCAACACGATCCAGGCTGCTCAGGCTTTGTATCGGGTAAGCTAACGACACCTTAAATACCCTAAGCACAATTCAACATGCAACAACTAATATTCTAATATAATATTTGTATTATGTTTTTTATTAAATATTGAGCTACATGAAGTCTTGAGGTTTCTGAGTTCACATAGCTTAGAATATTCACTATTATTACTTAAAATTGTTTCATATTTGATCAATAACCAGATAAGTTCACAAAACACAGCAGTATGCTTGTTCCAATGCTGGCGCCATCTATAGTCGAGTGTCGATTAATCCATAACGCACTGTGGTCTACATTGCTCCAATAACTGGCGCCATCTATCGACAAGCGGCTTGCTTTGTAGCTTTAATAGCTTACTATACAAACTTTTTGCTGTTTTCTAGATACATAGCGTATCTTCCAGTCCATTATTTAACGACAAATACTGCTCAATTTATTTTAATACTGTTTTATGACCGCCAACAGAATCAATCTTCACCTCGGTGCTGGGCAAGTATCGCAAAGTAAGCGGCTTATCCGAGCACGAGCTGCGCGATGTCACCGACTATTTCCAGATACGCGATGGACGCATCGCCTATCGTCAGTTCTGCAAAGTGGTGTGCGGGGAAAGTGAGTAAACTCTATGCTTAAAATAAGGAAACTTAAACCAAAGTCCTCAACATAAAGATCTGCAAAAGAGCGCTGAAAAGGAACTGGCAAGTGGACTGGAGTGGAATGATCCTTGGCACCTAAATGTCTTGCCACAGCCTGAGGAACGTCGCAAGCTGTGCTTGATACTGCTGAAGATAGCCAAAGAGACACATCTACCATTAATGCCTTATTTCCAGGACTACGAGCTGGTTAGTAATAATCCCTAAAGTAACAACATGTTGTGTTATTATTACACTTTCCTTTAGGTCGCTCAAAACGTGGGCGTTGTCACAGTTTCCCACTTTTCACGCGTCTTACACTTTATGAAGATTCCGCTTTCCGAGTCTGATTTTCTGCTGCTGCTCAAGCGCTACATGAAGGATGGTTACATGGTCAACTACGTCGCTTTTCTCAAGCACATCGACAACATCATCGACTACCTGAGATGTCACAATCTGTTGGATAACTCGGGAGTAAGTCTAAGAGATTTCAATCTTCTCTCCTCCCTCATGTTCTCAACTTTGTCAGGATGTCATACACAACTTTCCTGGTCGCCTTGTGGATCTAGAACTTTCTCAACTTCCCGCTGTTAATGGCTGTCAGCTATCGCAACCTATCTTCCCGGATGCCTGCAATCATCCCAAACTGAATCGTGGTCAGTGCGACATTGTCCACTGCATCCAAGATTATATCTATAAGAATCGCGTGCGCACCTGCGAGTTCCTCGAAAAGTTCGATCCGCTGAACGTGGGCAGCATTACCAAGAACCAGTTCGAGCGTGGCCTCTCCAACATGGGCGTTGGCAAGTATCTCTCGCAGCGTGAGCTTGCTCTGCTCTCCGATCGCTACTTGGATCCCCCTCGACACTAATCGCATTCGCTGGCGTAATTTTGTGGACGAAATTGATACAGGTAAGTCCAGTTTTATAGTTATTTATAGAGACTTTAGGATAAAGGAACTAAAGCTAAGTAAGACAATAGTCCGCCTTGTTCGATCCTCTAAAAACCGAAAAAAAACTAATAGCGACCATTCTTTAATTCCTTGAACGCAGGGTTTATTTATGGTTCCTAAAAGTTTAGATAACAACAACACTTAATACTTTTTATACACCTAAGGCTCATGAGGACTTACTCCGTCATCACACTGAAAATTCCCAAGGAAAATATCCCCAACCTCCTAATGTATCCCATGAAAATTTGAATTTGAATTTCCTCTTCGGAACCTTAAAGATTTAGGACTTTTACTACAGCTAACTTTCCTATTTCCCAGTGTTCACCATCAAGAACCTTGACAAGATACCGCAATGTGTGGTCGAGTCACCGCTACAGCACATCAAGGAGCTGCCGCGTCCTGGCACCTTGGATTGGCAGGCGGCGCCTCAGGACATACGCGAACTGTGTGAGGATGCCATCTCGAAAATACGACTGCGCATACGCAACCGACGTCTCTACCTGCATCCCTTCTTCCGCAACTACGACAAGTGAGAAGAAGTTATCAAGAATCTAATCCGAATCTAATGTAATTCCTTCACAGACTCCACAGCGGACACGTGAATTGCCATCAGGCGAATCAGATCTTCCGCATCAATGGCATTCTGCTGTCGAATCCCGAACTCGACGCTGTGCTGCATCGCTATGGCAACGAGCTGGGCTTCTACTACACCAAGTTCCTGGACGATGTAGATCCCGCAGACTACGCCATGCCCCACATGGTGGGCAAGCAGCCGCTTCAGGAATGTCCGCCATTCGCACGCGACAAGGCAGAGCAGCAACTGGACAGCGAGGAGCACATCATACGCATTCTGACCAGCGCCAAGCGACAGGCGATCACCAAGGGCGTCTCCTGCATCGATTTCCTTGCTGACTACGATCGCCATCGCGAGGGAGAAATACTCGAGAGCGACTTCAAGCGAGCGCTGGACAATTCCATGATCATACTCAACGAGGACGATGCCAGCACGTTGGCACACATGTGAGTAAACTACACTGAAAAAAAATGTTCTACAATCAAGCTTAGTCCGAGCTTAGTCAAGCTTGGTCTTAGTACTAAGAATGAAGATCTTTAAGTTAGAAACCGCATCTTGATTGCCAGAACATTTGATTTAAGATCATCTTTTTATTAATAAGAGGAACAATTCCTTTAGTTTTAAGACTGAGTTAGGTTAAAATTTTATAGGAATTTCGATGGATTACAAAATTTTGTAAGCCGCCTAATCTAGTATTGTTGATCTTGATCTTATGATCTTATGAGAATTTGCCATTTCTCCAGACTAATGTTTTTAATTTTAAGGATTTCTTAAAGTGCGCTTATTTTCAGAGCACAATTCTTAAGATGAATGTTCTTGATATTAGAAATTGGACCTTTTTCAGTGCACAAGCCGAAACTCTCTCCAATCTCATCTCTAATCTCATTCTCCCTACAGCTTCCGCTCCCCAAAACGCGCCGCCTGTGTTCGCTATCGCGATTTCTGCAAGGCGCTCGACGAGATCTTCATCCAGGTGGACACGCACATGGGTGACAATGTGGTCACCGCTGTGCCGCTGCTGCATCTTCCCAATCTGGACTGCGTCAATTGTTTCCTGAACTTTGATGAGCGCACTTTGTGTTCGCAGGCTTTGATGAAGCTCGCTGGACGCCCCGATGAGATCTCCAATCTCAGCCAGATCTTTAAGGACTTTGATCGTCAGAATTGCGGTTCGGTGAGCAAGAATCAATTCCTGCGCGCCATCACTCTGAGGGAGATGCACAACATGCTCAGCAGCCGCGAGCTGGAGGCCATCAACAAGTGCTTCGGGGTCGAGAGGGGACTTTGCTTGGAGATCAACTATCGGGAGTTCCTCAACATACTCGATGTTCTCTTTGCCACTGGACAAATGAAGCGCAACTATTGAAATACTTCATGAATGTTTCGATGATGTCTTTGAAATTCTTTGTAATACTTTGGAAACCTTTATCTGAAATAATAATTAATAAAACAACGAAATTTTTTTTTTGTTTGTTCATTTTTAATTGAATCTTGTTGCATTTTCATTTCCTTATAATTTCTTGGTTTGTTTTTGTTTTTGTCAAAGAATGTGTTTTTAATAACTATTAATAAGTGTGAAAAATTAAACATTTGAGAGGCTGACTCGAGAGCTTCACTCTAAATGGAGTTTGGAAAACTGTAAATTCTTTCTTCGATCTCGTAGATTGCCCCGAAAATCTCAAAGCGGACGTCAATTAACATTTAGTTCAATCTCCATTTAAATAGCTATTAGTTAATTGTATGTATATATATTGTTTATGTGGTATATATAATATATATGCCTATATATTTTTCTCTTTCTCTTTTTTTTTTTTTTTTCTTTAACAAATAAGTCTCTTTTAAAAACTATACATCATTGAAGTTTTTTTGAGTTGGGTTTTTCTTTTTGTTTATTATTAATATTATCATTATTATTATTATTTATTATTATAGAAGTTGACATCTCATTTCACGTTTTTGTAGCTCTCTTTGTTCTTGTTGCCATACGCTGTATTAGATTTTTATTAAAATATAAAATTCTCTTTTCAATTTGTATATATCTTTATATATAGTATATATATATGTATATCTGTGTACTATTATATATTAGAATCTATGTAATGAGCGCAAATACATACACAAAAAAACGTTAATCGGAAAAATCGTATTCTTTTTCTTTTTCTTTTCTTTCTTTATGCAATTTGGTGGATCTGTTGTTTGTTTGTTGTAGTTTTAAGCGGACTTGGACAATGCGAGGCGGTGTTGGCCCCCTCTTCTCTCCTCTCTCATTCTCTTCCTTTCTTTCTCGCCTATTCCCCTTCCTTCTTCTTCTTTTTCTACTAAGACAGACAGCCCCCGTCCGCACCGCAGGAGGCGGTCCAGCTGTCGTAGCAAGAGTTCTATGTTCTATTATATTATGCATTACATATTACAAATATTAAATTAAGTTAAGTTTAAACAAATACTTAAAGTCTATTGTATTTTAATAAAGTATTTATATATATAGGTATATATATATATATCTGTATGCATTAAACATTTCTATTTCTTTTTTTTTCTTTCATTTTTTGTGGCTGTGGCTATGTGTTTTGTTTGTTTGTTTGTGTGTTTCTTTTTAGGTGTTGTACATATTCATATATGTAAATAGATCTCTGTATGTTTGTTTAATTTTGTATGAATGGATGACCCTGCTTACAAGTTAAACAATTAGCTCGCATAATGAATAAGGACTACATTCCGGTGAAACAAATTAGTTGTTGAGCCGCACTTGGTTTAATGTGGTTCTTCTTTTTCAGCTTCTACTTCAGCTTCTGCTTTTGCTTCTACTTGTTTCTGTTTCTGCTTCTGTTTCAGTTTCTGCTTTTTTTTTCTGCTACTGCTTCAATTTCGACATGTTTCTGTTTCTGCTTCTGTTTCAGTTTCTGCATTAACTTCTGTTTCAGCTTTTACTTCTGCATCTGCTTTTGTTTCTACTCGTTTCTGCTTCTGTTTCAGCTTCTTCTACTTCTACTTCTGCATTAACTTCTGTGTGTGCTTCTTCTACTTTTTTTCTGCTTCTGTTTCTTCTGCTGAGTGGGGGGCTTCTTGCTAGCAAGTGTGACTATGAAAAATTAACCACCCTTCCAAGCCTAAACTCTCTCTCTTTGTCTAACCATATTGTGTTATTGTTGCTTTTTCCGCTGTTGGTGTTCTTCTTCTCTTCTGCTAGTTGTTGTTGCCGCTGTTCTGTAGTTATTGTTGCTGTTGTTGGAATGGTGCCACACAACAAGTGTGTGTTTAATGTTGGTTTTGCTTTCTGCTTTTGCTGCCATGAGAAATATTTGAGGTCTGCCTGCAGTTCGCTTCTGTAGACTTCTTACAATACGGATGCGAGTGTGTGTGCGTGTGTATGTGTGTGTATGTATTCGGTGTTTCTTTGTGTGTGTGTTGTTTCGTAGTATGCTGTGAAGATAAATGAGGTACAGTAATGAGAGCGAGTTTCATGAGATGCAACTACACAATTTGCTGCTTACCATAACAAACTAAACTAATAAAAATTCAAATAGTTTGCAGATATATATAAGTAGATGCGACGGTGGTTAGGGGTAAGGGCTACCTGCCCCGCCCCCTCTTTTTAATAGGGCTGATGTCGGGGCTGGCGTCCAGTGCCACGTTGCTTGCCACCGCCGTTGAAGCCGCCGCCGCCTGTTAAAAGTGGGAACAAATAAATCGAAATTAGTTGACAACATTTATAAAATACATTTAAACGACTTAATAAGTGTGTTGGTGTGTGTGTGTGTGTGGAGAAAGAGACATGCACAGCTGCTAGGGAAATCGAATTGTTCATTAGCTTAGTTTTCGATATATAGATCTACGCCAAAAAACGATTTTTTTTTGTTGGAAGCGACTGATGGAAATTTTGACCAAATCTAAGGATAACAAAACGAATGTCTAATTTGGAGCTCCCAATGCAGTAGGAGGAGAGAGAGTGGGGGAAGAGAAAGAGAGTAGATGCTCGAAAGAGGAAAGATTAGTTCAAATTACAACAAAAATAAATACTGTATATATGCTCAAATGTGTGTGTTTAGAGATAACAGATCATACATAATTAATAATCGATATTATATGGGGAGGAGATTAAAGAGTAATACGGCCATTTTTTTGTGTTGTTGGATTGGTTGATTTGGTTGTTGTTGTTGTTGTGTATACCTTTTGGGCCGCCGCGCGGTCCGCCGGCACCGCGCCCGCCACCAGCGCCACCGCCACCGCCGCCTCCGCTGCCGTAGCCATTGCCACCGCCGAAGCCACCATCAAAGCCGCCGCCATAACCGTAGTCTTTGGTAAATAACACGAATACGTATATATATATAGAATAACGGGGGATTTCAAACACAAAATATATGAGCATGAAAACAAGGATTTATACAGAGAGAGAGAGTGTTAAAAAACAATTTGAAAGTTGCATTAATTCATTCCCTAATTACTACTTCCTCTATTCTTACTTTCGATTTTGGTCAAAATTTAGTCGAACTTATTATCTGAGGAGGGGGTGAGGTTGGAGTGAGGGGAGACAATTCAAAATACACACCAGAGAGAGACAGACAGAGCTGGAAAAGGAATATTCCACACAAAATCATAATTCATTTAGTTTTTGTTTTTTTTTCGTTTTTTCTTTTATTTGCTCATTTCTCGATTTTGCGATGGTTTTTGATTATAAGATTGTTTCTATTGCTGGATAGTTGTTGTTGTTGTAGTTGTTGCTGCGGCTGCCGTCGTGGTTGTTGTTGTTGTAACGGCTGCTGCTGCTGTCGCTGCGGCTGCTGCTGCGGTTCTCATGTCGTTGTTGTTGTTGTTTACTTTTGCACAGGCATTACAAAAATTGTTGTTGTCGTCGTCGCTGGTACACAATAAAAATGAAAAAACACATTTCTTTCTCTCACTCTCTTTCGTTGAGCGCGCGCTCTTCGCAGACTCTCTCTTGGCGCTCTCACACACATATATTCACACATACATGCGCGATTGTTGTCGATGTTGTTGTTGATGTAATTTTCAATTGGTTTCTTCTCTCGTTTTGTTTTGTTAGTTGTTCTTTCTCACTTTCGACTTATAAACATGTTTCACAATGCAATTGCAATTTTCATTTCATTCATTTTCACTTTTCTTTACGCTTTTTTTCTCTACATTTTTTTACCTCATTTTCTCCACACAACAATTTCAGCATTTTGAAAAGTTTCGATATTTTCAGATTTCAGAATTTGATTTTCATTTTCGAAATTATTTGAAATTTTGGCCAAAAATATATTTTTGAATTAATTGTGCTGCTCTTGTGTGTGTGTTTTTTGAATGTCTCACCTCAGCAAAAAGTAATTGAATTTCTTTTCTGTTATAATTATATTCTTTTTTTTTGGTTTTGGGGACTCGGGGGCTCGGGTGGTGGGAGGGTGGTGGTAGAGGGGGGTATAAGTTCGTGTGGTCGCAAAATTTTAGTGTTGTATATAAAAACGTCTTGCGAAAAACAAAAACAAATGCAAATTGTCAGCAAATTTGACTTGATACGAGTTAAAAATATTTCGATTACGATTACGATATTATTATAAATTTACTCTTGGATGTTGATTATCGATTGGTATTGATTTCATTTTCATTTCGTTTGTTTGTGTTTGTATATAACTTTTAGTTGTTGTTGTTAAAAACAAGAAAACTGTTTATTATGATTTATCATTCAAGTTCAATTGGTTTTAGAAAACTTTTCTTTTTTTAAAATTACTTTATATATATTTACGTTTATAGATTATTCTTTTTTTTTTGCGATTTTCCAATTCATTTTTACTAAAAACAGAGATATAATTACGCTAAATTACTTGTAAATAGTATAAGCTTTATGTTTAATTAAAAAAAGGAATAAAAAAGAAAAGAAATAACGTTACATTTAAGCGAAAAATATTATATAAAATTGTTGTTTATAGTTGGTTGCTTGAGTTGCCTGTTGTCTGTCTGTGTGTGTGTGTGTGTGGGTGTGTCTGTGTCTGTGTGTGGGTGGTTGGTATTGGTTTCGAAAACGTTTCTTTACGACGTTTCTCTGATCCACAGACAAGACAATAACCGGACACCGAAGAGCGAAGACCGTACCACCGGACGGAGGGCAACCCCGCCGTAAATTGGATCAATTGGACAATTGCACGATACTTTTTATTTGTTTTGGATATTTGCTTGGGTTCTCATTTTTCATTCTCTTTTGTTTTTTGTTGTTTTTTTGTGAGGCGAAACATCGGAAAATTCGGTATTACAATGGATGCAAATATATGTAGATGTATACAAAAAGATATTCATATACATATATAGGCATATTTAGTTAAATCTGTTTATGTATATCTATAACAAGTTCAAAATTATAATTTTAAAGGAAATTAATTAACATTATAAGTATATAATTAATGAAAATAGTACACATCTCATATTTTTCTGAACTGTCTCTGGGACCCATAACAGCAACAGCGCTCGCTTCTTTTTCGTTCTCTCGCTCTCTGTTATTAACAGTGGCTTTACATTGGCGTTAACATTGCGCTTGCTCATTTTATGTTATGGCTCCCATTTCCATGTTGTTGTTGGTTTGTTGTTGTTGTTGTAGTTGGTGATAGGTTTTTAGTTTAGTTTAGGTTTCAGAAATTATAAAAAGAAAATTTGTATATATATTTGTATATATATATATATATTTTATGTAGTTGGTTTTAGTTGTAATATAAAGTGGGCACAAAATATTGCTATAAAGTATACAAAAGCTATTTCGTTTATATTAAATGAATATTGTTTTGCACAATTGTTGGGATTATACAGCATAAATATAATAATGTTTGCATATATTAATAGTAATTTTTTTTTTTGTTTTAAGTTAATATTTTCTTATATTTTGTTGTTTTTTTTTTAGTTTTTTTTTCGTTTACAGACAACTTGCTAAAAACATTGAGAAACATGCAAATTTTTTAAAATATTTTACTCAAGTTTATTATGCATATTATTTGTTGACTTTGTTTTTTTTTAATTGTTAATGATAATAGATCGATAGATATATAAATGCATATATATCTATACCAAAAAAAAGTTGATGATCAAAAGTTTCGAAGAAAGATTGTTCAAAAGTTGGTAACATAAGAGATATATGATAAATATATATATATATGTATATATGTTTGTTTATATGTATGCGTGTGTGCTTCGTGTAATTGTGTGAGTTGTTGTTTTATTGTACTTAATATATTTAAAAATGTGTTGTATATAATAAAAGAAGAACAATATGAAAAAATTATATATGTATAAAAATTGTGGATTAATTAATTATAAAATTACTAAAATTGACGAAGTGTGTTTTTTCTTTCTCTCTTTTACATTATGTTTTTACTCAAATGTTGTTGTTTTTAATGTTTAATGTTGTTGTTGTTTTTGTTGTTGTCGTTCAGTTTTTGTTGTTGCTGTCGCAGTTGTCGTTGTTGTTGTTGTTCTTTAAGATGTTGTTTGTCAATCAACGTGCAAAACATGCCGCATTTTTCTCTTTTTTTGTTGTTGTTTTAAATCAAGTACAAAAATTAATTTAATGTGCTTTAATATTTTTATCGTTTCTCATTCTTTTAGTGTTGTTTTTTTTCTCTTCTACTTGGTCAGCAAAATGCAAGAAAGCGAAACAGAAATGCAAATAAAGCAAATAAAAGAATCAAATGGCCACATTAAAAAAAGGGCAAAATATGTTGTCAACTAATTCGAGCAGGAATTGGGGGCGTGGCAAAGTACGTTGCCTTTTCTTGAGGCCTCTCTCAATACTCTCAATTGTTGCTTTTGCGTAGTTGTTGTTGTTGTTGTTGTTACGTTTTGTTGTTGTTATAGTTGTTGCTTTACAAATATGTTTTGTTTTGTTTTTTGCCTTAAAATAATACTATCAAAAATAGTACCGCGATTTGTAAAAATGTTATGTTATGCATAAATATATATATATTCAGATGATGCGATCGATCCGATGCAATGTATATATATACTTTCTTTTGCCTAAATATATATATATATATATATAAGTGTGTGACGTGCATACGAAAACATATGCATTGCAAAAACGTTTATTATCCCGTTGCCGAAATAATAATATATATCTAAAAATATATTTATATGCTACATATATAGTTAGCTATATATATATTTGTGTATATATATAGGTTTAAATAGAAGTTGAATCAAAGCTTTGATTACGCGTTTCGTTTTTTGTTGTTGCTTGTTTGTTTAGTGTTTTGTTCAACAAAACAAAAGGAAAAACTATTTAAATAACTATTTTAGGTGTGTGTGTGTGAGGTGTGTGTGTGTGTGTGGGAAGAATCGCATTTTCAAGGTGCGTTTGGGTATGTAAGGGTGTGTGTGTGGAGGTGTGTATGTGTGTGTGTGTGTGATTCCTATAAGTGTGTCAACAGCTTTTGGTTTCAGTTTGTTCAAACAATAACAGTTAAGAGTTAACAATATAATAAAAGGCACAAGTTGCAATTATGCAAAGGGCCAAAACGCTGGCGATTCACACATTTTGTTTTGTTTTGTTTTTTCACATAATTGGCACATGATCTTTCTTGTTTATGTTGTTATGTGTAAAAGTTAACGGTTCTTCTGGTTGTATGATGTTGTTTGTTGTTGTTCTAATGGTTGTTGTTGTTGTTTGTTGTTGTTGCCTTTGCGTTTGAGGTATTTGTCATCTTTGGAAAGTCTGTTGATCTGCGACCTCGCAATAAGTCGCACACAGTTGATGTTGATGTTAAAGTTGTTAAAGTTGTTGTTGTTGGTCTGGTCTGGTATACATTTTAAAGTTTTTTTTGTTTTTTTGTTATAGAAACTTGAACGTTTTGTCTACTTCGTTTTCTCTCTTTCTCTTTATATCTCTCTCTCTTAAACAACACAATCATTAATATACACACGCTTCGTCAGTTTTATATAGTATTTATATATAATAATATGTATGCTAAAAGACTAATAAATCATTTGATTGATTGATTGTTGAAAAATTGTTAGATTTTCAAATTTGAATTCTTTTTCGTGTTTGTTAAAATTACGCTTTAAAATTTAAAAATCAAATATGCATTTTTAAGATTTTAAAATTAATTGTAGTATATAAAAAATAAATCATTGATTTGATTGTAAAAGAAAATAATCATATATACTACATATATAAATATATTTTGTTTATAGATGTGTATAAGTTTTTTTTTTAGTTTTTTTTTTGTTGTTGTATATAATTGTATATATATAATTTTTCGCAATGTTTAAAAAAGTTTAAAATTTATATTAAGGCATTAAAAATATTTTGAATTGTTTTCTATTTAAAAAGTTTTCTTGTTTTTAGCGACGTTGTTTTTCTTGTTTCTTGTTGTGGTTGTTGTGTTTTTCTATGTTGTTATTTAGAAATTGCAGCAAAACGTTTTTTGTTTTTGTTTTTGATTTCTTTTGTTTTTGTTTTTCTCTCCGTTTTGATAATTCTCTCATTTCTCAATTTCATTCTCTTCTGCTAACGGCAAACAACAATACGTTTTATATATTTTTGTATATAGTTTTGTTTTTGGTTTAAGGGAATCTGCTTTGTTTTTTATATCAAAATATACGTATTAATTGTTGTTGTTTGTTTGTTGTTGTTTGTTGCTGTATAATGGCATTATTTTGTCTATTGTTGTTGTGGTTGTTGTTGTTTTTTTTTTGTTTTGTTGCCTGGGTTTTTATTATGTTTTTATTTTCTTTTCTAAATTTAGAACTGCTGATAGTTGTTGCTATTGTTCTTGTTTTGATGATAATTACTTGACGTTGTGTTATTATAATAGTTGTTATGAGCATTATTATGTTGTTTGTTGTATTTACCATAACCATAGTCATATCCATTATAGTAGCCACCGGCATAGTAATCGGCAAAACCACCGGAACCATAACCGCCATAGCCGCCATATCCCGAATACGAATTCTGGCCTTCCCATTGATTGTTATAACCTAGAAGAGAGAGAAGTGTCATTAACATCGATTACATCAATATATACAATAGATAATAGGAAAGTGCAGCTGTTGCTGTTGCTTTTGTTTACTAACCACCACGGCCGTATCCACCACGTCCTCCCCTCATGCCACCTCGCGCTCCACCTCGCATGACCATCATTTGGTTCTCAGGTTTTGGCGTCGCGCGCTTCACATCAACTTCCCGGCCGGAGATTTTCTGTTTGGGTGTCTTCAGCAGATCGGTGACCACCTGCTCCGAATCGAAGGTAATGAAGCAGAATCCCTTGCGGTGTGACTTTTGCTTATCGAATGGCATCTCAACCTCAACAATCTGCACAAAAAGGATAAATATCACTCAGTATTAAAGAACATAACTCTATAGTCGTCTCTACTTACGTTGCCAAACTGACTGAAGTAGGTTTTGATCTCCTCATCGGTGATCTCTGTGGTGAGGCCACCCACGAAGATCTTGCCATGGCGCGCCTTGGCCTTCTTGGGGTCAACCTTCTTACTGTTGATTATGTGCTCCTCGGCGGCGCTAACTTGATCGATTGCCTCCGTGTTGGTGAACACAATGAAGGCAAAGCCTCGCGACCTTCCCGTCTGAGGATCTGTCTTCACATTGATGCTCTCGATATCACCGAACTTGCCGAAATGATCGCGCAGTTCCTCTACAAATTGCAAAACGTTAAATTAGTAAATATTTCGAGAGAATTTAGTCGTCATTTTTGATATACTTACTTTCAGTGGTTTCCCAACTGAGACCGCCAACAAACAGTTTTCTGTGAAATTGAATAAAATCAAACTTTAGTTACATCATTTCGAAATGCAAAATTAATCTTATGTATATAAATAATAGAATGTTCTAATAATGCTACAAAGCAAACTCTGTTCTCATTAAGTGGGAAAGAATCACAGCACATCCAAAATGTATTTAATTTTATGAAATTCTTTGCATTTTGCTTTCTGCCCACACAAAAAACGTTACTTTACTTTCATATTATTTTTTATGGCTGCAAATAGATTGAAGACGGAGCAAGAATACAAAAAACGAACAAAAAACTCACCAAATTCAAAGTGAATTAATTACTGTACTTTATTTATTTGTAAACTTTCAAACAAGATTCGAAATGTGCATCGAAAAACTGAGCGAAAGAGTTCGGCGAGGGAGTAGAGTCATAAACGAGCGAAATATACGTATGAAGAATTAAATATATATATAAGAGTATGCAAAGAGTAAACTTTTCAATTTAGTACAGAAAAAACGATACTTTTGATATTTTTGGTTCTTTTTTTTTTTTCTTTTAATACATGGAACAAATTTTTGTTTATTATGACTAAGTATTAGAAAAATGCAAAAGGTTTTTATGCTGCTTTTGTATGGATTTTGATACTTGCTTTATTAGGACTAATTTTATAAACAAAAAACTTCTTTTTTTTAATGACACTTAAAATTTATTATTAGCGTACGTTACTCTCTCGTATATAAAGATTGGAAATATCTCTGCTGGAGGGGGGTGTGTAAGGCAATTTTGGAACAATATCATCACGGCGGCGGAATTTAGTTTAGTTTAGTTTTAGTTTTAGTGTGGGAAATATAGATAATATATATATATGGGCGATACTCGCGTATGTTGGCATTTTATTTTATGAAACGTTACCGTTACTGGACTCGTTATCGTTTTCGTTTGCAATTCGATTGATTCGGGATTCGTGATCGTAACCGTTAATCGTTATCGTTATCGTAAGCATTAGCGTTAACATTATCATTACGTTACGTTACATTACGTTACGTTACATTCATCGGGTTGCGCATCTTTCTTTAAGTAGGCAAAAACAAACAAAAAATGCGAGTCTCTCTGTTCTCTTTCTCTCTGTTTCTTTTCTATTTCTTATGAATTTTTTTGGTATTATTATTTTTTGGTAAACAATAAAATGCGTTATATACTGTTGGATATATATATTATATTAATTATATAGAGGATCCAATTGAACTCGAGATAATTTGTTGATAATTTTGTGTGTACATAGTATTTGTTTATTTTTGGTTTGATAAATACCATCATCAACATCGCCGGCGTCCGGCATCCGTTGCGCATTTGGCTTGCTTGCTGCATCCACATTGGGCATTCACATTTCCTTTGGTCCTCGGCTGCTTGAGAATAGCTTAACAATGGCATTTAACTTCTCTCAAGACCTGCCGGAGAGGAACAAGGTTAGTTCGCTCAAACACAACAGGATAAGCTATGAATGGTTTTTATTTATTTGTTTTTCTTTTTATTTTCTGTTTTTTTTTTTCACACACGATACGGCTGACTTCGTCTGTCTCCTTTGGGGCTGCTTCCATTTTATTTATTTTTAATAATTATGTTGTTATCGTTGTTCATCATCATTACTGTACAAATTTTGCGAGTTGACTTAAAAATAGCTTAAAAATTAAACAGTGCGATTAGATATGACTCTTGCCTAAAGCCAATAAAACGTCATTGGGAGAAATTATCCTTAAAACAGCGATCGATATTGATTGATTATGGCAATAAAAGAAGAATCTAAATTCTTCAATCTTATCTGAGAGAACAAGATATAAAAAAGTATCTAAAAGCGAGCAAATCAAATTTCGTACGAATGTGGATAGAAAGAGTAGTGAGTAATAGTAGTTTTCGGTTGGCTCGACAACACTGCCGGCATTGCATGGAGACGACAACAGCGGCCTCAGCAACAGAGAGCACGAAGCCGGCTAGCAAAACGGAATATTGAGAAACGAAAAAAACTATGTATGGGTGTGAGTGTGTGAGTATGAACATACGCACGTAGTGGCGAGAAGGCGCACTGTAGAGCGAGCACAGGGCAGAGAAACCGCCATTTTGGGTACAAAAAAAACTGGAAGAGCACACGAAAGCGAACGAACGAAAAATATCAACGAATGACTGCACAAAAGAATGCAAAAAAAAAATTAAATTATACAAATACAAACAAAAGTTTTTTACAAGTGAAAGGTAAGCAGCACAAGCAGATGTGGGGCCCAACGTGGGGCCAGAGGGCTGGAGTAGCACATAGCACACTTTGCGTTTTTCTCTCTCTATGTGTATACATACACACACACACATACCTACATACAAATGTCGGTACGTCGGTGTTTTTGTGTGTGTGCCTAGTGGACATAACCTCACAACTGGGGGAAATGTGCTTGAATTGCCTTTGTTGCGACTGGAAATTGTGAGTGCTGCTTCTTACAATTGCAAATGTCACACATTGCATTCATAATAAATGAAAAAAATAAATGCTCATATGACTGCAGTAGGGGAGGGAGGAAATAAACGTCTAGAAGCGAAATAGATTCTGCGAATTTCAGTAATATTCTTCACAAAAACTTAACAACCGGGCGTACTTTTTTTTGGGGGATGGTGGAGAAAAAGCAACGAAAAATTTCCAACAGCTTCTATTATTATAATTATTATGTATGTTTTATAGTTGCTGTTGTTGCGCTCACTGTATGTGTGTGTGTGTGTGTTGTGCGAAGTACAGTCGCACACACAGACACGCGCGCAAAATATACTGAAGGGGTCAGCAGCGGCGGCGTCAGCGGCGTGCTCTGCTCTGACTCCCGTTGCCGTTGCGCTCCCGTCGAACACCATTTTTTTACACTTGACGGCGACGACGACGTTAGACGTTAGCTTTGCATTTACGTAATAACAGAGTAGGTGGTAATCGAAAAAAAATTGTCGTTAGGCACATGATTTTTGTTTTTTTTTGTTTTGGCTCTCTCGACTCTGAATTGAAAGTCATAGATTTTTTACTTAAAATACCTGTCGTCATCGCGCTGGTTACTCGCAGCGCCTGCATTTTCGGTACTGCCATTTGCAGCGGCGCCGGTAGCGGGAGTCGCATCACCATTTTCAGAGCTCGCCACATCATTGGTGGTCACATCCTTGGTGAAGTCTTCACCGTTAACTTCCATACTGACTTCTTTGTCTGCCATTTTAATTGGTGGTTTTAGTGTGTTGGTGTGTAGTTTCTATTGTCAGTTAATAACTTAATTAAATAGCACTATTTAGCGACTCCTTTTAATTTTTTCTTTGTACAATCTTTTCTCAACACACGCTAAAACTCGCGCGTACGCTGACGACCGGAAAATGACAAATTCAGCGACAGCGTGTGTATTTGGTAAGAGCGTTGCCACTGTATTTCGTTTCGCACTTGAGTAGCCGCTTACGTTAATTGAATTTGCAAACCTTGCCGATTTAAGACGATCGATTGAGACTGGTCGCAAACAGTTGACAGATTTTGAGTAAGTACTACAGGTAACGTGATCGATAACAGTTTAAATCAGCAAATAAATTGATTTTAAGTAAGCCCTTTAACACTGAATCTCGACAGGGTGGCAACATTACTTGTCAACGACTTTTGTGAGTGACACAATTGTTTTTCATTGTCTTTGACAAAACAATAGGAATAAGAACAAAAAAACTATAGCAACAAGGTTTCTTTTAATCGTGTTCAATTTAATATCAAATACAAATTATTGTTCAGTTTTTTTTACTCAAAATTTTATGTTTGGCATTTTGTGTTTTGTCTAGCCGGATTGCCCGCAATTCACGGCCACACTTACCACGGTGTGACCATTAAAGGTCTGCCCGCAAGTAAAAACATACCACTACTCCATTCCTGTCGTAGCTCTATTTAGATCTAATTTTGTATATTTCTTTCATCGAAAAAAACGGCAATATTTTAATTTGAAAAAAAAAAAACGTTTTTAATAGCAATTAACGGTACCTAAGAACAGTTCAAACTATTGCGGCTTTTTGGTGGACTTTTCGTCGTTAAAAAGTATATTTTAAGAAAGAAATTGCGGTCACGCTGATGCGCACTCACACATACATACAAACGCAAATGCACCGTGAATAGGCAGCAAAGAGGAAAATCGGTTCTCTTTTCAATTCAACACTTGTTCAATTTCATTGCGTTTGCGATTCTTTTTTACATCAATTAAACAAAAATACAACGCATCCAAACTGAATTAGTTAACAACTGTGATCGCCAACATCTAAAGTAACAACAACACACAAGTATAATGCGCAAAGAATTGCCAAATTTGTAATTTTTTCAAACCACAAAAATTGCAACAAAGCAGACGGCAAAAAAGGAGAAGAAGAAGCAGACTAAAGCGGCCGCTCCAACTAACCAACAAGCTTCGCGTGTGAGTGTTGTGTGTGTTCTGTGTGCTTTGTGCGTGTGTGTACGTGCGTGCATCCAAATATTCAATTGCAGTCTAAGAACTCACATTTATTTTGTTTGTAAATTAATACAAAATATATTTCAGCATTTCAAAAAAAAAGCTGCTTTAAAATTTGCCCAAAAATCAACGCATAAATAAAAGAAAACCTGCCCGGCAGCCAACGAGCCAGCTAAATTCGTCAGACTCCAAAAAAGAAAATCAACCTGAAATATAAAACACATAAGCAATATTATTGTGCATTACAAAGGGCCAAACAGGCTTTTGCTAAAGGTAAGTACAAAATTAATTGCCGGCGTTATTGGGCACATGCTACCGCCCAATGCATAGAAATAGAATAAAATGAAAAATACACAATTTCAATTGGGGTGGCAAACAAAAAAAATGAAGAAAAAAATACACCAATACAAATGCAATGCGACGTTCCAGTTGCTTTTGCTTGTTCATTTTTCGCTTTAGCGGCATTTTTATCGCTTGTGTTTGGGGGCGACTCATAACCTAAAAATGTCTGCGCATTTGTTTTTGTAAGTTTGTTTAAACATTGCTTGTGCTTGCTTGCTGGCCTGCTCTTGTTCTTGCTTTTTATCGCTTGGTTTCTTTGTTCTCTGACCCACACACGCGGTTCGCACACGCACACTAAGACACGCGTATTTGGCGCTGCTTTTTTTTTGTCTGTCTGTCTGCGATTTATTTGCTCCGTCCGTCAAAATTATTGGTAAGGCATCATGTGTGTTTAATTTATTCAAAGCAAATACTTTTAATTAAATGCAACAATTTTGCTTAACGCACACGCATCATGTTTTTTCTACCCGCTCTTTTTTTTTGCGGTTGGCCTTTGTTGCGAAATCGCAATGCGAGTTGTGTAGGCTGCTTTTTTTTTCGTCCGAGTTCAATGAAACTCAACTACCTGAGCAGCAACACAGACACAACACACTTACAAACACATACACTTTTGGTGGTGTGCTGGTGTGCGTTGTATCCTCTGCTGCTGTGCCGTAGCACAACCTTGAAGCGCAAACATAACCTAAAACTACTTTACATGGCTGCTGATTTTTGTTGTGTTGTGTGTATGAGGTCATTTACTTTGCGAGTAAATAAATGACGGGTCCTTAGATCTTTGTACATATGTATGTATGCATGTACAACACAAACAAAAATAAAAACAAATGCAGTCAAGCAAGCGACAGCTGCCTTTGTGTCGTGTGTTTTGGCTTTGCACGAATTTTTTACCCTTTTGGTGCATTTTTTCGGTGTGTGAGTGTAAAGTGGGTCAAATTGCAACTGCATTGAATCTTTATGTCCGCGCTGCGGCAAATCTGCTCCTAATACACACACACACGGTCACATCCATTGAGTGTTTGCATGTGAGATGTGTTTGTCCATTAATAGTTAACTGATATGCAATCAAACTGAGTGATTTACTGATCTCCGGTCACACTGCACACCCACATGCAAACAGCATACAGGGTGTTCTTTGCTTACCCGACTACAAGAAACACATATCTAGTGCATCTCTTGACCATTGCAAAATAGTTTCGTAGAAAGCAGCTTTTTACAGCTGTATTTTAAGATCAGTTGTAAAAACATTAAACTGAGTCGACTTTGACTCTTTTCCGTTTCTTTCTTTACAGGAACATTTAAGAAATTCAACTCAGGCAGAGAGTTAATTTCTGAATCTCACGCTCACGCTCATTTTGGGGAACTCTGACTCAGGCAACCACAAACTACAAACGCTCTTGTCAACAACAATCCAGCAATGGTCATGGATGCGACTCAATCGCAACAGCCTTCGCCGCAGTCGGTGGGACGCGAATTTGTGCGTCAGTATTACACGCTGTTGAACAAGGCGCCCAATCACTTGCATCGCTTCTACAACAACAACTCATCGTTCATCCACGGCGAGTCGACGCTGGTTGTGGGACAGCGCGAGATCCACAATCGCATCCAGCAGCTGAACTTTAACGATTGCCATGCCAAGATCAGTCAGGTCGATGCTCAGGCCACCCTTGGCAATGGTGTTGTTGTCCAGGTCACCGGCGAGCTGTCCAACGATGGCCAACCGATGCGTCGCTTCACCCAAACGTTTGTGCTGGCCGCTCAGTCGCCCAAGAAGTACTATGTCCACAACGACATCTTTCGCTATCAGGATCTGTACATCGAGGACGAGCAGGATGGCGAGTCGCGGTCGGAGAATGACGAGGAGCACGATGTCCAAGTGCAGGTGGTCGATCAAGCCGTCCAGGTTGTAGGCGATGGCGTCGCTCAGCAGCCACCACAGCAGCAACAGCAGCAGATGCCCACCCAGGTGGTGTTGCCACAGCCCGTGGTCTCAGTGGCTGCCACAGCGGCTGGCGCAGGCGCTGCCTCTGCCGCTGCTCCTCAGCAGCAGCAGCAGCAGATCTATTATCCAGTCCAGGCTGGTGCCGCAGCTGGACGTCCAGTTGCCGTGCTGCCCGCTGCTCCACAGGCTGCCGCTGTGCCGCTGCCGGCGCAGTTCTCCAATCCACCACCACCAATTCAGAATGGCGTTGTCTCCCACGATGAGTTGCCCCAACAGCAGCAGCAGCAGGCGCCACCACAAGCCCTGGTCCAGGCGAATGTTTCGCCATTGGTGCAACAGCAGCCCAGTGGCCCCGTCATGTCCAATGTGGGCATTGTGCAGCCCGTGCCGGTGCAAGCAGCTGCCGCCTTCCAGCACTCGCCTCTGGTGGCAGCACCGCCGCCACAGTTGCTGCCACAGCAGCAGCATCAACAGCAGCAGCAGCAGCAGGCAACTCAGGCTCTGCAGCAGCCGTTGGAGCAAGAGGAGCAGATCAATGAGGCGCCCAGCAGCCACTTGCAGCAGCAGCAACAACAACAGCAGCAGAAGGCACCGACACCTGTGGACGATTTCAAGACCATTCACGAGCAGCAGCAGCAGGAGAAGTACGAGGCGGCGAAGCAGCAGCAGAATGAGCCCAAAACTTATGCCAATCTGTTCAAGTCGACGTCTTCGTCGCCCAGCGGCTTTGTGAATGCAGCTCTGCAGCAGCAGCAGCAGTTGCAACAACAGCAGCAGCAGCAACAACAGAATCACAGCAATGTCTATTCCTCGTCTGCGGCTGGCGGTGGCGGTGGACAGGCCAGCTACTCGACCACGGCGTCCTCCTCCTACAACAACAACAACAATAGCAACAACACCAACAACAACAGCAGCAGCCAGAACAACAACGGCAACAACTCGCGTCTGGACAACGGCGGTCCGCTGCCACAACGCAACAACTCGATTCGCAACAAGGGTGAGTTCATCACTTGCTTTCTGCTCTGAACTAGTTTAATATATCAATTTACTTTCACAGAGTTTGAGCAGCGTCGTCCCAGCAACGCTCAGCAGTTTGGCGACAACCAGCAGCTGTTCCTGGGCAATATTCCACACCATGCTTCCGAGGAGGAGCTGCGTCAGCTGTTCTCTCGCTTTGGCTCCGTGATTGAGCTGCGCATTCTCTCCAAGGTTGGCAGCAAAGTGTTACCCGGCATGCGCAGCCCTCTCAACTATGGCTTCATCACCTACGACGATCCCGAGGCAGTGCAAAAGTGCCTGGCCAATTGCGTATGTTAAATTGTGATGAAGTATTCAAGGCTTAAACTAATTATCACTCTCTCTCTCTTTAGCCCCTGTACTTCCCGGAGAACTCGCCCGATGGCCAGAAGTTGAATGTGGAGGAGAAGAAGCCGCGCTTGCGCAACGATCTGCCACCGCGCCAGCCAATGGGTGGCAACAACATGAACAACATGGGACGCAACAACATGCGCACCGGCGGCGGCAACAATGGACCACGCATGGGCGGCAATGGAGGAGGCGGTGCCAGCTTTGGCCAGCGCAACGACAACCGCAGCGGCGGTGGCGGCAATCAGTCCAATGGACCGCTGCGCGGCAATGGACAAACCAGCGGCGGTGGTGGCGGTAACTATGGACGTCGTTAAGCTAAGTAAAGGAAGGGAATGGAAAGGAAAGGAGCAGGCAGGCCTGACTGACACAAATCGGTAGACAAAGAGAGAGAGAGAGAGAGCGCCAGAGCCTCGCCGCCACAGCAGCAACATAACAATAACATCAGCAGCAGCAGCAGCAACTACAAACAACAACAACAACCCAACGTTCAGAGCATCGATTTCTTCCATAATGCAATCAATCAATTACCATCTTCATTACAAATACAGGCACCACACACACACACACATACGCACTGCATATACATATATATATTCACCTACATACGCACACACTAAGAACAAGCGAGCAGAGAAGCAGCAACCAAAAGTCTAGGAGCATCAGCAACACACACATTCAACACAACCCACAAAATGTCTTCATGTTTGATGAACGTTCCTTTATTTGGAGGCCACACACACACGTCGTGCTGCAATCTAAAAAGATAACGAAACTATTTATATATATATAGTATATATACATATATATGATATGCCTTTTGGGTCGTCCTTTAGTTAAGCTCGGTTTTTTTTTTGTTGTGCAGTTTGTTTTAGGTGTTTTCTATTGTGTTCTTCATTTTACAGTCAGCTCGTGCCAAAAAGCAAAATTCTGTGCAAATTTTCAATGTATATTTAATTAGAGAATACTGCAGCACGTCGACCTCTTCTCCCTCAAAGAAAAAAAAGAAACATTAATTAAAGTATAATAAAAGTAAAAGTTAAAGTTCAGGCAACAGCAACAACAACACGAACACGCGTCTATTATAAGTCTCAAACATGCAGCCCACCATCTCACACACACATACACATGCAAAGTCACACTCACATACACACACACATCCCCAGCATACACTCACACACACACACACCACAGAACTTAGTGTAAAATGTAAACATTAATTTCAACTGTCGTTTAACAAATAATTTTCAAAATTTTAATTTTAAGTTCTCGAGAGAAAACGCTATAAAAAGAAGAAAAACAATGAGAGTAATGCAAATGCGAATGTTTTTTTGTTTGTTTTAATTTAATTACACATTTACTTAAGCACTTAATGAATAAACAAAAAATACAATTAAAAGCGAATCATTAAATTAAAGTTAAAAAGAAAACTTAGCTAAAAACTAAACAAGAAAAACGAAAACCATACAAAAAAAGAAGAAAATACTTTTTTTAAAAAAACGCAATAAAAAAAGCAAAACAAAGACTTAAAACAGTAATTTAAAACGAAAACAAAAAAAATAAGAGAATGAATGAGAATGAAAGTGAACAGAAAATATGTAAAAGCGATTAAATGAAAATGAAAAAATGAAAAGAAAGAAAACTAAAATATCTATGTAGCAGAAGACCTCAACAAAACCACAACAACAACAAGAAAAAACAATTTAAGTTTAAACAGCCAAAACGCAGCGCAGCAACGTCGTCGTCAGCGTCGTCGCATTTTCACGCTTTCCTTCCCCGCAAATCACCCTCCTCCTCCTCTATCAGCAACCCTTCTCCATAACCAACCCTGAGAATAATGTCCGTTAAGTTGATTTATAGCCAGCACACATAATGAATAATAATGAAACAAGTAAAATACAAGTACATATATATATTTGCCTAGCTAGTCTCTTAAACAAATGTGGAACGAAACAAATTGTTGACATTTTTTTAAATGGAAAATGCGACGCCGCAGCGTGAAAAATCGGCGGTTAGCGCCAATTTTGAATTTTGAATTTGAAGTGAAGTGTGAAGTGAATTCAAGAAGTTCGTAAACCAAACTAAGTCAAGCAACTTAAACGATTTGGTGTTTCCAACACAGTTGTGAACTAAAATTTAGTACATATTTTTTAAATAAAATCTATAAGAAAATGTAAAAAAAAATACAACAAATACAAAGAAAAATAACACAAAAAAAAAAACAAAAACAAAAGCTACTACAATTTTTCTCAAGGTAAAGATCAAGCAAAAAAACACATGTAACAAGAAAAATATACATCATATATATATATAACTTATATATACGTATGTATGTGAAACACTCATAAAATGTAATGTTAACTTTTAGATCTATATAACAACTCTTTGCAAAACAAAAGCGAAAAAAACTCCCTCACACTCATCTCTATAATATATTTAATTTGTAAAATGCAAGTCTTCAAAATATTGTTTAATCTCGCATTAGTGAATTTTGAATTTTGTTTGTGTTGTTTAGCTTCAAACATATCATTTGTTTAACTAACTAAATCATATATAGACTCTTTGGTTATAATTGTAGTTTATTATTATTATTTTATTTAACATTTACTACACACTTCTCACAGCAAACACAGAAAGCAAGTTTTTTAGCACTGTTGTCGGGGCTTTAAGCAATTTTTTTTAGAACATTTTAAATTAAACGAAAATGTTAGTGTTCAAATTTTAGCTCAAAAAACAGTGTTGAAATTAATGCTTGAAAACATAAACAAAAAATGAAGAGAGGAAAGCGAAAATAAATTAAATTAAATATACAAAAAATGATAAACGTTCATGCTCATTTCTAAGCAACAACAACTATACAAAATACTAATATTAAACACACACACAAGAAAAGAAGAATATGAAATACACCAGTTTGTATAAAAAAGGAAAAAAAACAAGATTAATTCTATTTAATTTATAGGCTATACTATTACAATTACGAATATAGTTGTAAATCCGTTTTGGGCGCTTTCACCAGACATCATCTTTGATAACTGAATAATAAACACAAAAAAAGAAATCCAATCAACTTAATTTAGTTGAAGAGTGTTCCGACGATTAGCAGCTTCCCTTCATTCGTTTCAAGATCATCATTAAGTCATTAAGAAATCCAGATAAATGAAGCAAAACACGTTATAATAATTGCAGTAAATAAATCCAAGTTATTTTTAACAAAAATCAACAAACAACTCTTGTGTATTCAGTTCTCTAAACTTAACGATTGATTTTTGTTTGAAAATCAAACGAATTTAGCATTTAAATGAAATTGAGGCGCACAATGAGCAAATAAGAAAAATAAAATACAATAATAACGAACAAAAGAAAATCCATTTCAATTAACTGATTATGATAATTGATTATTGACTATATGATTACGAATATGAAAATATGAAAATTCAGTGGTGCGTTTTATAGCTCTTCAGGTATAAAACATTACACAAAACATTAACAAATTATGAACCTATATGTTTTTTGAAATAAAGTGAGAACAACTCAGTTTACGATTATTAAGTCTACAAAAAAAGAGTAAATATTTTATTAATGATTTCAATAAATCGAATGCAGATATTTCCTCGATATTCTCTCAACATCGAGTTCAAATCCCAATCACAATATCAGTCTGTAGTTATGTTTTAAATTGCGGTAGATGTTCCGTATTGCATTTGATCCCTTTTTCTTCCTAAATGCCTAAATGCAGAGTAAAGAAAAGATGAAAGAGTTGAATATAGATTCGATTACCAATCCCTTACCATAGGCAGGAGTGGATCCATCGTTTCCCAAGGAAGTTATGTGATTGGTCTGTGATGCATTGAAGTTGTATTTGCCCGATGGCTTGAACACCTTGTACTCCTTGGCCAACCACTTCTTCTCCACATCGCCAGCAGCATTCTCGTCAATTGGTGGCTTTGATAGCTTCTGCTTGGTAGCTTCTTCGGCCTGCACCGATTTGTATTCGTTCTTGGGACGCTCGTTCATCATGGGACCATGCTTTGGACCGCCTTTCATTGGCCAGGAGGCAACTGGGCCATAGTTGTTAGCTGGCCAACTGCCATGCGGCCAAGCTGCTCCCTGAGCAGCGTAAGCAGCCACTGGCGGAGGACGATGTGGATAGCGCGAGTATGTTGATGGCACAGTGGGTGCCACATACGAGGCCCAGCCGTTGAAGAATGCCGATGGTGGCAGCGAGGTCTGCGCCTGATACGGATTGTAGTTGCCGCTGTACACGAAATTGTCCATTATGGTTGGCTGAGGCGGAGCGTAGCCGGCACAGGCGGCTCCTCCGATGGGCAGGCGGATGCGTTTGCTCGACTCCGCCATCTGGGTGGACTTCTTGACCTCCACAGTGATCATGTTGATCGAGTGCTTGCCTTGAGCTGTGACAAAGAGATAAAGGTAAAAGAGCTTATTAAAAGTTAACTTTATCGTTTTAAATGTTTATAGTAGGTAATGTACCTACTATACATATTATCCTTTTATTAATTTGATATTTCTTTACATAAATAAATATAATCTATTGTATACATACCCTTAAATTTAATCTATTGTATCATTCCCTACATACATATTATTTTAATATCCATTGAAAAATATATAATCTACCTGTTATGAAAAAGGACCAAAGAAACGTATATGCTCCTTTTGAAGTTTGTTTCGGAAAACTCGTTAAATTCAAATCTGTTATTTTCCGCGTTTCATATTTTGAAAGAAATTTTGTTCTACCTAGAACTTGGGTTTTATAATCTTCGAGAAAGGACTAACAAATGTTCAATGCTAAATAAACATAATGACTTTTCGTACCTGCATATTTTCTATCTTACATATTAAAGCCAAGTTCCTTCCTGCGAAAAGCAGGTATAACCATAAATATGGTTTCCCAAAGTACAGGGAATTACTGGAGGAAATGTAACTCATGTAAAGTTCAAGTCATGACATGCACTGCTTTAGTCAGGCATAGTGTCAACTGTACCTTTGACGGATTACCTACAACAATTGCCGTACGAAAAAGTCAATCATGATTGAATTCGTTCGCTTATTCGAGAAAACGAAGCTATAAATTGATGAGAAGTTTAACAAAGCAATTGAAATACAATTTGGTAAATAATAAATGAAGTTTTAGTTGACCTACCCAAGGCACGCCCAGCTGAAGCCGTATCCTCGAACTCGAGGAAGCCAAAGCCTCGCTTGCGTCCTGTATCCTTGTCTGTCAGCACCTTGACACTGGTGACATTGCCAAACTTGCGGAAATAGTCGCGCAACGAGTCCTCATCATGACAGTCCTTGAGGCCGCCCAGAAAGATCTTGTTGGTCTTGATGTTGCTTAAGTGTCCCACAGCCTTGTTGAATTCGTGGCGCGGAAAAGCGCGCTTGGTGTCAACGGTTCTATAGAATACATTTACATATATGTATATTGAACTTTTTCTTAACAAACGTCACTTACTTGCTGTCAATAATGTGGGGACGGGCACGCTGCACATTCTCTACGGACTCGGAGTCCGCATAGGTGACGAAGCCGAAGCCCCGAGACCGATTCGAGATGGGATCACGCATGACCACAGTATCGGCAACTGGTCCAAACTGTGAGAAGAATGTGCGCATCATGGCCGCCGAGGTATTTAGCGAGAGGCCGCCCACAAATATTTTACGCAAGTGTTCATTGTTTTCCATTGTTGTAATGGCGGCGCCGTTTGCATCCGCAGTGGAACTATTATTTGGCGAACTATTTTTGCGCTTCTACAAAAACAATGTGCAATGTGATTTTTTGCATATCGTATTGTAATTTATATTTAATTGTTTAATTTGTGCTTCACACTTACCTCCTGGTAGAAGGGCACATTAACAACCGAGTTATTCACCATTTTTGGCATGAAAACTAAATTTACTGCTATTGCACAATGAAAGAAAAGCACATAAACTGAACTGGCTACAAATTAAGTGACAACGAAAAAGTTTCAAAACGTCAGGCGAGCGTTGCCACCTCATGAAATTCTCCTTGCGATTCCTGTTAGCGGGCAACTCTACGCTTCTACACTATACCTGCACAGGGTGTGTCGTGCGTAAGTAACGGTAATTATACGTAAGCTTGCGGATTCGAATTTCCACGTTTTACTGCAGGACAAATAAATAGCAAGCCAACCAACTCATTAAATTGTCACGGTTACGGTTTTTAACATAATTTGCTGTCATTAGCTGGCTTTGCCATAACTGATCTAGTTACGTAACGTAACGTAACGTAACGGACGATGACCTTGTGCTTAATATCGATGACGGCTGCCGATAGCACGACTACATGAACATGGCCGGCCGATAACTCAATTCGAATCGAGCCATACCGTATTTTTTTTATCGAGAAGCTGCATTATCGATTAATGACCGGCTTTTTAAAGAACAGTTACATTTCAAAGCGAGCTTTGAACGGCACCCATGCAAGATGTTTTGACTTCTTTTCAAAGAATATAATCATTCGAACATTATTTTCTGTAAATGCAAGTTCCCCTACCATATTAAAAACACAGTTTTATATGCAATAAGTTATTTTTATTGAGATTTTATTGGGTCTTTGTTAGTCTTATTTACCACGACTTACCTTTGGTTTTTGTTTGACGCAAGAGCTCCAGTTTAGTTCACAATCAAGCAAAAAAGGCCAAAGTGGACTCGAGCTGCCTGGGAACCAGAACCAACTGCAGCTACATAGAAGAATTCAGCATCCAGCACTTCAGCCAGTCTTGCAAAGAAATACGTAGTGCATTAGTAAGCATATTCCCAAAGAGTGGATCGATTTAAAACTTGACGCGAAGTGCGGGTAATGCTATTATCATCTACACAAGCGCCTCGTTCTTCTGGGGTTTTTTTTTTTTTCTACCTCGGTAGAAAAAACTTACTGGCTTTTTGGGGGGAATTTTTTGTTCTTTCTGTAGTCAGATTTCTGGTGGGTAACATTAGTTTTATTTTCTTCTTTTAGCTTTCGTTCATATACCTTCGTTTGTAACGTACTAAATTACACAAGATTTCATATTTGATTTGTTTTGTTGTTTCTTTCCTTGTACCAATTAATCGTAATCGTTAATGTAGCAGCTACATACGTCTTATGCACTAACAAAATTGGTATGTAATAGTTGATTGGTGGTAATGCATCATTTTTGATTTGCATTATTTGCAGAAAGAATAGAATATATATGATGTGGACAATTTGCATATATACATACATATATAGTTTTGTATAATCATAAATCATGCAATATCCCGCTCAGGGACATCATTATTTTAATCTTGTATAAATGGGGATGTTTCTGTTTCTCAGGTAAATGTAAATCATAGGATATAAAGCTTAAATATACAAAAAATTGTATTACAAAATAGGTTTTCTATATACGTTTACTTAAAATTGGTTTTGTTTTTAGTTGCTGATTTGCTATATAAACTTAGATGTGGAAAATACGACAAATGCATTTTATATAAAAAGTGAGCATCGTTGTCTACGAGCTAAATTGAATTAGTTAGTCATTATTTCAAGGTACACTACCTTTTTACACGCCACCTCTTTACGATCTTCACGATCCAATCAAAATATATATTGTTTAATGAGAGCAAGCCAAGTTCTCTGAGGAGAGAACTCATGCCCACCGAAAAAAATAGATGCGTTTTTTTGCATATAGTCGATTTTATAAATAATATATAGTTTTAGTATATTTCTCTGATGTTTGTTTTAGATTTCTTTAGTTTCTTGTTTATCTTTTATAGTTTAGTTTTGTTTCGGTTTTCTTTTTGTTTGTTTTTGTTTTGTATGGTTGTATTAATTTAGTTAAAACTAAGCGGTTCAAGGTACTTAACATCCTAAACACGAATCGGTGATCGTAAAAATTAATTGTATGGTATAATCGAGACAAGACATTAGCAGTTAATTTGTTGATATTTTTTTCTCGTTTTGTTGAAGTGAGTTTTTCCTGGTTCTGGTTCTGATTTGCATTTGCTTTCGGGGTTAGTTGGCGGCACACACACACAAACACAATGTCGATTGCCTCAAAACTTGCAACTGCAACTGGATCTGCACTGCACTGTTTAACTAAACAGCTGCTGCTGTTTTATTGTTATTTGTATTTTGACTTGGCTGCTTATTGTTTGATTATCTCTCTCGTCTGCCTGATACACACACATTTGCCCACATTTTTCTTTTACTGCCTCTGCCTCTCATCTCACTGTCATTGATTGTTTGATTGCCTGCCTGTCTCTCTGCTTCTGCTTCTTCTTCTTTTGTCTCTGTCTCTGCCACTGCCACACTGCCTGTGCCTAGACTGCCTCCTGTGTTTGTCTAGCTTGAACTGATTTTGTAAGTGTGTTTTACCTAGATTTGCGAGAAAGGGGGAGAAAATAGTTCCATTAGCACTTTTTGCAATACATTTTCTATATACACATAAACAACAATTGGTTCGCAGCTCTTCTTTCGTTCGTTTAAAAACTACATTTGACAGCTCTTGTACTTTTGCTTTTCTACTCCGAACGCATTTCGAAACAATCAAAACAAGAAGCACACACACGAACATAATAGAAGATATGTATATGCATATATTTTAAATTGAAAGTTATCTATAAACAGTGTAATGTGCTCAACTATCTCAATTCTTGACTGCATACATTATTTTTGTATGCAACGAAATGCCTTATACTATTACAGTTGAGCACATTACACTGCATGACATCATTGCATCAGCGTATGGCATATATTTACCTTGTTTAGTAACGTCTATTGCCGCCCATGTTGCCACCTTGGCTCGTATTATAGTTGTTACCGCCGCCAAAGCCTCCCTGGCCACCGCCGCTGCCCTGTCCACCACCTGTAAGCAGACAAATAAATTTAATTAGTACATTTCTATTTTATTAAGATAAACATAAATATCCTTTAGATTCACTTACTTTTGTTGAAGCCACCGCCTTGGTTGTAGGGCGCTGGGCGATTGTTGCCGAAGTTGCTGTTGCGCTGTGGTCCACCGCCATAGCTCTGCTGATAATCATTGTTGAAGTTGCCACCGCCGCCACCTCCGTTACCACCCCAGTTGCCATTGCTATTGCCACCGCCGCTGCTGTAGCCGCCGCCACCGCCATTGTTCCAGCCACCGCCTCCGCCGCTGTTGCCGCCCTGGTTATTCCATGGACCGCTCTGTTGGTTCCAGCCGCCAGAGCTGCCCTGATTACCACCGAAATTGCCATTGTTACCAAAGCCGCCGCCGCCTCCAGCACCCCAGTTGCCACCGCCATTCTGACGATTGTTACCCCAGCCGCCACCGCCGCCGCCTTGGCCACCACGATCGCCACCCCGACCGCCGCCGGCACGGCCTCCAGGACCACCGCGACCACCTCCGCCGCCGCCACCACCACCGCCTCCCTGACGGTCCATATCCTGCTTGGCAATCGCTTTCTTTACGTCGAGCGTCTTGTTCTTGATGTTGTGGGTTTTTTGCAGAATGATTTTGTCCACGGGATCGTAGTCATCGAACTCGATGAAGGCAAAGCCGCGCTTCTTGCCCGTATCCTTGTCGGACACAATATTCACGCCCACAATCTGCCCAAACTCCTTGAAGTACTCACGCAAGCACTCCTCATCGTGATCATCTCGCAGTCCACCAACGAACAGTTTCTTCACCGTAGCTCCGGCATTGGGAGCATCGATCTCCTGGCGGGGCACAGCACGCTTTGGCTCCACGGTGCGTCCATCGATTTTGTGGGGACGTGCGTTTTGCGCATTGTCAATCATGTAGGACTGTGAGTAGGTGATGAAACCAAAGCCTCGGGACCGTTTTGTCTTTGGATCCTTCATGACAACAACGTCAACAATATTGCCCCATTTTTCGAAATGCGCCTTAAGCCCCTCGTCGGTGGTTCGGTAATCCAAGCCGCCAATAAACAGCTTACGCAGCTGCTCGGGCTCCGAAATTTGCTGCAAAACAAACACACACAAAATAAACAAAACACAAACAAAACAAGAGTACAGTTAGTCACAAGCGAAATCGAAAACAGAAGAAAAAATACCGCCCGCCATTTTCTTTTTATTATTTGCACACAGCATGTGTACGTGGTAATTTTTCTGTATTTTGTTTTTGCGTTGATATCACTTTATAATAGCAATCCATGTTGGATTATTTTGTTTTTATTGTTTAAATTATACAAATTGAAACTCAATGCGGCGTATTTACAATAATAGTAAATATGCCGAAATGCGCTTTTCATTTGTATTTTCAATATGTCGGCATCCGGCATTGCAAAAAAAGAGAGTACGCACAGTATATGTAATTATACATTAACATAGTTGACTCACCTCGTCGTTGTCGTCGTAGTTTCCATTGGAATCATTTAAATCAGCCATTGCGAATAGTTTTTTTTTTTAATTATGCGGTTAAGTATTTAGGCTTAGAAAATTAATTTTTCACAATTGACGCCTAGCTCACTCACACGTACAGTAAGAGAAAATGTATCTGAGTGTCTGAAAATGAACTGAAAAAATGGCGCCCTGCGTGACCGCAAATTGAGTTCGAAAATATACTATTTAAACTCGAAAAATATACCAAAACATTAAAGAGCACACAATACTAATCAAAGTTTTTGTTGTTTTGTAAATATACGAGATTCAATAACGTAGATTCTAATTCTTACCATTCGAATGTCCCAATTCAATATTCTTAAGCTTCTGCGAAATGCTTGAAAACTTGAAAAATCCTTATTACGAAAATATACCATTGATGGTCACACGAATAATGACAACGTTTCCCAACAGATGCCGACTGCGGTGAGTATTGATACGATAGTAATTGATCAAATTACAAATGTATTAAACAATTGCTTATTATTTAAGTAACTTTCTTCAAGCTCCGAAAATCAATATTTTCTTATGATTTCTACTCAATGTCTTTTTGATTTTAAATACAAATTTTTCATCTGTTGTAAATATATTAAAAATATCGGTATTTATAAAAAAATCGTTTTTTGACACTGTGGCAGGTATGTGAGTGCTGTTCAACACTAAAGCTAGCCAGGGCAGTGTAATCGATTTTGCTGTACTGTCGACGCCACATTGAGCGGCAAAGCAGTTTAGAGTTCAGTGTCATTTCCGTAGAAATTGCGTTGAGGTTGAGTTTGCATTATTTTTCGTGAGGCTTGCGGTGCGTGAAAAAAAATTAAAAAGCGGAGAGTTCTAATCGAGCAAATTAAATATTTGTGTTAAATACTTTTCCGTAAACGGTATGTGTACTAGTGTTTTATAAAATAACAATAAATAACAACATTAAATAGTGCGAATTTTACTTAAATAAGTCGGTGAAAAGTTCTCTACCCGGTAGACAACGTTGACATCGGCAAAGTCGCCATCTTGGCAAATACAGACAAATAAATAAACTCTGCGCATACATACTCAAGTACATGCATGTGTGTTTGTATGCGCATGTAATATTTTCATAGCAAAACCAAAATAGTTAGTGACGAGTTTTAAGATAATTTACAACGCTCATTACAGCAAACAGCATCAACAAATATGGTTGGATCACGCGTTTATGTGGGCGGTTTGCCGTACGGAGTTCGTGAGCGCGATTTGGAGCGCTTCTTTAAGGGCTACGGCCGCACTCGTGATATACTCATCAAGAACGGCTATGGCTTCGTGGTAAGTAGAGAATAGGGCTCGATAAATCGATAGTTTAAATGACTAATTACTTGAATTTGTTGCGTGACAGGAATTTGAAGATTATCGTGACGCAGACGATGCCGTCTACGAACTAAACGGGAAGGAATTACTAGGGGAACGGTAAGTGTTTTTTATTAATAGCCCACATAGCGAAGACAAAATTATTAAAATGCACGCTTTTTACACACACAGTGTGGTTGTTGAACCCGCCAGAGGCACAGCGCGCGGCAGTAATCGAGACCGCTATGACGATCGCTACGGCGGGCGACGCGGCGGCGGCGGACGCTATAATGATAAGTAAGTACAGCCAACACAGCAGCGCAGCGGCAGTGATTGCAAATTGTTGTTTTTTTTTTACTATATGCTAGCTAGTTGCTTATTTCAAAATGTTAAGTAACTTGCCCTGCACTAGACCCTTGAATATGGGGATAATCTGAGAAATTTTTAGGTCTACATTTTTAAATTCTACATAGAAATTTCTCAAATAACAAAATTCATTTAGTTTTCAATTGACACGTTTTAAATTGCGAATGCGAAAAATGTGGCAACATTTTCGGTAACTAGTGGCAACATAACACTCGAAATTTCACTGATCTCAATCTTTTGTTTTTATTGATGGGCCACATAGTGCTTATGTGTCAGATAATGAAAACTCGACCCAAAGTCTAAGAGGGGAGGGAATGTAATTTAAATAGAATTAGATTTAATTGCTTTTAAAAAAAGACACTGACATGCTGTTGATAATTATATATATGTTAATATAACATTCTGTTTAATTTTTTTTTTTTCGTTTTTGCTAATTTCCAAATAATATTTATTATTTAATCATACACTGCACGATATATTAATTTTGCGAATATGTACAATAACTATTATAATAATAATAACAACCCGTCCCACGTTCTTCGTCCTTTTGTCTTCCGTTTTGCTCACTTTAGTAATTTAATTTATTTGTACAGCATTTTTATTCTGTACACCAACCACATACATATATATAACTTTTTTGAGCAGCAGCGCAGTGTCAATACTAATTTAAAATTCATTAAATTATTCACCAGAAACAAAAATTCCAGATCATCCTCCCGCTATGGACCGCCATTGCGCACTGAGTATCGTTTGATTGTGGAGAATTTGTCCAGCCGCGTTAGCTGGCAGGTAAGTCCAAAGAACTCTTTTTCTTTTTTATTTACAAAAACATATCGAGAGAGGCTCGTAGCGTAGTGTAGCTTAATACTATATAATAATTAACAAAACTATTCCGACTTCCTCTTAACTGTAATTGGGCGACAGATTTGTGCGCTAATCTCTGTCTCTAAAATATTCCCCTTGTTGCACCTTTTTTCTTTATTTTGAATTCCACTTCCAAAGCTGGTGTTGATCCCACAACGATTATTATTCCCCCATATTTAGTTTCCTTTACTTTTTATTTTTTACTTATCGCAGTTGAAAAACTAATGATGTATTTGACTAGAGATTATTAATGATAAAATTGAACTCATCATTGGTTTTTCAATTTCGCCAACTATATTCTATCTAGTTATATATATTTATTACTATATAAGCTGTACAGTTGAACCTAGCCTTAAGCAATCAAGCAAAACAATGCAAAAAAAAAAAAATATGTACGTTTTAAAACTCTGGTACTGATCGGTGCAATCCCAACAATTGTTTTTTTCACACCAACCACACAAAAAGAGTTTGATGGGTGTCTGTTACTGAATGAACTGAACCGTCGTCCAGACAGAGCTTAGAAGAGAGTGACAAATATGTACAAAGAAAATATACAGGCCAAGCAGGCAGTATATACCAAATACCGAGCTGACAAATCGATAAGCGATATCCGATAACAGATAACCGATAATGATATGCATATGCCAGCCCAGCCAAATACTTCGTCATGTGTCTTGTACTTGCCAGCTACCAGCTGAAGAGGGGCAACAACTAGTTTTGCGAAACAAAGAGAAGGAAATGCCAAAAAGAAAAAATGAACAGAAAGAATAAAAACTAAATCAGAGACCAAAAAACACGCACTTAACCATATATAGAGAATCTCGACGCCTGACAGCATCTCCCACGTTATCATTGTGTCTGATCATCGCTTTGGGTTATAATACCGAAACACTAACATACAAAATGAATTATAAGAAACCACTTGCCCATTTGTGGTCAACGCGCTGTCGCTGTCGCGCTGTCGCTGTCGCCATCGTCATCGTCGAAGTGTCGAAGCCTCGTCATCCAAAGCAAAAAAAATGAACACACAACTGATGACCAAAACATTGATGATTGATTTGGGCCATAGCAAACGCAAACGCCGCTCCCCCCTTTGCCTTGCCCTTGCTTAGGTATTTAAAATGTTTAAGCATTCACAATTTAACCACAAACAAAATCAAATTTTATAAAGAATTGTCAAATTCCTTATAGCGAGCGATTGTGTGAGAGTTTTGAGAGGTCGAAGGTCGAAGGTCGAATGACAGACAAAGAGAGGGACATACAGAGAGACAGAGGGAGAGAAGCTTTGAAACAGTTTTAGAAGCAGATGCGATGCGATGCGATATACGATGATGATTGTGATGTAATGATGATGTAGACGACCATTGATGACATGCAATGATGATGTGATGATGATCGTGATGCTGGCTGACGACTCTTGTAACCGCGTACATTTCGCTTGTGATCGATCTTCGGGTTAGGCAGAGAGCAGAGAATATACTCTCTCCGGTGGTTCCCCCCTTTGCCTGACTGCCCGACTAGAGAGACTAGAGAGAGAGATACTTGAGAGGAGTCTCTTTTGGAGCAACGTCGTCGCACCAGAGCCGAGCCATCGTCGTCGAGATGAAGCTGCCTCAGAGGCGGGCCGCCCTGCCCCAAAAAGATATTTCTTATTTTTACAGTTTACAATTAAATCGAGGCCGTGGGAAGAGATGCCGCGCCGCCTGGTTGACGGTTGACTGCCCTCCGCCCGCCGTCCGGTTTGAGTGCTGTGCTGTGCTGTGCCCGTTGTACTGCTCTGCTAAACTGCCACTGCCAATTGCTACTCCATTGACTGACACTGGGTTGTCGCACGTTCGCCTCTCACGCACGCTCTCATCACACTCCCACAAATCCCTGGTGTGTGCTCCTGGCGACTGTTTCTTCTGACTGTGTGCGCTTTTTGTGGGTCCCGCGACATCGAATCGATATCGATTAAGAAACAAACATCAAAACAACAACAACATATAAAAATGTTACCAATACACATTACATTTTCCAATATGCAATATTTATACCATAACTAAAACAAAACAAAATGATGACGCTACTGTGTGAAAAAGTATTTCCTGGCTAAAAAGCATTTGTTGCTCATCTGGTTGATGATGGTTGATGTTTGATGGCCTCGCCTGGCCTGACCGGGCCTGCTCCTCCTACTCCTCCTCTGAGCTACTGAGCTACTGCTGACCAATAACCATAAGTTGAGATGTAGATGTGTGGAGCTATCAATATCGCTAATGCAGCAACCGCTCGTGTGCTATTTCTTGTGCGGTCTTCTCCCCCCCCACATTGGCCGACAGTGTAACTAGGCAGACAGACAAAACTTGCTCTCGGTGTTGATAAAGATGTGTGTGTCCTCTCTCTGAAAGCGCATTAAGTAAGAACTCAATTACAACTTTTCGTTTTTTATTATCATTTTGATCAAGAAACAAACCAAAAAAAATATTGTTAAAAAGTGTCTATATATCTATATATGAATGTTTATGTATAATTATATTATGCTTACGTTTTTGTACCGCGTGCAGACCAAAAAGCAACACACCAAGCAAGCAATCACGAATAATTCATCCGAACTCTGGATGGGGCTCTCTATATATCTGTGTGGCAAAAGCGGCGCTGGCACTTGCACTTCTTCCTTCACTCCCCCCCCCCAACCAACCCAACACACTCGAGAGAGCGAGAGAGAGCCAGAGAGGTTTCCATTAGGCAGGCGAGCGATCGATCAGAGAGGCTTCACACAGGGACAGAGCTTTGGTTAGGAGAGATGGCCTCTCGTCCAGCTATTTAGCAAATTGCGCTTGATTACCATTCCACTACTGACTGACTGCGAGTTCCAGATCGGATTGAAATGTATTCCAACTTGCTTGACTTGGTCTGCGTCTGCACGTTGTATTTGTTTTGCCTACCAGAGTATCATATAACTTGATGTTTAAGTTGTTTCCATTTACTAATTCTATATATGTCATTTTTCCTTGTTTGTGCGCTTTCTGCAGGACCTGAAAGATTACATGCGCCAGGCTGGCGAAGTCACCTATGCTGATGCCCACAAGCAGCGTCGCAACGAAGGGTAAGTAAACTGCATTTATAGTCGGATTCTTTACCTCTAGAAGTGACGAATTGTAGGTTAACTCTACCTCTAGAAACCTACTATTCATCACTTCCTATTCAACTAGAATCGTAACTAAATTCTACTTTCTATTACAGCGTGGTTGAGTTTGCCTCTTTGTCGGACATGAAGACAGCCATTGAGAAGCTGGATGACACCGAGTTGAATGGACGTCGCATTCATTTGGTCGAGGATCGTCGTGGCGGACGCAGCGGCGGAGGTGGCGGCGGCGGCGGTGGTGGACGTGGACGTTCCCGTTCATCTAGCTCTCGCTCACGTTCTCGCTCCCGCAGGCGTTCTCGCTCTCGTCGTTCGTCGCACTCGCGTTCCAAGTCGCGCAGCCGATCCAAGTCACGCGGTGGTCGCTCCAAATCAAAGTCGCCAGTCAAGTCGCGTTCCCGCTCACGCTCGCGTTTTTCAAAGTAAGTTGGGAGATTGAAGCATCACATTAAGATCATTTTATTAACGTTTATCTGTTTTGCAGCAAATCTCGTGATGTGTCCAAGTCAAAGTCAAAGTCCCGCTCTCGCACTCGCTCCCGCTCGCCTAAGCGCGACTCTCACTCCCGCACACGCTCGAACTCAAAGCGTGAGTCGCGATCTCGTACTCGCTCCAAGTCAGATCGCCACGATTCGCGTTCACGGTAAGTTGATAATTTGATTAGTCTCGTGATTTGGCTTTCTTTATTCGTGTTTTGTGCTTTCTTTTCGTGCTTTCTTTGATTTTCTTTGGATATATGCACATGATGCACGCAGAGCGTCGTGTCTGCTTGGTGTAACCCAAATTGTGAATAATCAATAATAATTAATGGCAAATTCTCTTCTTTTCTCCCTCTCAGCGATCGCTCGGCATCAGCTGACAACAAATCCCCGTTCGCGTTCTCGTTCACGCTCAGCATCGGCAAAGAATGGAAATGCCTCACCGGATCGCAACAACGAAAGCATGGACGATTAGATTAGTTAGCTGTCCCATTATAATAATATAAATATGATTTTAGATTTCGACAATTTACTCTAGAAAACCCAACATATACAGACACCTAATCCACCAAAATAATTCCTTGCTGCAGCAAAGCCGAACCCTAAAACATCAGGAAAGCTATTGCTAGCAAGTGCAAAGAATAATGAAGGCAAACTTTGAACATTTTTTAATCCACTACCAGGCATAGTGAACATTTTTTTAATATTTAAAAATTATGTTTAGGCATTTCTTTGACATTGAAATGGAATCGCAATCCCGAATGTATTTTCATGTTGAATACCAGAGATTCGATTCCAAAACAAATAAGAAGACAGACAAACACAAACAAACTTAAAAGGTCGAAAATTGTCCATAGCTTATAATATCTTTTGCAATCCGGGCAATTTGAATTCTTGCCTATCAAAAACTGTTTAAACCAAAATATCACATTTTGTCTATATAAAAAGGTCTACTTCAATAAAAACTGAATGAAAACATTTAAAAATAATGTAAAGAGAACTGTTGTTTTATTTCCATACTCCACATCGATAAGAAAAACTCTGGGATCGATTTTATTCTCGATTTTGAATATACTCGAAATGTATATTACAAAGTCTTACTGAAATTGTTTCGCTTTATTTGTTTTGTGAATTAAAATTACAATTTGTTTTGTTTTATCATTTTTAGAATTGAGTAGCTAAATTTCATATTTGTTTTCTTTTTTGAAATTGAAATTGTTTAAACACATACGGATACGATAACTACTGAAAATTTGAAATAAATGTTTGCAAATATTAAAAAGTCTCGTACGCTATTTGTCATCAATACAGAATTAAATACATAACTATGCTTCGTAACTCTGCTTTCGGTATTAACAATATTTGTTTAAAGTAATTTAAATCTATTTACAAAGCACATAAGGACATATTATATACTCTATATATAATCGGGTTTGTTATCTAACGAGTGAGCAAAATACCTGGAAATTAATCTATAACTGGAAGAATTTCATTCTCACTTTCTCAATTTGCAAATTTTATTAATTATGTTATGTTATCTATCAAATAAGAAATAAACCAAATGGAATTTTGTTTTGTTTTTCGGTTTGATTTTAGTTTTGCTTTTCTTTTACTTGGCCTAAATGCGATTGAGGATTTGGGTTAGGGTCTAGGATGCGATATCTGTAGGACTGAGTGGGTCCTCAGTATCCCCTACTCCTATGTAAATATGTTTTTTTGGCACTCTGCGGAGACAATTGAGCACTTGATAAGCACAAGTTGTTGTTGTTTTTGTTTTGGCGTTTTAGATGCTTCTACAAACTAGTTTATATTATGTTATATACATAGTAAATGTATGTTTAATATGTTTAAACTAATATCATAATCATAAGAAATACAAATGCATAATAAAATGGATTATGTACTAATAAAATGATTAAGCATTTACTTAGGTATTTACAGAATTAAGTTGTTCTTGTTATATCGATCGAATCTATTTAGTTTCAACTGGATTGGCATGTCCTCTATGTGGAAGTGGAAGAGATAGCCCCATGGAAAGGCAGTTCCTGTTTAAATAGTTTGGTTATATGTATGCTATACGATATATAGAAGAGTTCGATATATGTATGTATATAGAGTGTGTGGTGTCTTGTTTCTATCGCTCGGAAATGGCAGTGGTTTAGATCAATTTGATAGTGCCCTAATTCAGTAATGTTTAGGTGTATTTGTTGTGTGTAGGTCTAGATATCTAAGTATAGTATAGTATAGTAGTATCTCTATAATGCTTGCTACTAGCTTCTCCTTCCCTTCTTCGATATTTATGCGGCGTAACTTTACATTGTAAATGCACATAAATATATTGTAGATTTTATAAGATCGCAAGATCCGAATCTCAATTCAAATAATCGCTAATCGCTTCAGTTTTCAGTTTCAAGTATTCCCATTAGTTTATGTATTGTAGATTAGTTTATCACTTTAATTTGCAAGTCCTTTTTCATGGTTGTGTGAGTGTGTGGTTGTATGTGTGTGTGTGTTGTGGAGGGGGCATCTACTACAAGAGTCGTTGTTCGTTCCTCCTAAATACGAAATGATAAAAGCGATACATTGCGTTTGAGCAGCTTCTGTGGATGCGGCTGCGGTTTAATCGGCGATCGATTTCCCGTATCATCGACAACATCCAGACCGATGCCCATGTGACTGCCGCTCATGATCCCGCTGCCATTGAGTGCTCCAATCGTATGCATGCTCTGCGTATCGTAGTTCAGATCCTGCATCGGCACAACTTCTGGCAGCAAGTGTCTTATGTGCGTCGGCGATCGCCGCATCTTGTATTGCTGCCTGTGGAGCACATGAAATAATGATTATAAATAATGTTATATTTATATAGATAGAACTCATAAGAAACTACTAGTAGAGAGTGCTGCTTACTCTGCAACATGGTCACTGCTCGCATTCTTGTGTCTACTCTCAGAGTTAAGGCAAATCCACAGATTAAAACTGGCAAATAAAACAAAGATGATGTTAACTGAATATTTCTTAAGAACATTCTTTATAATACTATATACTGTAACTATTATTAGATTATATTTACAAGATTCATTAAATATTTTAAAATTCATATCATTCTTCAGTTTATTATAAGATTATATATTATATATAACCCTCATACTTTGTATTGACTTTTGGTTAAATGTTCGTTTACTATATCTGTGTTGTTAAGGTACTTATTAAGTTGTACAGATTCTTCACTTAATAAACATATTAAAATATATATATTAAAAAATTATAAGATTATATCTATAACATTTAGTTAAAAGGGTTTATTTGGAGACCTTTTCAAACTTTTTTCTATTATTCTATTCTTTTACTTCTTTTCTCAGGTTATCCATTTTCTTTTAAGTTGTTTACATATTTTAAGATTATTTCCTTTACTTATACCATTTTCTATATCATTAATTACTATTACTCTTTTATATTTTAAGATCATTTCTTTTGCTTCATATGCTTCCATATCTAGTTCTTTTGTAACTTCATTTATACGTTACCCATAGGTAGAAGGGTTTACTTTGGAGACAGGTAGAAGGAGGCATTCCGACCCTATAAAATATATATTCTTGATCAGCGTCAACAGCCGAGACGATTATGTCCGTATGTCCGTTTGTGTCTGTCCGTCCGTCCGTACACCTAGATCTCAGAGACTATAAGAGATAGAGCTATTTTTTTTCGACAGCATTTGTTATGTTTGCAATCGTTTGTTTCAAATTTTTGCCACGCCCACTTCAAATTTTAAGCATTATTTTAAAGCTAGAGCTACCATTTTCTATACAATAAGTTGTAGTAGTAATTCCTGAAAATTTGGTTGCGATCAGATAAAAATTGTGGAAGTTATTAAAGAAATACTTGGGCAAAACGCCTACTTACTAGGGGTCTGAGTTGCTTTGTCCGACAATCTGGCACATTGTGCTTTATAGTATATTTTGATTGGTGTACTATATCGATATACCAAACATACCATTTGGTTATTTTTAGTATAGTATTTTCATATTTTGAAAATGATACTATTTTCCTTTATTAAAATGAATATCAGTCTGTAACTTTCTTCAATTCACCTTCCTTGAATTATCCAATTTTCTTTAAAATATAAGTCTTCAAATTCACCTTCCTTTACACACCCTTCCACCTTTCACAGATTATTTTTGTGCATGTCTCAACACGTTCTTAGTTATGCCGCATCCTGAGAGCAGGAAGCAGACACACAAACACACACTCACACAGACTGTGAGACAAAAGGCAACGCTAATTGGCCCATGCACAGTCTTGGGACTTTATCTGAGATGCTCAAGAGTAGATCTAAATGAAAGTGCTGGGATTACATACTTTTTATGCCGGTTTCCTCCATTGAGGCAGATGCAACGACAGGAGCACATTGAGGATGTGTTTGTGCCGTTGAGAGATTGGCCGTCGTGTCCCTCGTAGCCGCTCAGTATGGAACCATTGGATGTTATCACATCGCCCTCCAGTTTGACAGCCACTTGAAGTGCCTGTAATATCGCATACGAGATTTGATTAGTTCAAGTATTTAATATTCCGCGTGTTTTGTTTGCTGAATGGAAAGTGAAGAAAGTGTGTGTCTTGTGTGTGTGTATATTTTGTTGTGTTGTGTGGTGCAAGTTGTTGATTGGTTTATTGGTTGGACTAGTTATTGATAGATTAGTAGTAGTAGTAGTAGTTGGTCAAATGTAATATAGTATTTTGAATAAGCTCAATAAAACCGCAATCACCTCATTGGTCCATAAAGTGGACTTGGTCATAAACTAAGCACGCGCGTTTGCATTTGTTTTTCATATTTTGTTAAGTCAAAAGCAACCGAAAAAGTATGCCAAAAAAGATACAAAATATATATATATTTGATTTGATTTGATTTCGATTCTTGATTAAAGTCTTCATCGTATTTCACTGACTGCATGAATTTAATAAATAAATTAATTAATTCAAATTTGTTTTTTTGTACAAAATTTGCAAATATCGAATGAAGAAAAAACAGAAGGTGCTCGATTAAATTGTAATTGTAAAAAAATGTGCAACAAGTTTGGAACAAGCAAATAGTTAATAAACAAATAAGCTTTCGAAATGATTTCTTTTATTTTATTTGTACGATTTACTATAAGCAAAAGTTTGGAAAAATGATTAAGCAAAGTCGAAATGTTAAAGAATTTCAAATATGAAAGTAATGCGATCTTCAGTTAAAAGATATAATATATACGTATGTCAGTTAGGAATTGGAAGGCGCAGTGAGACTAAAATTGATTATAAGCTTAAGGTTTTACGAGTAAATTGTTACTAGAGGTCCAACAGGATAAATTTGAATTATATAAAGTACGAGAAAACATTCGGAACAGTCCGCAACAGTCTACAGATAAAATGAGGAAAGAGAATCTTAAAAGCGTTGGACGGAAACTCACCTGCATGGCCTGGGCCTCGTCACGTCTCTCATCCTCGGTATTCATTGTAACAAACCTAAGTACTAACAAGTTCAGTGAGGCGGCAACAATTGCCAGTCCGAATAGTATGAATATCAGTGCGAACATAACGTATTCGGGTTTCCTATTTAGCGCATTGTCTTTCTGTAAAGCTACCATATCGCCAAAGCCTGTGAGGAGAGAAAGAGGTTTCCATTTAGTTAGAACTTCTTTGGATATTCTTTAGATACTCACCTATTGTGGTTAAAGTAATAAAACAGTAATATACTGAATCAAAGTAGCTCCAGCCCTCAAATCTTGAAAAGGCCGCAGCACCACCTGCTATCGTCAGTGAACTGAGCGTCGTGACAACGCATATAAGGTCCACCTCGGAGGCAACTGTTCGTTTGCAGCGCAGCGATGTCCGCACCGCTTTGATAACATAACTGCAAACATACCGAAAGTGATTAGTTGATGGCAAATGGATAGAGGAGGAAGGGAACGAGGGAGAGGAACACTCACCTGCTCAGTCTATTCACTCTTTCTCCGATGCTCTGAAACATGACGAGGCCCAAGGGTATCCCAACAATGGCATAGCACATTGTAAACAGTTTCCCTCCGCGGGTGGTTGGCGTCGAGTGTCCATAGCCTGAAAAATTGTCATTATTCGACATTTTATAGGTCACTTCTTAATTACACAAACTCGTCAAATACACCATAAAATCTGTACTATGTCAACACACATCCATAAAATCTTGAAATGTTTTCTATGTAAATACTCATTGGGATTACAAATGCTTTTTTAAAATAGTAAAGGGTAATAAAAAATGGAAATTTAGAGTATTATATGTTTATAAATTAATAAATTTAAATCAAAATACTTTTAAAATTATCATATTATAAATAGTAAAAGCTAAATAAAGAAGATTGTATTCAGGAAAAAAAGGATTCAATGAAGACAATACTAAAACTAATTGTATTGAGAGTAATTTGAAATTCTACAGTCTTATAAATTGGCTAGGAAATTTAAGAGTAAATCAGTTTTAAAATGTATAATCTTAGATTCAAATATAATATAACAAAAGTAGTAAAAGGAAAATGTATCAGTTAGAATAAAGCAAATTATTATAATTCACAATGTGACAGAAGGATTCAATTAAGTTAAAACTATAACTATTGAAATTTAGAGTAACTTGGAATACTATAAACTTATAAATAGTCTAGGAAATTGTAGCTTAAAACAAAATTAAAATATGTAACCTTTGATTCTAAGATGATTAACTTCTTAAATATATAAATAACAAAAGTAGTTGTGGATTAATGTAGCAATATATGTTATGTTAGTTAGAAATAAAGTAATTCCCAATATTATAATAGGATTAAGACAAAAATAAAACTATTGAAATTAAGAGTAGCTTCGCATACCATAAAATTAAGAATTGTCTAGGAAATTGTCTCTTAAATCAAATATAAAATGTGTAAACTTAGATGCTGACTTGATTAATTTTGTAAAAATTAATAAACAAAAAAGTAGTAGTATGTAAATGTAGCAGAGTTTAGTTACAAATAATGTACTATAATTCAGAAATAAAATAAGAGTAGCTTGGAGTTATATAAACTTATGAACTGGCTAGGAAACTGTTGCCTAAATTAAACTTAAAATGTGTAAACTTAGATGCTGACTCATAACATAAAGAGTTTACAAAAGAGTAAAAGAATAAGTAATATTTCTAAAATAGAATACAGTTAAATATGCTGGTAGATGCTATTCTCTAAATCATAATTCAAAAGAATTATACCAATTGTGGTTAGCACTGTCGTTGCATAATAGAATGCGCCAGTGAACTTCCATTGCTGGCCGGCCTTGTGTGGCTCCGATTTGAGTACCACCGTCTCCATGACTTTAAAATCTTCTTGTGATATATTGTATTTGCGTATTATCATGTCCTCGACAGCTGCAATGAATAGTGAATAGTGGATAAGTGGATAATAATAATAATCTGGTTTATTGAAGAAATGTTTCAATGGCAAACCTTGCAAAGCCTCCCAACGCCGCTTCTCCGTCTCCGATTCGAGGGCATCAAAGACGGCGGCACCCACTAGCAAATATGTAAATGTACACACGATCAGGGGGATATCGTGCGCACATTTTGTTTCTTCATGCTTCATTTAGGCGAGGTTATTGGTTATAAACACATGCATTCCATTCACTATACTCGGTTCGTCCTGCTGCTGTTTCTGCTGCTGCTTTCTCTGACGTCGGCGTCTTCTCTTGCGGTTGCTGCTAATCCTGCTATTGCTCCACACTTCCATATGTACATTGTGTGGTGTGTGTTGTGGTGTGTGTGTGTGCTCCGTTCGTCGCGTTTCTCGCGTTAAAAGGACAAACTTTTCTAAATCAGGTTAAGCACAGCAACGCACACGCGGGGCAAACAGAGAAACCACTCGACACTCGACACCTTGGCCACTTGCCACTAGCACTCTCTCTCTCTTTCACACACACAGTCTATTCACTTGCGGTGTCTTTGTGTGTGTGTCGTTTAGCTTGAGTTTCGTTTTATTCGTTTTTTGTTGCCTACTTTTTGGCGCACAGGGCAATTACCTGACAAATTCAGTTAGTTGTTGTCACTTGCGTCGTCGTCGTTGCACTTGAGAGTGCAATTGCATTAAATATGATACACATACACATGTATATTTTAATTTTAGTCACACTTGCAAATGTACTTTGTACTCTCGCACGTTGCATTTACTATTTCTGTCACACTTTATGCGATGCCATTGCCGTTGTCGTTGCCGTTGCCGTTGTCGATGCCGCCCTTCCACAAGTCCTTGTGTTATTTATAGCAATGCTGCTGCATTTGTAACTGCATCATCATCATCATCAGCGTCGTCCTCATCATCATCATCATTGTAGTCAGACTCATGCTCTGCTGCTGCTTCATCAGTTTGCCTCTGTGCTCCTTCTGAAACTGGCATCAGCACATTCAAGGCTCTTCTTGCTGCTGTCGTTGCCGCTGCTGCTGCTGTGGTGGACGACTAACCCAATCACACTCATACATGGCGGCATTTCGTAGTAGTTTTCGCTGCAATGTCCTTCGGCCGCATTTACGCTGCTGCAGCAGCACGCATCCTGCGGGGTAGTAAAGGATTTAAAGTGACATAAATTAGCTTTTATGGCTAAAAATAGCGTGAGCACATTCGACACATTCTACATTCCACATTGGCCACATCCTTGGGACTAATGATGCATAATGCCCAATCTGTCATCGTCAAAAGGCAAAAACCAGCAAAACCACGCCACAAGGACTCACTGAACATGACACAGCTCTCGCCCAAAACATATGTTCTACACACTACGTAAGTATGTGTGTGTGTGTGTGTTTGCATTAAATTGGCTACAAAATGAAATATTCATTTGTAAGCGCCAAGATTTTTTTTCATTTCGTTGGCAGCCAAATGTGGGCCAAAATGTGTAAACCTGTAAGCAATTTCCAGATTTGGCGGTAACGTTATATCGTGAATTATTAACAAACAAAACACATACGGACTGCAGAGAGCTGGGAGCTGGCAAAGGGACACGCCACGCGCAACTTAACCAAATAATGAGATGAAAAGTGCCAACAACAGCAAGAAAACAAGTATGAAAGCTACAGACGACTCTGAGATACCCGATAACTATAGTGAGTAGCATCGTCATAAAAAGTCAAAAAATAAATTGTATAATAAACGTCTTAAGAAAATTTTAAACTGAATTTCATGAAGCATAAGCCATATTACCATAAACAAAATCTGTCTTTAACATTTAAGTTTAATACCACTAACTTTGATTCCTCTATCAGCTTTATTTACTGAGATTCCTAAAGATGTTCATACGGCCAGACAGAAAGCAGGACACTTCTATTGATGCTGATCAAAAAAAGTATTGCATACTTTCGAGTGCTGCGTTTTGCAGCGTCTGTTTTTAGCAAGAAGACTATTAAACTCGACTTCGAAAAAGCTACATATAATTATCATAAATAAATAAGCAAGTAAGCCATTCATAACCAAATTTTTGTTCACACTAGTATAAGTTATAAAATAGAGTAACTGTGACATATAAACATACATCATATACTTCAAAATAAAATGTAAAAAGCCACTCAAATATAAGGCAGCAACGTGAGCTAATATAAAATGTATCACTAAACAAATTGGCCTTCAATCAAAAAGATTATTACCACCAACTTCGATAGATCTACCTCTTATACTCTCGGATAGCAGTTGATGCTGTTTTAAAAAAAAACATTGCATACTTTTTAGCACTGAGCTTTTATCCTTCTGCTTGTTGCATACCCATCTACACTACGGCTAACGGGTATCAAAAATGTGGAGGGGAGAAGAAAAGAAAAGACAGCTCAATTGTGTCCGCATGCAGTTGGCGCTTTTGTACGCAAATTTAAAGGCACAGCGTACTATGTTTTTTTTTGCTTAGCTTAGCTTGGCCCCTTGCTTTTCAATTTGGCTAACAAGCAGGCAGCATTGCAGTGCCATTGAATTATTCATGCTTCCAGTATTTGTATATGAATTTAACTCACTGTGTCCATGTGTGTGAGTGTGTGTGTGTATGCGTGTGTTTGTGTGTGTGCGCGCGTCTCAAGCTGTCTTCAGTACGTTAACATTGCGCGTTCAAGCGTACATCACACACAGAAGGCAGGCAGAGAGACAGTCTCACACACACACACACACACACACACACACACACAAACACATGCTGGCTTTTTTTTTTGATAATTTATTGGAACTGCGAGAGGGTGGTTTCTTCACTTTGAGGATGCCACAACAGAACTGAAGTTTTGCGGATTGCGGAACTCTGTGTCGAAATGTTGCTGCAGTCGCCCCCAGTCATCCCCCTCACCCCCCGTCACCATCTTTGCTGCCCTTAGTTAACTTTTTGCTAGTTTCCCTATGCCATATTCGTATTTTTCCATTCTTCGCGTTTTTTTCTATTCCTTTTCTTCACCACATTATTTGTTGCGCCACCCGCAATCGCAATCGCAACTGTGTAATTGTATTCGTATTTGTATTCGTATTTGTATTTGTAATCGCGCAGCCTCCCGAGTTTCTTCTTGTCGTTGACATTTGCTGTGCACTCCTCACTGGCAATGACTGTGACTGTGACACTATCTACATACAAAAGCATCATCATCATCATCATCAGCAGCAGCAGCATCATCATCATCATCGTCGTCGTCGTTGTCCTGTGGTTGTCGTCTCGTTAACTGTCTGATGTATGCGCCTAATTCGTCCCACTCCCCAACCAAACGTGCTCGCAAAAAAGGAATTTACACGAGAGCATCAAGCAAACAAGAAGAAAAAAAAAATTGAAGAGAAATAGCAAACTTTTGTATTTCAACATTACACAACACATACGCGTTAATTAGATTTGGGGCGACAAATTAGATGCTGTATTTTTGCAGCAATCTCGTTGGCGCATTCTTGTGTTATTTTGTCATTAGCTCTCTTCACTTTTTTGTCCACAAGTGCACAAATTTTCACTACAATAATTTCATCTCTTTTTTTCTGAAATTCGCTTTTGGCACGACTCTGCTTCCGCTGTTCGCAAAGATGATGCACGCACTTTCGATTGTATTTCTCAACTGGCACGGCAACGGCGCACAAAGGACGACAGGCTGCTGGATCCGTTAGGGTCGTGAGCATCCCGACTAGAGATGGAGAAACATCGCTATCGATGATTGTGGAACTTTTTTAAGCACTGGCTTTATATATGGATTACATTTTTGAAGGCAAGCAATGTAAATATAAATCATTATTTTTCCTTTAATAAATTTTAAATTTAAATTAGTACAGTTGCCATTTAAAAAAAGCTTTCTTTTGAATTGTTTTTTTTTTTTAACTATATTTGGTGCGGCTGCAAATTTCTAAAATATACCAAAATACCAAACCACCAACGATTGCCTGCTGGTAACACTCCATATGGCATGCCAACTTGCCAAAGCTTTTTCAAAAGGCGCGCATTCGAATGAGACTTTCCACTTATTTAAACGCTGCTTTTGAATTTTTAAAGATTTGAACTACTTTTAAAATGCTGTTGACTGCAATTGACCTGTTTACTTTGATGCCCTGCCATGACACAGTTAGCCGGCAACCGTTGCTGCCACTTTGAAAACACAAATTGGCTCAGCTTCGATGATTATTCAGGCCACAAGCTATCCATTGAAATCAATTACATCTGACTGTTAAAGTAATCTTCTTTAAAATTATTTCGTGCGTAATTTTACATGCGCATAAAAGAAAGTCTAAGTCTACGTAAATGCTAATGCTCCATTTGCTCTGGCGGCAACACAATATTACAGCCCAACAAGCCACGTCCTGTCCATGTCTTGGGTACTAGAACCAAGTCCAGTATCTGCTCCTCCCGCTTAATCTTCAGCTGGACATTTTGGTTTTGCATATTACGCACTACTTCACCAATTTGAGCGAGATTGTCCTTAAAGTTGTTGCCATTAATAGAGCCAAATCGCAGTATTCTATCACCCACATGGAGACCCTGTAAATAAGGCAATTAATAATTGGTGACCACAGTTATATATATCTCAATACTGACTGCTGCTTCTGCCGGCGAGTTGGGACTAACTAGATTGACAATAACTAAAACGCGTGAATCCACAGAACTCAAAACAGCTCCACCAGTTCCTCTTTCGTTGTCTTCATTCAGTTCCAGGGCAGAGGCCCGATTCACCAGCTCTGGGTCTGTGGTGGCTATCTCAGCGTGATATTTATTCAGCTGATCCTGTATTTGATTCATGAGTTCCTTGTGATCGTTTTGCAAGCAGATAATTGTCTGACGCGCTTGGCGCACTTGGTAAACATCTATGTCGTTGCGAGGATAACCCTCGGAGTCAATCAGAGGGCCATTCATGCCCACATTATCGTTCTGCAAAGAGTAGAAAGACATTTTAAGTAGGAAACCATAAAGTATTATAAATTTTAGCACTTTGACTTATGGAACTTCAATTAATGCTGTCCTGAGTCGACATTTATATTATTGTTGTGCATATTTACCGCTGCCAATATTTCGCCATTGCGACTGATTTGTGCTTCCAGATCTTTTTTAGCAGTCATTAGCCGCTCCAGGCGCTGTTTTGTTGTAATTTGCGTTGCCATGACTTGCATTAACTTCTCTAATATTTACAAAACAAAATATATCAACTAATAACAATGTTTTATGCCTGCCCGATAAATTGTGTCAGTGATGCCTTAAGCAACATCGATATATTAATTCACTTTTAACAATTGCTATCGGGTCGCCTTTTGAATGAAAATTAAAAGTGACACACAAAAATAAATTTTAGTTGTATTATAATTTTATATATTTGTTTTATTGTTTATTTCGAAAAGGGAATTGCATTCTTTTACTTTTCGATAACAAATGCTTGCGATACTGGAATGATCGCAGTGCCACAAAAGCTATCGCAACAAACAGCTGTTATTTGTTATCGATGAAGCTGTCGAAATTAAATGATATTGAACGGGAATACGGCTACGTGCAAAAGGGAAAATATCGTGAATATCGATATTATATCAACAATTGACATACACACAAAAAAAAAACAACATATTCAGTCTTAAAGTAAACATACAAAAATTTGCAGCATAAAAAGCAAGCAACGAACGCATCGAAGTAAACATTGCTGCCGTAATCTGGATACAACGAACCGCAGCAGCATCAGGCGCAGCAGCAGCATTCCGCCCAACAAGAAATGTGAACTGTTCGCGCTGTTGGGCAGTTCGAAGGTTTATGCAATGTTCTAGTTCTCTGGCAGCAGCAGCAGTAGCAGCAAAGCAAGGAGAGAGCGAGAGCGGAGCAACGGAGCGCCGTTTACGTTGTTGATATATAGTATAATAAGTGTGTGTACACAAATAGCGTGTCGATCAGCAGCAGCAGCGGCGACAGCAGCAGCAGCGGGCAGCATCCAAATGACTGTTACTGTGACCAGCACAACACATGCAATGGAGGCACAAGTTAAAGCAACAGCGGGCGGAGGCGGTGGTGAGCAGCAGCACGACGTCGACTTGGCTGCCGATGATGAAATTACAGTTTTGTTAACAAATAAAAATTTTCACTTCGACGCCCCATCCGAAGCGGACGAGGCGTTCGTGGAGCTCAATGGCGGTGGAGGCGGCGGCGGAGGCGGTGGCAAGAGCGCCGACATGGATCTGGAGGCTGCCATTGGTGGAGCACATTATCACGAGCCGGTGGAGCATCCGCAGGTCACCTGGCTGGATGACGATGAAATCGATACATTGGATCGCGTGACGTTGGACATTGGCAACATGTTCTTCAATCGCGTCGACAGCCAGGACATTATCTATCAACAGAAGAAGAAAAACATCAAGATGGTCGACAAATATGTGATGGGCGATGTGCTCGGCGAAGGTTCCTACGGCAAGGTGAAGGAGGCCATGAACTCGGAGAATCTTTGCCGGCTGGCCGTGAAAATTCTGACCAAACGCAAGCTGCGTCGCATTCCAAATGGAGAACAGAATGTGACGCGTGAGATTCACTTGCTGAAGCAGCTGAAGCACAAGAATGTGGTGCAGCTGGTCGATGTGCTCTACAACGATGAGAAGCAAAAGATGTACTTGGTCATGGAGTACTGCATTGGAGGCTTGCAGGAGATGCTCGATCATGCGCCCGACAAGAAGATGCCATTGTATCAGGCGCACACCTATTTCCAGCAGCTCGTCAACGGGCTGGAGCATTTGCACAGTTGTCGCATCATTCACAAGGACATCAAACCGGGCAATCTACTGCTGACCCTGGATCAGACGCTCAAGATATCCGATTTCGGTGTGGCCGAGCAGCTGGATCTGTTTGCGCCAGATGACACCTGCACCACGGGCCAAGGATCGCCGGCGTTTCAGCCACCTGAAATTGCCAATGGCCATGAAACGTTTGCCGGTTTCAAGGTGGACATCTGGAGCAGCGGCGTCACACTGTAAGTTATGAGCTTCCATACAGTTTAATCCTCGGATTAACTCTTGATTCTACTTTGCAGATATAATCTGGCGACGGGTTTGTATCCTTTCGAGGGCGACAACATCTATCGACTGCTCGAGAACATCGGACGCAGTCAGTGGGTGGCACCCGACTGGCTTTATGAACTGGATGCCGCTTTTGCCAATCTAATACTGGGCATGCTCCAAGCAGATCCCAGTGCGAGGCTCTCACTACAGCAGATACGCCAAGATGCGTAAGTATTTAAAGAGAAGTAATGATTCCTCATAGTTAGAATAGAAATAAGAATTAGTAGTTGAGGAACAACATTTTTTGGAAAATGAGAAAATGTAAAAATCGGGAAAATTTTGGAAAATGAAAAAATGTAAAAATCGGAAAAATTTTGGAAAATGAAAAAATCGAAAAACATGGAACATTTTGACAGATTATGATCCCATTAATCAAAGATTTGAACTAATTCCTTATAATTATAATAATAACTTATTCTTGAGTCTTATTTCAATCATAAATAACGATTGTTTATGGATTCTACCACCTATTAATGATTATAAATGGCAACTCAAGTATAAATTATTATTATTTTTATAAGAAATTAGTTGAAATCCTTAAGTAGTATAGAAAAGTTTTGCAGATTAATAATAATTTATTTTTGAGTTTTATTTAAATCGTGAATAATGATTCCTTTTGAGTTCTACTAATAATGTTTAACAAATATAACTCAAGTATAAATTATTATTAGGATAATAAGAAATTACTTCAAATCCTTAAGTAGTATAGAACATATAAGCTTCCTTATTGGGGTCCTATCAATTCATTTGCTTAAAAATTATAGACTTAGCTATGATCTATTAACTTCATCAAACTAATCTTAATCGTTGTATAAATTAGTATAGAAAAGTGAAATATAATCATTGTATTGTTTACTATATAGCTTATAAATACTTCACGTACAAAATTCTTAACTTTTGCTTTCCCTTTGCAGTTGGTTCCTGTCCGCTCCAGCGGTGACTGGCCCACCGATACCCATTCCTCCACTCAAGGGCGACAAATACGGACGTTCCTCAGTACTGCCTTACCTGGAAGCCTATCACTATGGTAACGAACAGGATCAGGAAGATGTCTACTTCACCGAACACGATGTCAATCGTAGGTTTACATTCGAAATATACAATTCGAAATATACATTCATTTACTATCTCTATTCTTGCAGAGGAGTTGGCGCGACGTGCAGCATCGGCGGCTGCAGAGATTCGCAAATCGGCTGCTGCCAATGCCGCGTGCCATTTGTATGAGCCATCGACAAGCGCTGAGGCTGCTGCGGAGGCTGGCTTGGCCAATGGCTCGCTGGAGGAGACGAGGGTGAAGAAAAAGGGTTCGGCGATTAAGAGACGCGCCAAGAAAATTGTATCCTGCATCAAATTGAGCCATTGCCGGACATCGTAGGCGACATCTCCAGCACCCGCACCCGCACCCCCGAAAAAACTAGTTACTAGAGTAATATGGAAAAGTAATAACTTTGTTAACAAATTGTGAGCAACTTTTTGGTTTATTTTTGTTTTCGTTTTAATTATTTTTGTTGTCTTACGTTCGCCAAGTATTTATTAAGCTGAAGAGACAAAAAAACAAACACATTGAAAGATCCCATACAACAAAAAAAAAGAATTAGAGAAAAGAAAGTTATTAAAAAGTCGAGTTAGCTTTGAAAGCGAGCGGACAGCAGAATGCAAGTTAAAAATCCAAGTGACAATACCGTGTATTATATGAATGATTATAATGTGGGAGGAACGAAGAGAGCGAGAAAGAGAGTTATTAGATCGTTGATATGTATTAAATGTAAAGAACAAACAAGAAATCACGTTGAATAATTGCAATTAGCAAAGATCCGTTAAAGTAAATTGCGCGTCGAAAAACAAAAAAACAAATTCAACTCATTGTTGGCTTTTTTAAATTGGCTTGGAATTCAAATGCAAATTTACAGGCGCTGCTGCTGGACAGTATTTGCAATGGATTTGTTTATGAGATTAATAAAATGAGAACCACTGAAGTATACAAAAATTGAGAATATCTAAATTGCATCGCATATTGAATGAATGCTTTGCTGTTTATTCTTGTGTGCTCCGACAAAAACAGAGTCTGAAATTTAAACGCATCAAGTACAAAATACAAAAATACACACACACACATATATATATAATCCAATCACACACTTCACACACACACTTTACTCTATGCTTAACTAAATAGCTAACTAATTGTCTATTACTCCAACTCGACAACCTCAATGCTGGCTTTGGCTATTGCTGTGTTTGTTGGCTGCTCTGATGATGTTGCTGCTGTTGTTGTTGTCGCTGCTATTGCTGTTGGATTTGGCTGTGCAACATGCAGATCGCTCATGATGAACATCTGATGATAGTGAGGTCCCAATTTGCTCAGCTTCTTCTGCATCAGTTGACGCAGCGTGTCCACGTATTGAGGCGCCACCTTGGCCTGGCTTGTGTTGCGCCAGTGCAGACCATTGTTGTCCACATGGAAGAGCGCAGGCGAGGGCACATGATCCTTCAAATAATTCCAAATGCACTCGCGCAGCAGCAATGCAATCTGTAAAGAGAACATCATTAAAAATCGATCAAGCAGAGGAGAGCGATAACTTACTTCTGGCGCTTCGAAGTGCTCGATGATCGTGTGCAGGTTTGCAAGTGGAGGCGGTATCAGTTGACTCATGGCCAGCAGCTGCAGCAGTTTTTTGGTGCACAGCATGAGCTCATCGTTGGCTGCCGTAGGCTGGAATTTGTTGACTACAAAAAGAGATAACAATTGTCGATGAAAGTAATCGGAAAGTACAAATTACGCTTACCATTCTTGCCACGCCAGTGATGCAAGCAGGTGGCGCACAGCGCTCGCAGCAATACGGAGGAGTAGCACAAGGCGGGTCTGTGTGTGGCTATCAAGCCGAGCACTGCCCAAAGCACGGGTGAGGTAATAAAGGCACGACGTATTTGCATGTCCCGCTCCATGGTGACGCGAGTGAACTCCTCGTCCGGAAAGGGCAATCCATTGTACATCACATCCGTTGAAACCAGTTCGACCAGTGTCAACGAGACCAAGGAGTAACCTTCGACATTGTTGGGTTTGTCCTGAAAATATAATGAACAGGATTAGTTTAGAATTGAACTGATTTAAAAGAGCGTAACTATTACCAGATCTGTGCAGCACGCATTGAGCGCCTTTAGATACAAAGCTTGCTTCTCTGCATCGCAGCTTCTTTCGTTGGTGGGCAACACCGGCCTCAGGCCACGTCCAATGATGCCTGAATGCAGCACAGAACGATTCGAGTTGGTGCCCGAGTTGGTGTGTAAATTCTGTAGAATGAGCAGCTCGTGTTCGGGTATCTTCAGTTCATCCAGTTCATACTCCTCCAGCTGGCCCAACAAGTGGCCATGATAGAAGAGTGCGCTCTCCACCAGCTCACGCAGACAAACAGTGCGCGCTATTTTACGCGCTGTGCACTGACGTTGCAGCAGTGCATAGGCACGATGAGCAGCTGCAGCTCGACGAATAACAGCTGAAACGAAATTTCATTAGTTAGTTGAATATAAATCAACTTGAAGCACTTACTCTGCTCTGTGAGACCCACAAAGAAGTACTTAACGCTCAGCACGGCCAGCTTAAGCACCAACGGAGTGCGTAGCACATTCGCTCGGGCTCCAGCTTCAATGTTGTTCAACAGGTCAACGATTTGATGGGCCAAACGCATGCGTGCTGCGTCTCTGGCTTCGTCATCTGTGGCTGAGTCGAGCTTGGCTCGCTTTATGCCATCAATACTGTAGCCATTATTGTTGTTGTTATTATTGGCCTGCTGCAATTTGAATTTCTCCGCACTGTGCTCAGCTGCATCCTTGTCCATTTTGAGCACTAGCTTCTGAATGGTGCAGTCGAGTATTTGTATAATCTTGGGCAGGCATTCGTTCAACGATTGTGTCAACAGCTGCGGCTTAACGTGTGGAAAGTGATTCTTCTTTTGCATTCTGTTTGAAGACATCAAATTGATTATAACATCATTACTATTATTAGTTGCACTCACTTGGTCAATATGTTGAGGTTGTAGAACGTGTTGTATGCCTCGGTTGGCGTGCCTGGCTCCACGAGCAAGCGATTGTTCACCTGTTCCTGCAACGTTATGTCTTCCAGCACCATTTTGAAACCCTTCGTAATGCTAGGAAAGTTGAGCACACCACTCTGGCCGCCCAGCAAGCGCATTAGCGCACCAATTGTGCTTGGATTCTGGGCATACGATTTGCGCAGCAATTCTGATATGGTTTGATAATAGATATGCGGATGCTGTGAGGCTGTAAAGCAAATTCTCTAGTTATATTATTATGTTTATATAATTTAAAGCCCAGTAACTTACAGACAACCAAGAGCAGTCGCACTGCCGTCTGCTGTTCCAATATATTCGTGCTGAGACAGCTTTTCCACAGCATATACTTTGTCTCTTCAAAGGCCAAGTCAACAAGCAGCGGAAAGTTGCGCATATTGAGCACCCACTGCTCCAATTCTTGCATTGACGTGTCGAGAAAATCCTGACACCAAGTGTACTTCTCGGCCATGCGTGAGACCATCAGCAGCAACTTGGCACCATGCTGGTTGAGACGCAGCACAGCGTTGTTCAGAGATGGCTGCATGTCTGCAAACATTTTATTGCTCAGCCAAAGCGGCGCTTTCTGCACAATGGCATCGCACATCTCATCGGTGACTGCAAGCCGAAAATAAAGATTAACAAACTACAAATACAGCTGTACTAAATACTTACATATCTCTATGAACACGTTGACCAAACTCTGCAGTATGGCATCGGAGTAATTGGTGGTTATCAGAAGAAACGGCACAATGGCCACATCGAGTGGCTTCTTGGGCGCCAAACCGTCTTTCAACATCTCGCGAAATGCTGCACACAACTGCTGCTCGTGACAAGAAGTCATGTAGTCCAAAATGCCCGCCTCCGAGTCCAAATGACAGCGATAATCCTCCGCAAAACGCTTGATGCCACACTGCAATATCTGCATAATGATCTTGTGAGGAAAACAGCCTCCTAATCTGGCGACAATCCAATCAAACGTCATTGGATAGCGATGGAATGCATTGAGCATCGTTTCCACACACGATTCCGCCTCCGCATTGCTCAGCTTGCGAAAGCAACTGTTGATCAGTGTGAGCAATCCATGCATTGCACTGCATTCCAGCCAATAATTGCAGCTGGCTGTGATGGTCATGCGACGCTGGGTGTATTTATCCGACAGCTTGGCCACCAGCTCCAGGCTCCAGTTGGCTATAAGTGGCGACCAGGCTGGCGGGCCCTTCCACACCAGATTCTGCAACGATGTCTTCACCATGTTGAAACTTTCGTACTCCTCGGCGCGCATTTGTTGTTGCCGATTGCCGCCTTGTTTGATTTGTGAGACGGGCATGCCCGTCTTTTGGTCCATCATCTCGGGCGATACATACAGCTGCACACCGATCTCGGCCAGAATGCCGAAGTAATCGAAGACAATGTCGCGCGTCGCCGGCAACTCATCGAGAAAGCCCAAACTGCAGCAGCATGGCGTGAAATCGAATGCATCGTGAGAAAAGTGTGTGTGGCATGTTTACAAATGCAATACTTACGCAACTTTGATGAGTGAGGGCTTTGTTAGCGACTGTGGATTGCTGTGGTCACTGCTAACTGTTTCTATAAATTGTTTAAGTTGATCTAAAATATTTTGTTGCAACATTTTTCGCTGTTTGTTTGGTTTATTTTCTTCTTCTGCAGGCAGCAGCAGCCGTCGGTATCGGTTGAGTACCAAATTGTTGCTATTGTATCGATACTATCGAGTGTGGATGTCGTGCGATAACAGCACGTTGATGACTGCATTTTCGATATCACAGTTATCGACGACACACGTTAATAATAACGGCTTTGGCATGCGATACGAATTTGAAATGCATCGGAAGCAGCAGTAGTTTAATTTCAAATTGGAAGTTATCAAGGTGTCGCACAGTTGCACTAGCTGATAAAAGCTCAATCATGACTTAATTAGATGGCAATGCATTTGCATATATTGGGAATAATATTTCAAGGCATTTGGTTATCAATAATGCTACCAAATTCCCATCAGAGTTTTTGAATGTCACATGCTAAGCGCGACATTATTGTTAATGTGCATCCCATAAAAAGACAAAACTCAACAAAGTTTCCATTGGAATCAATCGAGATGCATATAAAATGCATGTTTATGCCGTTATGCCAAAGCCAAAGATATGAGATGCATTTTCATTCATTGTATTTATGAGCTCATATCATTTGCATATGACAAATCATTCGAATACTGGTAAAAAGGGAACTTCAAATTTGGTAAATTCTCATGCAAATGTACTATGGGTATCTGTGCATTTTGTGCTAATTGATATAATTGTCCTAGCCGAGCATGAATACAATGACCAATTAATATGAGTTAGCTGATTCATTAGGTTTTTGTGTCAACCTGCTGACCTTGATATCATTTCCAGCATTGCCGATCCGATCCGATCCGAACCGACGTTAAAAAATACGAGCTGGCGGCTTGCGCAATTTCTAATACCTCTGTTTGATTTTATGTGTGTACTAAACCCAACCAAGCAGCCAAGCAACCAACTAGCCAACCAACCATCATCCACCATCAATGCTGATGCCGATGATCATTATCATCTCATACTCACTCACATTCACATTCACACTTCAAGTTGAGGCTGCTGATCGATTTGCTTTGAACTTGTTTGGGCTGTTGACAAATGTTTTTTTCTCTCTGTTGCTTTTGTTTTTGCTTTTTAAATGGACGCGCAGCACGTTTTATGAAGTATTGACGCGGGAAAGGCCAGTTACCGTGTTAATTCAACATTTTTATTGTTTTCCAATATTATTTTTTGGCAAAATTAAAAACAGGTTTCTCTTGATTATTCTTTGGAATTGCAGTACTTGTTATGCTTTTACTTTAATTGAGGGTTTTTTCTCTATTTTTGTAGACTTTCGATTGCATTGATTGCCCAATGAATAGGCCACGTAAATGTGAGAATGATTTGCAGAATTAGAAAATGGCGTTTGACTTAACCGTTATTTAATAATCATAGCATTCATGATGGTGGGTTCAGCAAGTGCAACGACAACAACAACAACGACAACAACAACAACGTGGCGCAATGCGATTGCAGCTTTGACTGCGGCTGCCTTTGTCTTTGGCTTTAGATGTTGCTGCCTGTTGAAGCTTGGAGAGCTTTTGAGGCTCTCTGGCAGCGCCAAATCAACGCATCAATCATTGAAAGTTGCACAATACCCCGCAAGGGGGGCAAGTTACTGCAACTTTGAGTATTTATTGTTAATTTTTTCGTATAATTCCATAATTTTCTGCGGTTTCACTTTATTCGCTACTCATCGATGTCATGTAGAGTTCTATTTTTATTGCAGTCATCGCACACGTTCGCTATTTTAGGTCAATTCAAGCAAACCAGACGCCGAAAATTAGCAAAAGTGGTAAAAGACCTTGAACTCCCTTCGACGCAACTTTGCCTATTATACATATATTTAATATATGTTGCTGATGGTTGTTGGAATAAGGTTAATTGTCTTAACGTGTTTACAATAAACAAATAAAAGTCGGTCCAAAAAATAACAAAAAAAAGCAAGCAAAAAATCGAGAAAATCGTTAGGAACGCCCACAAAATAAAACTGACCAAACATGGATTGAGACCTTTGCATCATCTTCCGAAGTCTCTCATCTATGCCAAAAAGTTCGATCATCCATACTTGACCACATCCACAGCGTGTGTGTTAGCTGAAGCTAAATTTGTTTCAGCACCTGAAGGTTGCTTCAATTAGATCTGCTACTGAGATGGCATATTAAATTCGTATCAGTCTCAAATACAAGTTATAAGAAAACAGGCAGCTCTAATAACTTAAAGCCCAGTAACGTATGTTTTGTTTTTTTTTTTTTTTTTGCGTCAGCACATGTCATTGTACCTCTGAATGATTGCAATGCTTTTGTATGCGGCGGAAGCTGAAGCACACTCACACACACACGCAAACATGTACGATGATCATTGAACGGGGGAGGCAAAAAGCTTTGCCAGTCACAGCGCAGCAGTTCAAAAGTTATCGAAACACTGCAACAAAAAAAAGAAATGAAATCGATACCTTATACTTAATGAGTAGGAGTGTATTGCAAATTCCTAGTTTAATACTCGGTTTTATTAAGATATTTAATTAACGATTTTAGTGGTGTTTACGCAAACCTTGGCAGTAATTATAATAACACCCTTTCTGTAGTGCAAGCAAAAATTGCATGCCATTACTTTTTAATTATTGCATTTGTAATCACTTTTCAGAGACGTCGATACTGTTAATTAGAATTCATTATCTCCCCTTATTATGGCCAGGAAAGTCCTCGGTGTATCTAACACGTAAGTTGCTTACTGTCGGAGGTCAAACACAATAGCAAAATACGAGTACTTATCGGATACACACATACACACGGACAAGTTAGTACTCGTTGAGTACGTTCTGAATATGTATGAGCCCCTTTCGAAATATTGTAGTTGGACAGTAGCTAACTAAGTAGTTAGTCTCTTGCATAATAAGTTATTAAAAACAATGATTTAAGAATGTGTTTGCCAAGAATGTGAGCTCTGAGATAACTTGTGGGCGATGTGCGTTGTGTGGTTTTTTTTGCGTTGGTTAGCGAGCAAATTCGAAGTCTTTGTGACCGTTACACGTGTGCTGGGCTGAAGGGAAACACGCCCAAAATGCACTTGGCATTTGTTGTTGTTGTTCAAATTAGTGCAGATTTTTGTTTTTGATTTTTGATTGAGCTCACCCCAAAAGGCAATCGACAATAATTAAATCTGATTAGCTAGACCAAAGCCAAAGCACTGGGGTATTAAAATACAACTCGAACATTATCTTGCAAGCATTCAAATTCGAGAGTCGCTTTGGGCTTGGCTGGCATCTGGTTTATGATTGAGGAAGCCACCATATAGTCACAGAGTCACTTTATAATCACGACGACAGATGGCCATCGCTTTTTGGTCATTTAGTCATTCCGACCACTCGATAGTTCTTATTCTGTCACAGCATCGACACATGCCAGATCCAATAAGCGCAAGCTATTGTATTTTTATTTTTTCATTTGTTGTTTTTTTTTTTTGCTTAGCGTTTCCGTCGTTTCGGTTTCGGACATCGCTGTGGGCCAATAAGAAACACATGCACACACACGCACACGCACACAGACACACACACGCTTGCGCTTTAAATAAACAATAGAAAAATGCGGCCAGCGACACCAAGTTTAAGTCGGGCTCTTTATCAGGAATTTGAAATGAGCGCAAAACTTTAAACTGGTTTCGTCTCATTATTATTACCACTACTAAACTATATTTCATCAATATCTTCCACCAAATTGTTGTCTCTTATTCGTATGTAGTTTTATTTTTTCGGTGTGCAAAAAAACAAGCGTTGAAATATTTTCCGTATTTGCATTCAAATGCAGCTTTAAGAGCCATCAGTGTCATCGTGGGTTAATTAACCGTTTTGCCATGAGATTTCATAGAACTTTGCACTCAAAGCGCCGCAGCACGAGTAATAATAACAGCAACAAACAGCAGCAGTCATCATCATAATTCCCAATACTCGATAATAACTAAATAATTAGCAGCGCCCTTTGTGTGTGGGTGCAAAGGCAGCAGCAGCAAGCACTACACGCCAGAAAGAGACAATAACAGTGGGAGAGTGGTGAGTGGTGAATCGTAAGACGAAAAAAACAAAAGGGCCGACGAACAAGTCGCAAAGCTCAAAACGCAGCTCACAATTCAAAGTCGAATGCGGCACTGCGCAGTGCGCAGCAGCATCCTTGTCCGACGCGTCGTGCCGCAGCGAAGCTACCGAAAAACGCAGCCTCGGACTATGCAGAGAGCGCGGCCGAGCATGCGCTCACAAGCACACACACACACATACACACAGACAGGTCACTCTCAAACACACGCACACTTTCACGCGCAGACATGCAGAGACATTAACATTAACGCTGACAGCTGCCATGCTGTATGTGTGTGTCGGCTCTCGTGTGCATGTGTGCGTTGAAAACTGCGCTCAGAATTTATCAAAAGCTTCGCTTCGCTCACCGAAAAACGTCTGCGCCGACGCTGACGTTGCGACGTCGCTGCCGGCGTCGTGTGGGCTCGTATAAAAGTAAAGCGGCAGCGTGAAATCAAACTTATTTCAGTGTTTTTGATTTGAATGGTTAAACGTACGCTCTCCACAACCAACAACATCACATCACAGTCCCGGTCGAGTCCAAACACCGACTTGAGATACAGACTTGAGATATTATTACTGGAGACAGAGATATCGCACGATATACTATACGAGATTTTCGATAGAGATAGCAAAATCAGGCGAGCAGCAGTTTTAGCAACAGAGTTTGGTTGCTCAGTTGGCCAGCCAGAGTTACGGGAGTTACACGAGCATACATACATACATGTATAATATTACGAGTCTGTGATTTTAGTTAACGAAGAAAACGACGAAAATTAAGTGATTTCGATTTGTGACTGTGTGACTCTAAGACACTCTCTCTCTGTCTAACTGTTTCTTAATATTTTGAGTGGTGCGCGTGTTCGATAAACGATAAACGATAAAAGACAATAACTATTCAACAACAATTACAAGTATTAAAGTCCAATGCAAGCTGAAGGATAATAATAGTGTAACCACAAAAGTGAATAAGTGATATTGTTAATAACTACACATTGCACAAAATCAGAGCGAAAGGAGTTAAATTATCTCAACCAAAATGGTAAGTGTCGAAAAATCTAATCGAAAATATCATGTGTGGGGAAATTCTTCAACTATGTTAATTGTGACGTTGTGGCAAAAAAGCCACAAGTATTTGGTTTCTTCAAATTCAGAAGAACGCGAATACAAACAGAAAAGAAAAAACAGTTCATATAATATTTATCAAGTACAAATTTTCCGCAGTTTTCAATGTCTTTTATTGCACATTTTGCAGCGCACAGAACTTTCCAAGTTTGTTTGCTTTTCTTCGCTTTTTCTACCTTTTTTTGGGTTCTGTTCTTTTTGTGATTTTTATGAAATTTTTATGCGACTTTGATTTTTTTGTGCTGTCTGCTTTCGTGTTGTTGTTCTTCTGTTTTGCTAAAGACATTCGCACTTGAACTTTAAGAAAAGAAAAAAGAAAAAGAAAAAAAATATGATCATATTGCAAGCGCTGCAATTTGATTTTGATTTCCATCGGTTGCTCGAACTGAAGTGAAGGCCGTGAAGTGACTGTGAAGCTGCGAGGTTGTTACTATATACACAGATATATATGTATGTGTTTGTAGCTGGATTGGCAACATTTCTTACGGAAATGCAACGGAGTTGCAGCTGACCTTGAATCACTTAACTGGATAACTGGATAAAGTTGCCACATTTGGCTTTATTACGAGCATTTTGCAGGTGATTCGAGATTGGCAAGTGAAATGAAATGAAATGAACTGAAATGAAATGGATATTGTTTCATGGCCAGTTAACAGTCGCATCCCCAGCAAATTGGATCTCCTCGATTGCAACAACAGCAACAACAACAACAAGTGATTGCTTTGGCTGCTGTTGCATTGTTTTTGCCCCTTTTGCGCTTTGCTTCGCTTGTCTTTTCTTTCATTTCGTTTCTTCTTTTTACTCATCATTGGTTGGTTGGTGTAGAAATCCCATGATTTTTATATTCATTCAGCAGTGAAGCTGCAAATACAACAACTACAATAAAAATGAGGAAAAAAAAGCACAACATAAAAGAAAGACAACAAAAATTTTTGGTGCTTTTGGTTGGACATTAGCCACAGCTTCAAAAAAAAAAAACAGCTCCCATTGCAGCATTTATTTTGTATTCAAATCCTTGGCTCATTTTCTCTTTGCTGTGTGTGTTTTTCTTGCACAACTTACATATTATTATTATTATTATTATTATTATTATTATGATTACAGCTTTACACTATTTTTTGCGCTTCTTTTTTTTGACACTGAAAAGCCGAAAATTTGTCAAGACGCGCTGACGACGCCAAATAAAATGTAAACTTAAAGCTGCGCCATTTACTAGGCCAGCACAATTGATAATAAAAATGGATTTTAATCAAACCATTTGCTTGCAAGCTGCAACTGAGCGAGGAACAGAGAGAGAATGGAAGAGAGAGCGCAGTGCGTTGACGTTGACGTCGACGTCGACTGCGACTGCGACGCTCAGCTGTTGAGAGAGTGCGATAAGCAGCAGCAGCAGCTGTTGTTGTTGTTTCTGTTTCTGTCGCATGTGACTCGCGTTGTGCGCTTTTGTTTGCACACCGCGGCGTATGCTTGATATTGCACTTACACTCACACACACTGAGAGAGAGAGAGAGAGACGGCAACAACTAGGAGACGCTGCATTCGCGGCATATTGCAAAATAATAGTGCAATTTGGCCAAAGGTTTATTGTCTGACATTGAATCGAAATGCGTGCCTTCGTCAGCCTATTTTCTACATCAATTGTATACACAAGTGTGTGCGTGTGTTAGTGTGCGTGTGTGTCCAAAGAGTTAACTCTTTTAGTCGTGTAGACGCTCGAATAGTAGAAGCGTTGTAGTTGCCGCTGTTGCTGTTGCTGTCGCGAGTCTATATCGCGCTCAAGTGCTAAAAAAACTAACTGATAAGTTGTGTTTTTGTTTTTGCTTTGGATTTTTCTCCAAATAATAATAAAACACGCGTGTGTGTGTGTGTGATTGTGTGTGCTATGACGATGTCGATGTCGATGTCGCTGACGCTGACGCTAACTGCGGCTTCTTATCGCGTTGCGATCGAAGTGAGTCCCATTTTTGTAATTCAATTACTGTCCATTTAAGATTAGGGAAATTATCGTGTTATCGTTATCGTTAAAACGTGTTTACATGCGTCGCTTTATGTTCAAAGTGTAGAGAGCATAATTGAAGTATGAAATTGAGTTAATGTCACTCATTTTGTATTAATTTTTATAGATCTCTTTTTACTTAAACTCTTTGAAAAACTTATAAAATTATAATATTCGTTTAATTCATTCCATAAGACACTTTTTCAAGCTAATAGTAGTTATTATTCCTTCAAATACATTAAGGAATTATTATTTTTTCAAATAAATAATATTCCTTCAAAGGCATTTGTATAAAAAAATTTACTTAGAGGAACAATAAATTCTATTTTTTTTTAATTTATTTTCCCAAACAAAACTTGAATCGTTTAATAAAGTTTTAAGATCTTTTTTCTTTAATTCTAATAAATTTTTCAAATAAACAAATTTATTTAAGGAAACAAAGAATTTATTAAAACAAATCTCACAAAAGTTGAGTATTGAGTTGATGTCTAAATAAAGACATATCTTTTCAATTCTACAGTAGTATTTCTACAACTTACATTTCAATAAATTGAGCTAAATTGTTTGTATTTAATTATATGAAGGATTAATAGTTCCTATTCATTCAATTTATTTCCTCTGAAAGAATTTATATAATTTTAATTCGTTGGGGAAACTTTAAGATATTTTTACTTAAACTCTAATACATTTTTTTCAATACGCAAATTTATTTAAGTGAACAAAATATGGAAGGAAAAAGAATTTTATAAACAACAAATGGCATAAAAGTTGAATATTGAGTTGAGTTGTATTTCCACAACATTCGTTTCAATAAATCGCACTCGTGAGCTAAATTATTTTTGTGAAAGTATCAAATATAATGCTTAAAGCCGCATAAATCGTATGTGTATGGAGGTTGTTGAATCAACGATTAAGGCGTTCAAGGTGTTAGCCGGTTCTTAAGCATACACCAAAAAAACATAACATACGTAATTTATGGATTAACAAAAAAAAACGGGAAAATTATAGGAATGTTTGAATGATTGCAATACTCGATAGAGTAACTGAAGTTTGCGCTAATTGAGCAAATTGAAATGTCATCGTTTGTGTTTCCAAATCGACTGCAATTCGTAAATAAACAATTGAGTGTGCATTTGAGAAGTGTGAGTGCGATTGTGAGTGCAATGAATCGGCTGTTTTGAATACGAGTTGAGCAGAAAAGCACAAAAGTTGATTATTAACAAATCACAGAGTGAAGAACGCGAACATGAAATGTTTAACATAAAGTTTATTTGCATATGCGAAAATAAAAATAAAACTCGAATTTGCTCTATTGCCAAATAAAATCTCAAACGAATTGATGTGCGATTGAAACTGAAACTGGAGTGTGGAACTTGATTACGCACCTTCTGTGAAGTATTTGCAGGTGCAACGCTGCACTTGACTACAAACATGCCACATGTCATATGCCACATGCTAAAAGGCAACTTGAAACGCAGAAACAGTGAGAGGGCAACAACAAGTAAGAAAGCTACAGTCGAGTGTACTCGACTGTGAGATACCCGCTACGCATTTTGAATAAAAGAAATATATTTTGCGGTATTTTTCTCAAAATATACCGAAAATACTAAAAATATACCAAATGGTATACTTGGTATATCAATATAGTACCACATTCAAAATATACCATAGACGGCTCAATATACCAGATTGTCAGCCAAAGCAACTAAGAGCCCTAGTAAATAGGCGTTTTTGCCCATACAAAAGTATTTCTTTAATAACTTCGTCAATTTTTATCTGATCGCAACCAACATTTCAGGAATTATAACTACTAAAGTATTTATTTTATATACCAAAATTCTCAACTCTAGCTTTAAAATTAAACTTGTTATTTTATTTTTTATGATTTGCGGGGGGCGGAAGTGGGTGTGGCAAAAGTTTGAATGAAACTTGATCTGTGTGCAAACATAACAAATGCTGACGAAAAAAAATTATAGCTCTATCTCTTATAGTCTCTGAGATCCAGTGTTTCATACGGACGGACGGACAGACGGACATGACTAGATCGTCTCGGCTATTGATGCTGATCAAGAATATATATACTTTATAGGGTCGGAGATGCCTCTTTCTACCTGTTACATACATTTCCTGCTGGCACAAAGTTATAATACCCTTCTACCCTATGGCTAGCGGGTATAATAAAACGAGGGGGTCTTGCACCAATTACTCGCTATTTTAGGCTAAACAACGCGTCTAGCGTCCATTTCGATTGCCAAATTAACGCGATTTGTGACTCTCAATGCTGTGTTTACGAGTTTACGAGTGCAGCCACCAGCGACAAGATGTATTTTCTTGATTTCATTTGTTGCAGCAAATGTTGCCGCAAAGCGGTTTCGACTTCGCGATGATGAAATCGCGCTGAAAGACGCGACTTAAACAGCGCGCAAGTCGCTCGCGACTTTTTTCGTTGCAGCGAATGTGAATGTGTGTGTGTAAGTGTGTGTGTTGGTGAATGTGAATGTGTGAATGTGAATGTTGTGCAGCTCGTGTTGCATTTTCAACTTGACCCACAAGCGAGTGCAGCATAAGCGAAAAAAGCGAGCGTCTGTGTTGACTGCTTTTAATTTTTTTCTCTTTTATTTTGATTACACAAATCGTGGCTCAAATTAATGGGAAGCTAATTGCATTTGCTTAAAGCCATTTCTGTCTTATGTGTGTGTGTGTGAGTGTTGGGTGTATGTGTATGTGTGTATGACTCTGTGAGTGTGTTTCGGACCATTCCATGTCTGCGGCTGCGGTTGCATAATTCGTCTTATTAGACAGAGATGCCGCTTGAGACTCGAGACTCGAGTAAAAGTCACAAGAGCTGAACCTGAATTTTCGGCTTCGAAAAAAGCGAGTTGCACACTCACACTTACACACACACACACACACACACATTCACCCAACAGCGACTGCGCTCAACTTGACCTATAAATTGATTTTTATGTTGTGCAGGTTCCACAATTCATTTCATTTCATTTCGTTTCATTACGTCTATTCAAAGCGCAGCAATTTTTGTCTTTAATTTGTAATTTTTGCTTAAATAACCGCAAGAGGGAGCAACAAAAAAAAAAAAAACTGCGACACGAGTCGACAAGTATTTTTATTTCACCTTTTTTCTTCGGTTTGTAATTTACAATTTTTGTTTATCAATCGATTGTAGTTTTAAACCTGTTTCCGGTTGGGAGGGAGGAGGAAAAGTAAAAGTGTTTTTGGCTGATTAAAAAATGTTCCCAAATTGAAAATATGGTATATTTTATATTCTATGGTATATTTTCTACTCTATTGTACATTTTGTACTATATATGGTATATTTTCAATGTAGTACTATATCGAAAGACCAAATATAGCTTTTAGTATATTTCAGTATTTTTGTAGGTATATTAATTTGATATATTTTTAGTATACATAAATTAATCAGGTATAATCAGGTATATTTTTGTACTCCATGTTACATTTTTAAATACAGCCCTCAGTATATTTTAGAATTTCGGTATATTAATTCGTTATTATTGTTAGTATATACATGGTATATTTTCAATGCAGTACTGTATCGATATACCAAATATAGCTCTTAGTTTCAGTATTTTTTTGGTAAATTAATTTGATATATTTTTAGTATACATAAATTAATTTTAACCAATTTTAACACAAATTGATAATCAAGTATATTTTGTTCCCTTTGGTATATTTTGTACTCCTTGCTACATTTTCAAATACAGCCCTCAGTATATTTTAGTATTTTTGGGTATATTAAATTGGTATTATTGTTAGTATTATATATTTTCAATTGATATACCAAATATAGCCCTCAGTATACTTTCAGTATATTAATTTGGTATATTTTTAGTAACATATAATATATTCATTCCATTTCATTTTATTACGTCTATTCAAAGCGCAGCAATTTTTGTCTTAAATAACCGCAAGAGGGAGCAACAAAAAAAAAGTGCGACACGAGTCGACAAGTATTTTTATTTCACCTTTATTTTTTTTCGCCTCTCCAGTTGGTAATTTAAAATTTTTGTTTATCAATCGGTTGTAGTTTTAAACCAGTTTCCGGTTGGGGAGGGAGTGAGGAGGAGGGAAAGTAAAAGTGTTTTTTTTTTCGGCTGCCTCAATTACACGGATTTACAAATATTCGAGCTGGCGCGCGTATTTATTTTTTATTATTATTTTCTTTTTATGGCATGGCAAATTGCTTAGTGCCGCCCCGGTCACCGCGGTGGCAGATGACAGTTCTGCGGACTTATATAAAAGGCTTTGCCGCTAGCCTCATTAAAATAAATCAAATGCAATGAGAGCGAAGAAGAGTGAAGAAGAAGAAGAAGAGCAGCATCCCATTCCCATTCCCATTCCATTCGCATAATCGCAATCCCATTCAGATAAATTTCAGCGTAAGAGTTTGAGGTTGGCAAAAAAGAAAAAAGAAACCAAAGAGAGCTCTGTAAGCAAGTCTTGGACTTGGTCTGGTTGGCCTTGTAAAGAGAAATAGTATGTGCTGTGTCTGTGTTATGAACAGACATTGTTGCCCCATCGTTGTTGCCATCGGATCAACACCTTTTTATCATCATCATCATCATCGTCATCTTCATCGCGATGTTGTTGTCTTCCTCAGTTTCAGTCTCAGTCACAGCATCGCAGCGCTTTGCATTTGAAACTCGTATTTTTTATGGCCGTCTGCAGTCTGTGTCAGTTTTTTGGGACTTGTCTCGATTTAATTAATTGCCCAGATGTTGTAAAGTGTTAACAATAATAGTAATAATAATAATAGAAGTAATAGTAATAATGTTGCCAGGCATTGTCTTTTCACATTTTATTGATAATTTAATTACATTTTGTTGACTTTCTGTAAGCTGCGCTTGATCTATTATGTTTGCTTGATTTATTGCATATGCATCTCCCGATTAGCTAAGCTTTCAACAATCATCAACATTTTCTTGTATCTTTAATAACAAATATATTTTAATACCCGATACCTATAGTGTAGAAGGTTATTATAACTTTGTAGATGCAGCAAATAATGTGTTGAAAATTTGGCATATTTTACAGTCTATGCAGTATATTTTTTACTCTTTGGTATATCTTGAATGTAGAACTCAATTTATATACCAATTATAGATTTTGGTATATTATAGTATTTTTTGGTATATTAATTAAGTTGACAATTTGGTATATTTTGCAGTCTATGCAGTATATTTTTTACTCTTTGGTATATCTTGAATGTAGAACTCAATTTGTGTACCATATATAGATTTTGGTATATTATAGTATTATTTGGTATATTATTTAAGTTGACAATTTGGTATATTTTATGAGCTATGGTATATTTTATGCACTACGCTAATGCAGTACTCGATCTATATACCTTATATAACCTTCGGTATATTTTAGTATTTTTATACCCGCTACCCATAGGGTAGAAGGGTATTATAACTTTGTGCCGGCAGGAAATGTATGTAACAGGCAGAAGGAGGCATCTCCGACCCTATAAAGTATATATATTCTTGATCAGCGTCAACAGCCGAGACCATCTAGCCATGTCCGTCTGTCCGTCTGTGTGTCTGTCCGTCTGTCCGTCTGTGTGTCCGTCTGTCTGTCCGTATGAACACCTAGATCTCAGAGACTATAAGAGATAGAGCTATAATTTTTTTTCGACAGTATTTGCTATGTTTGCACGCAGATCAAGTTTGTTTCAAATTTTTGCCACGCCCACTTCCGCCCCCGCAAACCAAAAAAAAATCGAAAAACAAGCGTAAATTTAAAGCTAGAGCTGTGAATTTTGGTATATAGTATAATTACTATAGTAGTTATGATTCCTGAAAATTTGGTTGCGATCAGATAAAAATTGTGGAAGTTATTAAAGAAATACTTTTGTATGGGCAAAAACGCCCACTTACTAGGGCTCTTAGTTGCTTTGGCCGACAATCTGGTACATTGTGCCGTCTATGGTATATTTTGAATGGTGTGCTGTATCGGTATACCAAACATACCATTTGGTATATTTTTAGTATTTTTTTAGTATTTTCGGTATATTTTGAAAATAATACCACAATATTTTGCCCTTATTAAAAATGGGTAGCGGGTATCTCACAGTCGAGCACACTCGACTGTAACTTTCTTACTTGTTTGGTATATTAATTATGTTGACAATCTGGTATATATTGCACTTTATGGTATATTTTCTATGTAGTACTATATTAATCTACCAACCATAGTACATTTCAGTATTTTTGGTATATGAATTTGGTATATTTTAAGTATATAGCTTTATAAAAAATGAGTAGCAAGTATCTCACAGTCAAGCACATCCCACTGCAGCTTTCTTACTTGTTTAAACTGCAGTCGATCTTCAACCTTTGTTGCTTTTTTAGTGCGTCGCCTCGTCAAGCTCTTGGCATTGACCAAGGTGACACTCGACTCGACCTCAACTTTGCATACATTTGGCTGCTGTTACCTTTAAGACCCTCTCTAGGGTCTATTAATATTTCATGAGCTTGCCAAGTGTCAATATAACACACACACACAAGAAGATAATCTGAGGGCTATTTCTATTACTCATCATAAATGTCGTTTGAATTCTTCATCTCAAAGATTTTTTTTATAGTTACTCACCATTTATAGGCTCTTGACGGTTTTATGCCTTTTTCAGATTATTATTGAGTGGATATTTCTGCTTTTAAGTTTTACTTAGAAATTACACGATTAGTTGAATAAACTTATTTTAATGGCTGATTTCTTATAGCTTGTTATTTTTATGTATTTCAAGTTTTTTTTATTAGTCACAAATATTATTTGAAAAACTTGCCATCATTTGCTTCAGCTTAAGCCTCTTGAATTCGCTTAGAAATTACACGATTAGTTGAATAAACTTATTTTAATTGCTGACAAGATTTAGCTAGTTATTTTTTATGTATTGAAATTGTTTTATTAGTCAGAAATATTTATTGTAAATTGGCCATTAATTGGCATGAGCTTCTCATATAAATTAAGTAATAAAAATACAGAAAATCATGATTTAAAATGCAGCAATTATATTTCAACATCTTCTTCGACAATCTAAAATCTCATAGCTTTTCTAGGTAGAGATATGTTTGTAAATATTTACACTTTCAATAGATATTTATATTAAATTTTGTAATTTATTCTTACTCTATCTCTTTATTATACAATATTATTATTAGTCACGAAAATTCCCTAAAAAATTGTCATACTTTTCTTCAACTGTTCTTCAAACAAAAATGCAGCAATTATTTACCGCAATCATCTCTTTAATGTAAAGTTTTTCCATAAATAAATCCGTAAATATTCTAGTACTAATGAAGCATTTCTCAATTCTCCACTTTGTATAGATAATTATTATTTTAAACGCTGAAATTTTCAATATTTTCTTCAGCTTCTACACAGCAATTATATTTCCCAATCTTCTTTCTAATATAAAGTTTTTTTTCCTGGTTTAAATATGTCTGTAAATATGCAAATAATAATTGAGCGTTTCTATATTCACAACAATTTAATTCTTAATGCGGATATTAGTTGTAAACTTTCCATATTTTCTTTGAGCACCTCCTCAGTAATTATACTTAACTATCTTCCATTGAATCTTAAGTTCTTACAGTAAGAATGTCTGTTAATATGCTAATACTTATTGTGAGTTTGCTTCCAGCTTTCTGTATTATTTCATATTTTTCCATTCCCATTTTCTTTAATCGATTCCTTATTAGATGGATATTCTAATTTTATTCTTTCAATACAGATTTATTTCATATTTTTCCACTCCTTATTAGAGAATATTCTAATATCTTCCTATAGATACTTATTTCATTTTTCTTTATTCAATTCCTTATTAGATCGATATTCTAATTTTTCCACTTTGCTGTCATTTATTGAATAACAATTTGATTTATTCGCCACATTTTTCCACTCTATTGACAACTTAATACGCTTTAACCTTAATCACTTCTTGAAGTGTGTTGATCAATTGAAATGCTGTAATAATAAATCCAATCCAAGGGGAAATCACCTTGAGCTTGAGTCTGAGTTTTAAGTGTGTGGAAACTTTTGTCGATTTAAGCACATTGACAATGAAAAAGCTGCTGGGTTTTTATTGGGAATGATTAAGGCGTCAGAGTCACAGTTTAGCGCAGCAATTAGCTGAAGCCAAGGCTTCATTTTGGGCATAGCTAATACAAAACAGCCATTGTCTAGAGTCATGAAAGAGGAGGAGGAACTTCAAGCTGAAGTTGTTGTAGTCGCATCAGTCTCAATCATTGACATAGTAAATTTCAAAGTTGCGTCTGTCTCTCTATATCTCTTTGAGGCACTGATGGCGCATAATGAAGCGTTAAAATGTAACGCGCAACAGCAGCAGCAACAACTATGACAACGACCATAACAACAACAATTACAAATACCTTTTTACACTTGCCGCTGACGGAAGCATTTTTGTGGTCACTTTTTTTTTGGGAAAGCATTTGGCGCTGCGCGTGTGAACCAAAGAAAGCCACAACTCGAAAAGCAAATGAAAGAAAAAAAAAGGGTCAAGACATGAGATGCTGCCCGAAGCTTACGCAAGCTGCGCCCCCTCCTCTCTCCCTCTCCTCTCTTGACCAGCTTATGTAAGGCAAAGAAAAAAAAAATTACATTTCGCGCGCTCGAAGCTGTTCAAAGTCCAAGCAAATGCGTGGCCAAAAGCGGCAACAGCAATTGGCGAAAATTCTGACAATCGAACGAAACTTAAAGCAAAGCAAAGCGTCAGCATGAAACGGCAAAATCAAAGCGGCAAATAGATATTAGTATGTCTCTATATATACGACTTAATTAATATATATATGTAAACACTCTAAAGAGCGAGCTTTTGTTTGGCCAGAACTTGTGGCTCAAAATTTCCATCGAGACAGACAGAAAAAAAAAAACGCCTTGGCCTCAGTTCGCTCATAACATATATTAACTATAATTAAGTTTAGTCCCGACCGGTTTCATTTATCTGTCTTTTATTTTTGTCAATTTTAATAGAGTCTTTTAAGTTCAACAAACCGCATCAGAAATATTTTTGTGCCTGATGCCTTTTGCCTACAAATGTTCAATAATTTTGTTGGCCTGTCAATTGTTGTCAATTTTATGGGAGGCCCACCCAGTAGTCGAGATGTGGAATCGAGTGCATTTAATGAGTAAATTGAGTGTATAAAATAAATCTAAATCAATTGCGCAATGACAGAAAAAGAACACGAAAACACGCAAAAGTAAACAAAGTTTAGAAAACAGTTTTGCGCAATGCGCGAAGCATTTAAAGTTGCCTCATTAGCGCTTAGCGGTGAAACAGCAATGGCAACAACAACAACAACAAGCACACTCGACTGTGAAATACCCATTGTGAACAAAAGCAAAGCAGTGTTGTATTAATTTAAAGATATACTAAATTAATATACCACAAAATACTAAAAAAATACCAAATACTATATTTGGTATATTGATATAATACTACATGCAAAATATACTATAGAATGTAAAAAATACCATAGAGATTAAAATATACCATGCAGTGAAGAATATACCATAGAATCCAAAGTACGACATTCAGTGTAAAATATACCACAGAGTGCAAAATATACCATAGGGTGCAAAAATACCATAGAGTGGAAAAAATACCATAGATAGCAAAATATACCATACAATGAAGAATATACCATAGAGTGCAAAATATACCATAGAATACAAAATATACCAGAGTGCAAAATATACCATATAGTACCAAATATACCATAGAGTGTAAAAAATACTATAGATAGCAAAATATACCATACAATGAAGAACATACCATAGAGTGCAAAACAGAACATTCAGTGTAAAATATACCACAAAGTGTAAAATAAACCACAGAGTACAAAATATACCATAGAGTGTAAAATATACCATAGAGTGTAAAATATACCATATAGTTCGAAAATATACTAGTTTATCAGACAAACCAACTAAGACCCCTATTAACTAGGAATGAAGTATATTTCTATCTCTTATAGTCTCTGAGATCTACATATGATAGGTGTTCATACGGACGGACAGACAGACAAATGGACAAATTAAGAATATGTACTATATAAATATTCTTTATAGAGTCGGAGATGCTTCCTTCTGCCTACATTTACTGGAGGCATAATACACTTCTACCTTATAGGTAACGGGTATAAACAAAAACAACAACCATTAAAACAAGTGCCAACATGTGCGATCAATTAATACGGATGCGATTGCTTCAAAGAAATGCAAAAAGCAAAACGCGAGAAAAAAAAAACTGCGTAACTCGCAAAAAAGGCCTCAAATGACTTTGCATTATATTTCCTTATGACACCCACGCATAGCAGACCCCAACTGAATGTATACCCTATAATCTGTGCCTGGAGGGGGTCAAGTTTGTGTCTTAAGTCTTTTGTTTTGTGCTGCTCGCGATAAAAAGATTTGTACAAACAAACAGAGCTGTTAGCTAAGTCTGATCGATTCGACTCGCTGTGATTGATCGATCGAGCTAACGAGCTGTGATTTCCGTTTTGGAACAAATTGACATATTTGGGGGCCCGAGACACGCCCCCAAAAGGCGATTCTAAGTGAACCACACGGAAATGCACAAAGTGCTGAAAGGCAGAGCGAAAGACAAACAATTAAGCGTAATTGCAGCTGCGGTTAAATGCCAGTTAAATGTATATTATTTAAGCCGTAATCTGACGCGTGTGAAAAGCGTTTATTAAACTGGTTTAATAACCTGACATCGAGATTAATGTCGCGAGTAGTTTTCCTCGCTGCGTATCGGTGACATAAAGAATGGCAAATTAATGCAGTCAGTGGATCGATCGCTTGTAACTGACCTACGTCAGCTGCATAAGTGCATAAATAAATAACAAATTGAGTTGTGCAATTAAATGACATTTGAGCTGATGACGTTGATATATTAACTAAATATCAAATCTAGTTCTATATTTTTACATATTAAATAACTAAGAAATCTAGTTTTATATTTTTATATCCGCAACCCATAGAGTAGAAAGGTATTACAACTTTGTGCCTCCAGGAAATGTATGTAACATGCAGAAGGAGCCAAAGTAAAGTAAAGTATGTTATATATATTCTTGATCAGTGTCAATAGCTGGTATACTCGTATTTTGAATGTAGTACTATGTCAATATAACAAATATAGTCCTTGGCATATTTTAGTATTAGAGCACTTGGTATATTTAAGTATTTTCTGTTTAGTATGTGGTATATTTTGTACTCTGTGGTATATTTTAAATGTGGTTATGCCAATCTACCAAATATAATCTTTGGTATATTTTTAGTATTTTGTCTACTAATAAACCAAATAGAGCACTTGGTATATTTAAGTATTTTCTGTTTAGTATGTAGTATATTTTCTATTCTGTGGTATATTTTAAGTGTGTCAATCTACCAAGTATAGCCCTTGGTATATTTTAGTATTTTATGTTTAATATGTTGTATATTTTGTATATTTGAATATATTAAATATACTATTATATCAACCTATGGTATATTTTTGCACTATATGGAATATTTCGAATGTAGCATATATTATAATATACCAAATATAGCATAATTTGGTATATTTTAAAATAAATACCCCACTGTATTTGCTTTTATTCACAACAGGTAGCGGGTATCCCACAGTCGATCACACTCCTCTGTGGCTTTCTTACTTTAGTTACATATCTTTTTGAACATTTAATTAGTTTAAAGATCTGTTTAGTATTCAGTGTTTCCACTTCGACTTTCCTCTTTTCAACTGCCATCAATTGCTGCACTTTTTATAGAGCATAACTGAAGCAACTCTCTATCAAAGTTCTTGTTAACTTTGAGGCGGAAACTGTTAACGAGAAAATATTGCTTGGCCAGCGGAAGCTGTTTTATCTTTTCGCCCATTATTTTTTTGGCTGTTGTTAGGGCGCAATTTGGAAAAAGATTTAATTAAAGCAGCTTGCAACACGCATGGCTCGTAAAAAGTGAAAATCTCTTGTAATTAGATGCAATCAACAATCCAATCTGCGTCTGCGTCTGTGATGCGGTGAATCATGCTGTGATGATGAGTTGCTGGGTGACAATTCGTTATAAGGTCGGTCTTAACACGCTTCACTGGCTGTATACAGATTGCGTCACACACATTCAGTATTTCAGTATTTTTTGCTAGTCATGCTGGTTCACAGTGCGTATGCGTGATATGCGCAATGTAACAGCTGAGATCCTCCCACTTGGCGTACAAATTGCAATGGCCCTAACTAAATACCAGTCTTGCCACACCCACAAAACACACACACACATACACTAACACACACAGACTCGCACACACACACGTAACGTTTCAATAACAATAAAATGTGTTCGCAAGAAAATGAAAATATGACTGTGAAAAACAACTTGTGGCGATTCTACAGCCAGTAATTACAGTTGCCCCCTCTGGCTTCTCCTCTTTCACCTCGGTAGTACACTGCCTAATGGCAGCCACTGTACACCATTAGCACAATCAACCTGCAAGCCAAATGCCATGACTTGGCTTTCAACGCTTTGAGGCGCAAACAGAAAACAGAGAAATAGGCATTGTTTGGCTCAACTAACTGAACTGACTGACAGCTTGACTAACACACACTGACTAAATGACTGACTGAAAGACTGATCGAGTAGCTCGAGCTCAGCATGACATGCAGATGAATGGGCTGTGCCAACAGGTGGACTGCCCACCGAATGCAGCTCTCGAGATGAGGCAACAACTGAGTCTTAGTCTGAGTCTGAGTCCGAGACTCGGAGACAAAGTCCAGGATAAATTAGCAACGTTTCGAAATGTTAAGCAAACTCAATCACTCAGCTGAAAGTGTGCTAACAATTAAAGTCCACACACAATTATAAAATGCTTACGGCCTTTTTATTTACACTCAACAAGGTCGAATTCTTAACCACACAATCATCAGTCAAATAATGAGACTGCAGAAAACGAAAGTCAGCTGAGAAAGTAAAGCAAGGTCGGGAATAAACAAAGAATAACAATTAAATATGTAAAATAAACAAGTATTACAAAGTGCAAAGTGATTTTTGTGACTGAATATAAATAAGTGATAAATATGATATTTAATTTAATGAAAAAATGAAGTAGAATTTTGAGAGGGATTAATATGTTATGAAGTTTCATTTAATGAGTTATTCAACTAGAACTCTGAACGTTTTATAGACTATAAAGAGAAAGAATAAGAATTGCAATACAATAACTCATTACTTAAGTTATGCTTCTTAAAATAAATGTAGTTGCAAGTTCATTCAAAAAGTTTCCAATTCGAAATGTTGAATTTCAATTATAATGAGTTAAGTTTTTATGAAACATTAATTACTTATTTCCTCAATAATTCTGCTTTCTAGTTAGATATGAATATCTATTTAAGCTTAAGCTTAATAATTATATTATTTTAGTGTCAATTTACTTCAAATTTCAGGCACTTAATGCAGAATGTATAATATAGAATGTATAAAGAATGATGCTGTCTGAGTAGACAAATAAATACTTTAATTGCAAAGAATCTGCTTAGCACTAAAAACAATATTTACCATATAACTATAAGGAAGCTTCATGAGTAGAAATATTAATACTTTAATTCTAAAGTCTCTTTTTATAAACCAACACATTATTTAGTATTTATCTAGCTTTATGCTTTGTCAAGCTTCTTAAACTTACTTCAATTTTGAGCATATAAAATATATTTAGAAAGAAGCTGTCTGACTAGACAAATAAATTGCTTAATTTATAGAGCAGACTCTTGTTCTATAGACAAACACCATATTTAAATGAATGTTTTAATTTTTAAGAGTCTGTTCAACACCTTAAAGAATTCATATTGAATTTATAATGTGCATTAATTAAAACGAAGCTTTATGAGTATATTATTTCTCAAGACTTTCTTCAATAGCTAAAAATCTTTAGAATGTTACTAGACGAAACAAATTTAACTAAACATTGAATTACTTTAATACTAAAGAATCTGTTTAACACTTGTTTAACACTTAGCATGTAACTACAAGGAAGCACCTTACTTTATATTTCAAAGCTAAAACAATATTTAGAATGTGTCTAGCTTTATGCTTTGCTTAATAATATGCATAAAAATTATATTATTACAGTGTCAATTTACTTAAAGTTTCGAGTACTTAGAGCTTAATGAATGTATCACGAAAGAAGCTATCTGATTACACAAATAAATGTCTTTATTCTCAAGATTTTGTTCTACATCTAAACATAATATTTAAAATGCATCTAGAAGAAACTAAAATAACACTTCAAAATCAATATTTGAAAATGCAACTGAAAACTTTTGCTTTCTTGGCTCAATACATTGCAAAATTGAGTATGAAAAAATAATAACTTCACCATAAAAGAGCAGCGATTACAGATTATCAATGAGACGCCCACAGTGGCTGCAGTTAGTATTGTGACTGAACCAGGAAATTCTCTAAAAACGGTGAACAAAAAGCAAGAAAAGAAAAACAAAAATAAATGCAGTTTGCATTCTCGCGAAGCTTCACGATTTGCTGTTGAATTTCAATATTGATGATTGGCAAACAGTGAGTGCAAATGTCTGTGTACCAACAGTGAACACACTCAATAATTGCCATTTCATAATTGCATACGCCACAAGCCGAATTGCGCATGGAGATTGAGCGTTGATTACAGACCAATTGATTATAGACTGAGAAGTCGGAGCAGAAAGCCAATTGCCGGGTATAGAATAGTCTATTCTCTTTCGTTATAGTCACGCTGTAATTTATAACTAATTAGAGAGAGAAAGAGAGGGGAAAAGGGAAAGGGAAGAAACTTGGTAATTATATTATTAATAATTATAAAGCGTCACTTGATTTACAATGATTAGCATTAGCATAACTTGTTTAATTTTTCATTTTTGTAAAAATTACACAAATTACAAATAGAAAAAACACATTTGTAATTTGCACGCTGCATTCCAATGATCGGAGATCTAAGACAAGTTCTTTCCTGATTCAATTCAATTCAATTCGATTTAATTCGCCAAGCTCATTAGTCTTTGTGCCAAGGCTATTGCAAAAGTTCGAACCAGTTTATTAAATTTTGTAGTTGGAAATTCAATATGGAAAATTTTCCGCAAAATCTGCTCACAAATTTTGTCGTAGCCGGTTTGCATTTTTCTTAATGTTTCATGTTGCACAAAATAGTTAACAAAATGCCTGAGATCAATTGGGTAGGTGGCAACCACCTTTGGACGTAATTATTATCGCATATACATACATAATATTATATATAAGGCCAACCACAGCTGGCAACCAGACAATAACCAACAAATTATCTGCCTCCCTTGCCCCGCCTTCTCCTCGCAAAAACCTTTTGATCGTGGGCCTCAAAAGATTGACGAATCTAACGGAATGTACACTGTCCCAAAAATAATTTATTCAGCTTAAAAAACAAAAATATATATTTTAAAGGAATGTCAAGTTGCAAAACATGTGCAATAAATAATTTCTTTGTTATTGAAATAAACAACAAAACATCTAATTAAGGATATTACCTCATATTTCCTCAAACAATTGAACTTGTTTTTTTTTTAAATAGAGAACAAATTATTTTTTACCTTATTCGATTTGATGTGGGATTTGAATTAAATTCACAGCCAATAAAAATGTTTACCAAATAAAAACGCTATTATTAATATTGATTATCGAGTTTAGAACTCAATAAATTAAATTTATATTATATTTATAAAATATATAAAGTTGCGTAGGTTGTATCAAATAAATTGATGACTAAAATATATAAAAGAAAAACACAGTAAAGATATATTTTATTTTGCGTAATGCATTTTAAATTTTAATATGACAATTGAATCTTTATTGCCAAATTTATTATTAATTTAAATATAGATATAACAGTTTAATGATTTTGTCGAATATATTATTTACTTGAATGTAAAATTCCTTGCTAAATACTTGAATTTTATATTATATTTTATTAATATGGAGTATCTTTATTAATGGTTAAAATACAATTTAAATTTAAATATGGCAATTATATTATATTATTTACTTGAATACGCCATTCTTTGATGAAATGTTTAAAAATAAGTATTCATTCCATTTTATTAATAGATTGTTGCGTATTTATTTGTTAATGTTAGATATGCAAATGAACATTTAAAACTAAATTATGACAATTGAAAATGTTTTGCCTTTTGTTTAAATTGACAATTCTTGATAACTTGTTATTCTTTACGAAAATAATACTTTGTATTGAAAGTGTTCCAAAGTACATCGAATATAAAGTAGAGAAATGAATTGCTAAAATTATAAATGCAAATATATATTATACATTAAATGAAATATGCCAATGAAAGATGACCTTGCTAAATAAGTATTTCATTTACGTAAATGCACAATTAGACAATTCTAAAATAATTCTTTGCTTAAATGTTAAAAAGAATAATAAGAAACATATCTACATATATTGCGTCTAAGTGAATTAATGCTTTCTTTCGTTAATTCTTAAAATTATAAATGTAAATAATACACAATTTAAATTGAAATACGACAATTGATTTGCTAAATATATCAATATCAATTAAACAATTCTTGTTGTTAAAATATTCTGAAATAACGCTCTGCTAAAATCCTCAAAATAAACTAATGTCTTATATAGAGGTGCGATGTTGATTGCTTAAATTAGAATTGCAGATTAAAAAAAGGCAATTGAAACTGTTTTAAGACATTCATTCTTTTCTTTTTCTGAAATGTTAACTAATGCAAAAGTTGAATCAATGAACAGTTTTTTCTACAACGTTAAAAAATCCACAGAACACAGATTAGGATTGAATAGATTATTTTTGTATATGGAGTTGGGATATTTAAATTATAACTTAAATTGAAAAATGTCTATTTTAAACATGATTTTATTGCTGAAATGTTCAATATAGCAAAAATTAAGTCAATGGATAATTCTTTGTTAAAAAGTTAAAAAAATACAAAGGAATTATGATTAAATTAATGTAGTTTATATATAGAGTTGATATATTGTGTGTTAAAATTATATTTTTTTTTATTGAAAAATGCCAAATTTAAGGTGTTTTATCTTGCTTTTCCTTTTATAAACTTTTAAATAATGCATAAATTTAGTTACTGGTCAATTCTTAGCCACAATGTTGAATAATTCACCGCAGCTAAATTGTGATTTATGATTTTGGTGCAGTGTAGATTAAGGGGCGTGAGAATGTTGCAACGTTGTGACGTGGATTTATATTGATTTGACATTTGAACCTTTTGCAGCAAGCAACCAAGGCTGAATTTTAAGCTTAAGCAATAGCTTTGAGCAAAGCTAATGGATTTGCATGTTATTTTGTATCTGGCTATCAATGTGGTTGTTAATTTTATGGTCTGTTTTTTTTTGCAGGAATACCTCTCACAGTTTTACGATGGCTGGCGGGATCTTATGGACAACAAGTCAGATCAGCGCACCCGCGACTATCCGCTCATGAGTTCGCCGTTCCCAACGATAGCGATCAGCTTGTCATACGCGTACTTTGTAAAGGTAAGTGGCACTCTCCGGTCTCCGATCTTCGTTCTCTCAACGAGGGGGAAACACCCGAAGCATTGTCTATAATTATCTCGGGGGAAAAAACCGAAATGAACACGCAGCCATTAAGAGAAGAATGCTTCTAGAATTCAACCTAGGCATCATCCCATTTGATGATCATCCACTTGCCACACGAATGCATTTCCAGCCTCAGTCGCAGCCTCAGTCCTGAAACTAGTTTTGAGATTTTATTGCAAACAACAGAGGCAAAAAAATGGCAGGTGAAATAAGTTCAGGGCCAGTCAATCCATTCGACAATCAAAGCCAATCAGCCAGTTGTCTGTTTAGTTCGTTCGTTCGTTCGTTCGTTCGCTCGATCGATGTTGAAATCTTTGACCCAAGTGGGCCAAAATTACATATGCAAAAAATCTCCAAAAGAGTTGAAAAATCCAAAACCAAAATCAAAACCAAAATCGATTTCTATTTAGGTTTGCTTTACATTTTTGTTTTCTTCTGTTTTATACAGATTCAACAAGCTGAGCTGAGCTCAACATAACATACATATGCATGTAATCATTTAAAAATTTAACTGGCTTTCACATAGCGGCCAAACACACACGCACACAACAAAAGACTTAGGCAACGAACTTGTCCCAAAATCAACAATCCGATTGATTCGATAATTGCAGCATCGCGCCTTTGTTTGAACAGCGCATGTGATCACAGACCGCCTCTTAACTTAACTTAAAAAAAGAAGAAGAAAAGCAATTAAAAGCAGTGCGCACAATAGACAAATGCGGCTGCCTAACGGCGGCTGTCTAAAGTGAAGCTTCGCTAAAGAGAAATGCAGAAAGTGCATAGAGAAAGATATGCAAAGAAAAAGTTGCTGTAATATGTGAAAAGACATTTGAGTGCAAGAGAATCTTTTCTTCGAGCAACAGATAACATTATGTGATAGTCAAAGAGCTGAGACAAATAAAAATGAATGCAAAATTAGATTGACATAAATAATGAGAATTCTATTTGAATGGTTGAAACATAGAAATGCAGATTGATTTCTTAGCATAGTTATAAATAATGAAAAATGTATGAGGATGATTTAGTCATAGAATTCTTTCAGTTATATATCATATATTATATTTTTTCCTTTTATAAGTTAACCCTTTTCTTCATCAGACAGATAATTATATTGAATACACTAGTTGTTGTAGATGAAGATAGATTTAGAAGCTGATTCAGACATACAATATAAGCACAAATGAATGTGGAATTTATCCTGTTTTTCATTATTTAATAAATTCTTTCCGTTTCTAATTTAATTTATAAAGAATTGCAGCTTTAGGAATTGATAAAATAAATACATTTTATATTATCTTCTCTTAAGTTATTTCTTTAATGTTGCCTCCCCTTTCTTGAGCTTAATTAGATTATAAAGCTTATATATTTTATTTCCTTCTGCCACAAATTTTAAGCTCATTACTGGGAGATATAGGGTTAGTTGGAAAGCTAGATATATTTTGTATTTTCATGTCTGAAAAATTACTAACATTCCCCTTAATTGTTCTTTTCGTTTCTTTCAAGTCAAGGTATAGTTATTTAGATAGATATATGTTTTATTTTCTTCTAGGAGACTTTTCCCTTAAATGTTCTTCTTTTTCTTGCTATTTCTTTCTCTGATAAATTTCTAACATTCCCTTTAAATGTTCTTCACATTTCGAATGTATAAAAGGATGATAAAAAGCTAGGAAGACACAAATATTATTATTTTTATGCTACCAGACTTTCCCTTAAAATTTGTTTCTTTCCTTCAACAAATTTCATACATTTCTCTAATATTCCCCTTCTCTTCTATCCCAGGTTCTTGGTCCCAAACTCATGGAGAACAGAAAACCCTTTGAGCTGCGCAAAGTGTTGATTGTGTACAATGCGGCGCAGGTTCTCTTCAGCAGCTGGTTATTCTACGAGGTAAGCTAAAAAAGTTCTCTGAGCAATTCTCACCTCAATACTCACTTCTCCACTCTTTTCGGAATTTATAGTCTTGCATAGGTGGATGGCTGAATGGCTATAACTGGAGATGCGAGCCCGTTGATTATTCCTTTTCACCGCAAGCGATACGGGTGAGTTATATATACAGAAAGAGATAGAGATATACTATACAACAATGATGAGCGATTCAATATATAGCGAGAAGAGTTGATGCTCGTGCTTGCCAAAAAAACAGAAAGCATAAAAAACCACAAATGTTTGTAGAGTGTGCCAGTTTTATATAGCATGTATTAAGTCAACCCGTTTTGTTAAGTTTTTGACTATAACGGAGACTACAGACTGGTTCTTCTTATGCTAATCAATCGATGACAAACGACAATGGCAAAGATTCGATTCGATGCCGGCCGGTTTAAGTTTAAGCCTTAAGTTCTTAAGATGAAGTCTCTCTCTCACGTGTCGTCAATCTAGAAAAAGCTGTAACCTAGTCCACTTGACGACTATAGAAAGTGTTTTCTCTCTGGGCTAAGCTTAAAATTTGCATGGCATTATAAAGATTCATAATTTGGTGAAAAGAATACAGCGCCAATTTTAGTGTTTGATACAGCAAAAGGAAGCCATCATTAATTCTGATATACTTTGCTTTAAATTTATTATAATTATATGCTCTTTGGCTGAGCATAACAATAAGTTATCAATAAGTGACATTAATTGTGTTGCTGAGATTCTAAAGATACGAGTTTAACTTGTCTGCGCCGAAATATTAATTAATTTCTCAGCTAAACTGTGAATTTTAACAGTTGAGTTAAAGCAGCTTCAAAGCAAACAGAAAATGCTATTAGCGCCATCTATAGCGTGTTTGCTTAGAATGCGCCGCATAAGTTGCGTAAAAGCAGCTTTGCGAATATGCTCTAAGCCGCTCAGTGGCGCCATCTATGCATAAGATGCGTCTAAGCTGCTGTGTGACAATGTTCTTAGAAGCGAAGTGGCGCCATCTATGGCACATTAGTTGTCCGAATAGCAGTCTTAAGCTTAGAATTTATTACGTATGCGCACTGTGGTGGCTTAAAATGCAGTTGAGCGTTTATTTAACCAATATTTAATATATTTTAACTAATTTAAAATGTTTTCCCTCCGCTTTTACAGACTGCCAATGGCTGCTGGTGGTATTACTTCTCCAAGTTCACAGAGTTCTTTGACACCTTCTTCTTTGTGATGCGCAAGCGTTACGATCAAGTGTCCACACTGCATGTGATCCACCATGGCATTATGCCCGTGTCGGTGTGGTGGGGCGTCAAGTTCACACCCGGTGGCCACTCGACCTTCTTTGGCTTCTTGAACACATTCGTGCACATCTTTATGTATGCGTATTACATGCTCGCTGCGATGGGACCCAAAGTGCAAAAGTATCTGTGGTGGAAGAAGTATCTGACGGTGATGCAGATGATCCAGTTCGTGATGGTGATGGTCCACTCGTTCCAGTTGTTCTTCAAGAACGATTGCAACTATCCCATTGGCTTTGCCTACTTCATTGGCGCCCACGCGGTGATGTTCTACTTCCTCTTCTCCAACTTCTACAAGCGTGCCTACGTGAAGCGCGATGGCAAGGTGAGTTTAAAGAGTTCTCACTTAGTAGAGAGGGAGACTAATCTATTATTATTCACAGGACAAATCCGCTGTCAAGGCCAATGGACATGCGAATGGCGACGTGAAGAAGGACGACGATGCGCCGTCGAAGAAGGTTTCACCCTTCAGTGTGAATCGATTCCAAAACACGTTCAACAAATTCACAACCGAAATGTGCAATCCAGCTCTCAATTCAAACATAAATCCGAACACGACGAGACAGCGAGTGAATGTGAATGCGGGCAACAAGTGAAGAAAAGGCGATTTTCTCATCCTCGCCTTCGCCGTCCACAATGCTAGCCAAACAGCCAGCCAGCCAGCCAACCAATAAACCAATTAATAAATAAACATACCGAGAAGAAGAAGAAGAAAGAACCAAGCATAAATTAATTAAATGTACCACATAAATGAAAACGTAACATTAATGAACTAATTATAAGCATAGGGAGTCCAAGTGTAATTCTAAGAAAGGAAAACTAATCCATGTCATCGAAATCCAAATTGCACAACACAAAAATATATGTTATATGTATCCATATATCTATACCAATCTATATCTATATCTATCTCTCTCTTTCACACACACACACATAGCTTAATATATAGATATGTATGTAAATATATGTATATATGATATATCATAACCGATTTTGGTAATGCAAGCAAATAACAAATTTTTTATATGTGTGTAATTATTTCTTTGGATTTTTTTGATCAACAGAGATGTGTTTTTTATTTTATAAATAAAATCGAGATTGAAAAAACTCTTGTCTTGCCTTGTCTTTTTTTTTTTGCTGGTTTTACGTAATTGCTTTACCTGGTTATTAATAATACTAGATGATTAATTAAGATAACAACACACAGAGAGGAAAGATTAGTTACAATTGTCATCGTGATTTGGCATTTAGTAGATACATAATTACAAGCTTACAGATTATAAAGACACTGACTAAGCAGTTGGTCGCATACTTTTATGTAATTATGCACCGTCAAGTACACTTGTAAATTAGCCAAGGAATTTGCATATTTACCACAAATGCATTTTTCATGTTTCAAATAATGCCGCCATGTTTGGTATTTTAGTATTTTTTGTCTTGCATTTTTATCTACTTTATGAGCTGGCCACCTTTGCTACGCGTTGCCATATCACTGAAAACAGTTCGCTCTTTTTATCCAATTTGACTGAGCGAGAGAGCGACTCTCGCAAAGAGACACAAGACGTGACGTCAAAACTGCCATATTTGGCCGCCGATTGCAAAAAGCCGAATAAGAAAATGTCTGTTTAACTGAATAGTTGATAAAGAAAGGCTTGGATTCATCAAAAGTACACAATGCCAAGTACTTTTATTTGCCGCTGTTCGTTTTGCGCGAATGACGTCATTGATAGAGGCGTCTCTTTTGTGGCAACCTCATCGAGTGGATGGCAAATGGCATGCTCTCTCTCGCTCACTTTCGTCGTTTTCCTTTTGGGATTTTTGTTTTTGTTTCCCGCTTAGTTTCATTTTAGACTTTCTTGTGCATGGTTGTTGCCGTTGTTGCTGCCGTTTTCTTTTCGGATATCATTTGTTAGTTGTTCTTCGATTCGGTTCCTCCTCCTGTGCGTGGGTGCTGCGTGTGTGTGTTCGTATCGTATTGCGTGTGTGTTAATTAAATGTAAAAATATTGCTTTCATTGTGATCATCACCATCTCAACAGCATCAGCATCAGCAGCAACCGCCGTCGCACAACAAGCTAAATAAACCAAAACCAAAACGTTTCCTACAAATTCTCAGCACTCACAGTTCGCGCGTCGTTTCGTCGATCAGTTCATTAGCGTACAAGTGTGTGCGGGTACGTGTGCGTGTGCGTCCGTACGTGTGTGTGTGTGTGAAATTCTTGAAATTTAAGCAAAATTCCATCGTCGTCGACATCGTTCGTTCCTGCACGTTTGCCAAGTTCGCCGGCCTGAAAATCAGCCCCCCATCGTACTCTACTCTCATTTGGCGGTGAGTTTTTCCCATTGATTTTCAGTTAACAACTTGTTGTGCGTTACATTGAGAAAAATTAGTCATCGCTGCCGCTGTAGTTGCTGCGTGCTTTTAATTAAAAAAAAAAAAAAACGGAAAAAACGGTCTCCTGTTTCCCGCCGCGCCCAGCAACGCATTGCAAGAAGAGTGTCAAGGCAGGAAAGCAACAGCCAAAGTAAGAGTTTAAGAGAGTGCACGTGTGTGAGTCGCGTACTTCTCTCTCTCTCCCTCTCTTACTGGCTGCGTGTACTGAATGTATTAGTGTGTGCGTGTGTATGATGGGAGAGCGCGAGAGTGAGAGTAAGGCGTCCCGTATGCATGGTCGTATGTGTTTCGACTTGCCCTTTTTATAGGGGGGCCATTAATAGATGTGTTTAATGTACTAGAAAAATATTAACTATTATATATGATTTATGAAAAAACTAAGCAAACTAAGGCAATAAATATTAATGTCGCATCGAGGGAAGTAATAAATGATTAATGGATTCCTTTTAAAATCGAATTATGCAAATATCGTTCCCAGCGAATTGGTTTGCACACCATTCGACGACGCGTTATGTCAATTCATATTTGTTGCATCACACGTCGCGGCCTCTCCTCCATTCAACGTCAAGTTGTCAGCAAATCGACAAAGTGCTCGCCAAGGGGTGAGGTGAGGTGAAGATGGCGGAGGTGTGTGTTGGCGTCGCGCGCCTGCGCAGCCCTCAGCATTGCATTTTATATAGTATGTACATATGTTGATTGTCGATTGCTGTGCAAAAAAGTTTCACCTGTCAGCAATGCGGAAACATTGGCCGCAAATTTGCTATCGACGAAGTAATCGAAATGGCAATTGAGTTCATGCAATTGCAGAAGGTCGATCGCTTTGCTTAATGGGTGCCAAATGGAACGAAAGCTTTTAAGCTTTCACAAGCTACACAGACTTGCTATGCGTGTATGGGTGTGTGTGTGCGTAAGTAATAACATGTCATTAGACTATGCAAACTGCAAGTTGTTAATTAAATTCTAAGACCTTGCACCTTGCGCAATTCCATCTTTTGGCACTTGCGTCATTTGGCCATTTGTCTTAATTGCTAACTAAACATTGTAAAGAGTAAACACTAAATAGAGAAAAAGAAAACAAACTACACTCTGAAATCAAAAGTCCCAAGTTTCAAGTTCGCATGCCATGCGAGCAACGCCCGCTAGATGGCGAGCGTCGAAGAGAGAAGAGTGTAGAGTGAAGAGGAAGAGGAAGAGTGAAGATTCCGTTGCCGTTGTTGCTGGCTGATTGCACTGCAAATTGGGAGAGCGTTAAAAATAATATCGTATCGTATAGAAATTTCATTTTAGCAACGCAGCGCGATCAAAGTCCACAACCCACTATTGCCGACACACATACATATATACAGTGAAATATGTGGATCTTGGTGTGCTGATGTGCGAGTGAAACGTATATATGTATGTGTGTCTTAGCATCTCATGCTTGATAAGCACTCTTTGGCACGGCTATTAGCTTCGAAGTTCTTTCAACCGGTTTGCCCACCGCAACCAAAGAAGAGCACACAAAGAATACCCTGTAAAGTGTTAGCTTCCCACTACTTAAGAACTATCACATCATCTAAACTTTAGCATACCCCATCAGCAGTCAGTTATGACTAAAGGGTATATCTATGTATTGAAATTAATACGAATTCGTATTCAAATCTTCATAAGCTCTCTTTACAGTTATTGTGTTTGACCACAAACATTTGAAAAGCAACAACAACAACGAGAACAGAACCGACTTCTCAACCACCTGTTGCCAGCAACACGACGACGACGACTACAAAAGATGCCGTTATCTCTTTGCGGCTCTGCGGTGGCTGCCACAGCACTTGAGAGTTTTCTGTGAAGCTCAAAGAATTCAAGATATCTATATATATGCATCTGTATATGGGTGAAGCGCATAAATTTTTATAATATTGTCATTTGAAGCATTTCCATATCCGAGTTCTTTGCTCATGCTCTACATATAAGAAGCTAGCGAGTCTATTAGCTTCAGTTCTTTTTGGTAACTTCAAAGACAACGCGTTTCTCCCACTTGAATTTGATTGTATTGCTTATAAGGCGGTTCTATCTATTTCGATCACTAAACTGAAACAGTCGCCCTTGAATTAAATATGTGTATGTGATTAATGGCCAAAGATGTGGACGAGTCTCACTCTCTCTGACCATACATATCATATCATCTCTGGCTGGGATTTTGGCCAATACTTGTCCACAAGATACAGATTTCCGAGTGTGTTAAACCAGTTTGGAAGCATCTCGAATATTTTGTTTAACTTTTGGCATTTCTTGCATTTTGTTTTGTTTATGCTTTCATTAAACTTAATATCGTTGACTCAATTTCATATTTTTTTTTTCGCACATTAATTTGGCGGCCTTCGTTTTTTCTTTGCTGTCATAAATTAGGTATTACACTCGAAGTAAACTAGGCAGGTTTTTTTCGTCGTCGTTGATGTTTGCCCTAGGCATTATGCAAGTCCATTATCTGCCGAGTTTCTCCACATCCTAGAATGGAGGCACTTTGATATTGCGAGTGAAACTTTCCCACTGAATCGCAGTAAAAGGGCTCGATGTCGGATGTCGGTCGGGTTCGAGGTTTTTTTTTGGGGCTACTTGCGTTTTCGTTACAACATCATTAACATCACTAAAAGATAAAAGAAAAAAACGTGGTAAAAGAAAGAAATAATAATAAATAAATAAATTAAAACTCGACGATGGCGAATCGTACGATCGCGATCGATCCGATCCCTCGACCAATTCAACGGCCGTTGCCTTTATTTAACTTTTGAAACGCTTGGAATGCCAAGTATTCAACTACAATACTCACATTTTGGGGCTGTAACTCTTTCGTCGTCGGTCTCTGCACCAAGCTCAGCTCCAAGTCAGTCCGTCATTCAGTCAGTCACGCACCTGAGCAGCTTTTTGATTTTTTTTTTGGGTGTTGAGCTACTTTTGGCCCGTTTAGTTGTGTCTGCGCTTTTTCGCTTTTTGCGCTTACTTTGCGGCCTCTTTCCGCTGCCACGCGAGAGATGAGCAAAAATGCACCTCAACAGCATTATTCATCGATCATTTCCACTCTATATATCCCATGTTGATGGTATAAACAATCTTATGAATAAACCAAATATTGTTGTATTTATTTTCACAGTAATCTCTGATAATCAACTGAGTTCATCTTTTACAAATTTCAGAACTGTTAGAAAGGTATATGCAGTATATTTCATATATATAGTATATTTTCAGTATATTATTGTATTTATTTTCACAGTAATCTTTGTGCATATATTCTATAAATTTCAAAACTGTATGAAAGGTATAGGCAGTATATTTCCTATATACAGTATATTTGCAGTATATTTGCTATATACAGAACTGTACGAAAGAATACTTTCTATACAAAGTATAGTCTCAAAATATTTCCTAGGAACAGAGTTCATGCACTTAAGATTTGTTTGCCCTTGAAACACGCGCGCCTAAAAGTGTGAATTTCTCAAAAGAGCTTAAAACTAAAGCTTGACTTTGACATGACTGAAAGAGTAAATATGGTAATTCCCTGGCGAATACTATTTACAGTAAATAAAAAAAAACATAGTAAAGGTTATTCGTATTAACATTATATTAAGAGCTTAGATCGATTTTAGATACTTTTTTACAATAAAATATATAATTTCATTAATTTGTTGTTTTTCATACGAATTCCTTCATTTTTGCAATTATCAAAAACATTCTCAGGTATAATCAAAAAGTGCTAATCCTTATTCAAAATAAAAATATGTTTTTGTATATCTTTTTAATACTTTTCTCTATAGAACTAATGTAGTATTTACAGTGTATTCGAATAGTAAGTTACAATTAAACAATAGTTCACATCTCTAGCGAAATCGGTAGTGAACTCATTTTCTTGTGCTAATTTTCGAGCGCATCAAAAATTAATTGACTTTGTTGTTGATTTTTTACATGCCAAGTGTGCGTGTGTGTGACTGTGAGCAGGTGTTGTTTTTATCGACCTCCATAGATACATGTATGCGTGTCTGTGTGTGTGCCCAACTCATTCATAAATAAAACGTCGGCAAATTGTTGGTTTGTGGGCCGCCTTTGCAACATCATCCACAACGGCATCCACATGTGCAGCTTTAGTATCCACATTCCCCAAAGAGTCAGTCGACAACAAGGCTTGTGAGTACGCCATTTTGTTTGCATTTGAAATCAGCGCCATCTAGCGCTAATGAGCCAAGCACACACACATGGACACGCAGAGCAACAACAACAAGAACTACAACAACAACAGAGAGTCAAAGTCAAACCAGTTGAGGGTCAACAGTTTACATCGCGCATCTATTGCTCATCCATCCCAATTGAAAGATATCTTTTTTTTCGACGTTTCGCCGTAATCCGAATCTGACCATGAAATTCATTTGCTACGTGTTGTTGTTTCCGTTTTGTAAGAAAGCCAATTTGTATGGTACGACGGGCAGCTGCTACTTTGCTGCCTTTGCTATTGCTATTGCTGTTTAATGTCGTGCGATTTGTGCAATGATTTCGCACTTGCCCTCAAAAAGTTCAACACCATATTTATTTATCTATTTTTGACTTTGACCCGCTTCGCGTGCCATTTTTTTGTTGTTGTTTTGGTTTAATTGTTTCTCATTTACATGTGGGCGTAACAAATATTATACACTCAACTACTTGTATGTGTAGAATCAATTGGAGTGTGCTCGACTGGAAGTCACCCTGCTATTTGCTACTGACCCACATTCAACTCAATTTACGGTTAATGACGTTGGTGGTGGGGTCAACTCAGTGACTCCTGAAATCACTTTTCGTGCCCCCAATTGTGACACAAAACAAACGACGTTCGCTTTCATTGTCTCATAAAAAATGACAATGTAATGCTTTTGTGTCATGTGTGTGTGTGTGTGTGTGTGTGTGTGTGCTTGTTCTTAAAGAGTATTGATTGATTACTAGAACAGCGTGTAAAAGGGAGACAGTTATGTTTTAGTGTTTATCGATCATTAATAGCAATGCTTGCCTTTTCAAGTTAATCGATTATTAAGCACTTTAGTACGCAGCGGATATACTTAACAATTTATCGATTATTAATCGCACTTGAAGCTTTTAACGCTAGTTAATCGTTTGTACTTGAACTTTAAGCAGTCAATTTGCCTTATTGTCACTTTAGTTTGGTAATTGAAATGTTGTTTGTTTTGAAATTAAACAGGGATATTGACTTATTTGCCTGATTGCATAATTTTGCAACGACACATGTCGGTCGTCTCTCGTTTCTCATGGCTTTAGTGCATTACCAATTGGGTGCAAAGTAGGCAACGTCATTTGAAGCGATGAATAAACAATTTCGAGGCGAAAACTACACAATATGTGATGTGGACGGATGGAAACGCCCAAGTCAAATAATTAATATGCATTTACATTTGCATTTATAGAACTGATTAACGAATGAAAAGAAAGCAGTCGAAAGAAGCGCGTTCGAATTGTAATTTCCAGTTAGACAACTCTTCCCAAAGCTGGTGGAATATGTTTGACAGACAGACAGACTGTGAGACAGACGGACAGAACATAGACGATTCACAAATTAGGCCTCTCTCTCTCTCTGCCATATGCAAGTAACGGCATTTGTTTTTTGTTTCGTTTTGATTTGAAACGAGTTCAAGCCGCGCTCTCTTTCGCGCTGCTCTAGCACAGTTATGTTTGTGCTTTCTTGCATTCTGTTGTGGCGCTCTCTTTGCGCTGTGGACTTTGTTCGGCCTTTTGTGGGACTTGTTGCGGCTTTTTTTCTTACTGTTGTTGTAATTTTTCGCACACCTGTTGATTGGTGTGCGGTGTCCGCTGCATGTGGCACAGTTAACTCTAAATGCTTGGCTGTCTGCTATCCCCATTTACACACATACACATACACAGAGACAGAGGAGTCACACACATAAGTATTTACATGGCACAGTCATAAGCCGGAAAGCGAAAGTGAACGCTTAGACAAATGGCCAGCAAAACGGCAGTTACATCAACGGTCAGTCAACATTGCCGCCGCAGAAGATAGCGCGCGACTTGCCTTGCCACAAATGCCTCAATTCACACACATACTAATACACTGATTACATATGAATGCATACGTATGTGTGTGTGTGTGTGTTGTTTTCTTCTCTTTGGCGCTTTTGCAATGCAAGCACAACTCAGCAAATACAACAAAAAAAATACAGGGAACTCAGCTCAGTTCAGCTTTTGCAGCATTGTCCAGACCAGCGACGGCTCAGTTGTATTTTTGGCACGCTGGCCAACGGTTCACAAGCTAGCGCTTCAATCTGCGCCGTTGGCTGCTTTTGATGCTGATGCTGATGCTTCGTCTGCCTCCTCTTCGTCTTCGTCGATAATCAGCTTCTCAATAACAAACAAACGCCGATAAACGGTCAGTTACACTTTTGAGCAGAGGTAACGTTTATTTCTTCTCCTTCTTCTGGTATCGAAGAAGAGCGCAGTAGTTAGTGCGGTCACACTCAATTGTGCGCGTGCGCTCTCTCCGCTCTCGTGTTCGATTGCGCTCTCTCTCTGTGCTCTTTCGATAGCTCGTTAGGGCATGATTCATCGTTAAGCTCTGTAATCGCTTTGCTCGTGCGCGCATTGATCGATTCAGTCGCCGCGACTCGTCTTTCGTCTCGTCACGCGTCACATTTACTGTCGTTGTCGTTGCTCTTGTTGTTGTTGTTGTAATCGGTGGTCGTTGGTCGCAGTCGCTGTTGTAGTCGCTGCTGCCTGATAAGGTTCACAGGCGCATCCATTGAGTCGTCAGTTGGCTGAAAAGCGCGCAAGGCGAAGCATCGCGCCGTAAACGAGAAGCGGAAAACGGAAAACGTTAACAACACAAATTCGTCAACCGTCTTTGTCTATATCTATGTGAGTGTCACTCAGTGTGTCTCTGTGTCTGTGTGCCTGTGATTATCTAATCGTCATAAACACAACAAAATACATATACAATGTACATACATAATTAAAAATAAAAGCAAAAACAAAAATAATAGCAATTTTTGCAGCCAGCAAGAAAAGCCAACAACTTTCCAAAAATAAAGAAGAAAAAAAAAACGTAAATAAATAAATAATATAATTAGAAATAAAAAAAAAAGTATAACGAACAACAACAACTGCTGAAAAAGCAGGTGCGTGGTCAACTAACGAACTTTGTAACCAGCTTGTCGCGCACTCTCTCTCTCTCACTCACTCGGACTATCTCCGTCTCGCTCGCTGTCCCCGGTTGTCTGTATACGAAATTCGCATTGTATAATCGCACCAAGTACGCAAACGTGATTCGCCTGCCAAAAACCAAAAACAACAACAAGAAACATAAAAGAAATAAAAGATTAGGGCAAAGCCGAATTGCTTTAACTCCCCGATCTGGTATTACCTGATATTTTCCTAAGTGTGCCATTGCCAGGTGCGAGTGTTTAGTCACCTTTCGCGTCCACGTTCGCCGTTCGCATTCGCATTCGCATTCACTGTGTTATCAGTTACCAAATCAACGAAAAAAAAAACCCACCAAAAACTGAAGAAGGCTAATCATAAATTTATTAATAGGCTCTACCACGAAGCAGAGCAGAGCATTGAAGAGGGGGGAGGGGACACCAATTGGCATTGATAGGGGCTGATTAACGGCAATTATGGGGGCGCTTGCTTCAAGGAAATAAATACTTTGGGACCACTTTGTTTATCTTTACAGCTGACTCAGCTGTTGTAGTTGGAATCGGCAGGTGAAACACCTAGACGATGTGACCTCCTCATAAATTTATTAGACTAATCTTATCGGTGGTGGATTTATCTTTATGCTCTCGCGAATGCGAATGTGAATGCGAATTATTGGCGGCGTCTTGTGACTCAACTAGAAAGGCGTTCTTTTTTTTTTGCATGCGTCACGGCCAGCTTGCAACTGTGGCACTTGAACACGCCCCTCTTTGATGGAACGTCCACACTTAGGAATAGGCGACATTATGCATCGATTTTGCGCTCAATTAAGTTTTCTAAACGAGCGATTATAGCCGATAACACACTCTCATGTAACAATGGATCGCATAACAGTCAGTCTCATCCCCTCCCCTCCAACTGTCTCTCTTCCTCTATACTGTCCCTCTTGATTAAATCAAACAAACTTGAAACTATGTGAATGAGTAGCAAATGCACTGAGAGAAAAGTGATAGAAGAACATAGAATCAATTTAATACATTTTGGTTCTTACAATTTTCTAAGATTAAATTTTATTTTTTTGAATATCAATTCTTCTATTATAAGTTTTGTGACAAAACACAGAGTTCCATTGGTCGAAATAATATACATAAATAATATAAAAATTTGAGAAATTTGTATTTGCCATAAGAGTATTCTCTAAATAGAGTAAATTTTGTATTTTCCATTTTTCAATTTCGTTGTTAGAAAAACATTTTTCTCCACAAAATGTTGTGGGAAATCGCATTCACTTGGGTTCATCTTGGTCAAAATAATATACAGAAATAATAACTTAATAATTCCACAAATTTTGAGATATCTCAAGTGTCAATTCTTGTAATTTTTCTTCTATATATAATAAATAATAATACATATATTAATTCCACAAACTGTAGGATATTACAATAGTAAATGTTTGTAATTTCTCTTCTATTTTCTTTTCTATAAATAATAATAATAATTCTACAAATTTTGAGATATCCCAAGAGTAAATTTTTGTAATTTCTCTTCAATTTTATTTTCTATTTATAAATGTACTTGCTTCTGTATCTTAATTACAGCATAATCAGCTTAATTGCCTCGAAACTTATCAAACTTGTTCAAGATAAAATGCTTTATTTATGGTCTTGTTTATCAACCAACAAACAATATGCCAAGTGAATCAACTTTTTCTCTCAGTGTACTCTTTTAGTCTGCTCTTCTGGTCTGCCCTTCTCTCTGTTGTGTGTTGTGTGTAGTTCACAGCGTTTGCGTTTTCAGCTCAATGTTGTGGGCGTTTTGTGTCTGCTCCAATTAATATGGCAAAATGCAACAACAACAACAACAACAATGAAAATAAAAACAAAAACAATAGCTGCATGTTAACACTTGCGTGTGCAACCTGCTGTTGCTGCTGTTATTGATGATGATGTTGATGTTGATGTTGTGGCTCCTTCTACAACACCTGCTGCTGCCTCTGCTGCTGCTTCGATTAGTTGGCCAATCTGCCAACTGTAAAATGCACACAGCCGGAAGCAACAGGCGTCAGCAGCAACAGCGATTGTAACGGGGGGGATAACGGGGTTAAGGGGAAGTCATTCTCTTGTTGCATGCCTCATTGATTGTTTACTTGGGCGTCGCAGACATCGTTGATGACGCAGCACAAAAGCAACAACTTCAACAAAATAATGTGCAAAATTGAAAATAAGATAAAACCGTAAATCACTTGAAGAGTGTGCTCAACTGTGGAATGCCCTGTAAAAAGGAATTACATAATCTTTAGCAAGTTGTGAACTTTATAAAGAATGAAGCAAGATAATTGCAGTATAGGGAATGAATTCATTCATATGTTTTTTTTAAATTAGTGTTTTCGAGTAGATTATGCTATATAAATTGCATGATTCATGTTATTCTTATATGACCCTTGTTTTATATGGCATATATTTTACCATTTCAACTTAAGAAACTGATTATAACAATGTGTATTTTTAGAGCAGTGATTTATTTATTTACATTTTTGAATTAAATCCTACAGTACAAAATACTTAGTAATACTTTATTTTTATAATCATGCACATTGTTTTCTTTGCTTTCAATTCTACATTTTTATAATTATTTTCTGTACTTCAATGCCCACAGTTGCCTACAGGCAATCATTTACTTTGCATTTAATTTTGTGGATTTTTTTATCGTGGATTCCCCTATTATCAATGTAGTAAGAACATTCCAAAGGAATTAGAGTGTCGAATATCTGAATGAACATTGCTCAAAGTTTCTATTAATCATTCATGACTTTAGATATATGATACTTAAAAAGCTCAATAGTTGTCCTCTCTGATTCGAAATGTTTATTCGATTTAAATTAAAGGATGCCTATTAAATTTTTAATCTTAATTCGAAATTGTTTATAAATTACATTTATATTTGAAGGTTAGTTACTTTAAATAAAAAAAAGATATGAATGGATCAATGACTTTATTATCCAACTAAAGTTAGTTAAAATACTGATTCAATGCTTTCAAATAAGAGTAAGCTCATTTGGGCACAATTACGGAGTATCTACAGCATGCTATACTACGCTTTTAGGATTAATATTAAAGATGGTCAATTAAATTTCATATCTCAGTTTAGTTGTTTTAAATAGAAGAAAGATGTGAATGGTCAACTGACTTTGTAATTTAAATAAAGTCGGTAAAAATTCCTATTGAATGCTTTCATATGAGAGTAATCTCATTTAAGCACAATTACAGGGTATCTACGGAGTGAAATAATTTACATGTATTACCCGAAATCTTCTGTGAATTCGATTTATATTAAAAGGCGCCTATTAAATTCTTAATCACAGGTTAGTTATTTCAAATGAAAGAAATTTGTGAATGAATAAAACTCCCATTTACTGCTTTCACATGAGAGTAATCTCATTTGATCGCAATTACAGGGTATCTACAGCGTGGAATACTACGAAAGTAGCATCCTCCACTCCACTCTTCGCACACCTCGTCGCACCCATTTCGTGTCGCCTGTTTGCCAATTTTTATTTGCTCCACTTTGAGTTGTAATTCTTCTCGGCCTCATTATGTAAGCCAACTAGAGTTGTTACTGCTGCTGTTGTACTTGTTGTTGCTGTAGTTGTAGTTGTTGTACATGTTGTTACCGCGATTTACGATGCCACAGCTCACGGCATGTTTGTTTACCTTGACAATTCGAACTGTCAACACACACACACACACACACACACACACACACACACACACACACACACACACACACACACACACACACACACACACACACACACACACACACACACACACCGATGAGGAAGGAGGGGCAAGGGACTGTGACGTGGCTTGGCTTAAATGGACGTGCCCAACAAACGAACGCGATTCCGCGTGTTTCATCAACATTTCATAATTGACGAATTTTTCAACATTTGTTTGTAATGCAAAAAGCAGACAAAAAGAGAAAAAAAAACAAGTAAGAAAGTTACAGTCGAGTGTGCTCGACTGTGAGATACCACTACCCATTTTTAATAAAGGCAAAATATTGCGGTATCATTTTGAAAATATACCGAAAATACTTAAAAAAATACTAAAAATATACCAAATGGTATGTTTGGTATATCAATATAGTACCACATTCAAAATATACCATAGACGGCTCAATATACCAGATTGTCAGCCAAAGTAACTAAGACCCTTATAAGTAGGCGTTTTTGCCCATACAAAAGTATTTCTTTTATAACTTCCACAATTTTTATCTGATCGCAACCAAATTTTCAGGAATCATAACTACTATAGTTATTATTATATATACCAAAATTCGCAACTCTAGCTTTAAAATTACGCTTGTTATTCGATTTTTTTGATTTGCGGGGGCGGAAGTGGGCGTGGCAAAATTTGAAACAAACTTGATCTGCGTGCAAACATAACAAATGCTGTCGAAAAAAAATTATAGCTCTATCTCTCGCAGTCTCTGAGATCTAGGTGTTCATACGGACAGACGGACGGACACACAGACACACAGACACACAGACGGACAGACGGACATGGCTATATCGTCTCGGCTGTTGACGCTGATCAAGAATATATATACTTTATAGGGTCGGAGATGCCTCCTTCTACCTGTTACATACATTTCCTGCCGGCACAAAGTTATAATACCCTTCTACCCTATGGGTAGCGGGTATAAACAGCAAAGACTGAAATTTATTGACTCCGATTTGAGATGCTGTTGTTGTTGTTTTTGTTGTTGAAAAGCCATAAAACTTGCCACTGACCCACACAACAAACGAGCAAGCAACAAGCAAGCGCCAGCGGCAGCGACAAACCGTTTGAAGTTGTGACTGCGACTGCGACTGAGACTGTGATTGAGACTCAGACTTAGACAGAGACAGAGACAACAAGTGGCCATAAGCAACGGTAATAAAAAACGGCTACACACAGCCCACCGACTAGCGGCACATTTTTGTCGCAGCAGCGGGCAACACAGATTAAGCAAGCGGCACTTGCGCTGCACAGCCTCAGTCGCAGTTGCAGTCGCAGTCGCAGTCAACGTCGCAGTTGCCATCGGCATCGAATTCGCCTTCGCCTTGGTCGCCTGAAACGCCAGCGGCGAAAACGCGACGATGGCGGCGTTGCCAGTCATTGTTCATGACATTCAAAACAAACTTCAAGTGGTCGCAGCTCGCGAGTACATTGCCTTTCAATTGCCATTAGACAGAGTGAGAGAGAGAGAGAGCGAACGAGGCGACAAAATTTTCGTACGAATAGCGGCGAAGTTGTTGTGTAGGAAGAAGAAGCAGAAGAAGGAGGAGGAGGAGGGAAATGGGGATTGTTGTCTGTGTCATGGGACTGTATCCAACTGTTGTATGCGGAAGGCCGTCAAAGCATGTGCAAAATGTGTGTGTGCGAATGTTTGTGTGTGTTTGTGTGATTGTGCAGCCAATAACAAATTCTAATGAATGTCACGTGTATTTATCGAATCAAATGCGAGTAATAAACAAAACGATTTTGTAATAATGGAAATTTCTGCAAACACTTTGAGTTCTTGAGTTCCTTGAAAACTTGACTTTGAAGTGCAATGATCTAAAAATTAGTTACTTATTGAACCATAACTGTAACTACTTATTTCCACAACTCATTAATTACTTAATGAATTGATATTAAAACTAGTTCATTAGTTTAATGCACTCTAATGATAGATTATTATCTGACTTTTTTCATATCGAATTTTTGCTCAAATCGAAAACGATTTCTTATATAGAAATATTCGCGTTCAGAAATTTTAATTGAATCAATTTCAATTGAAAAGTTTCAAGAGTGCGAAATTTTTAACAGCCACTAATTGAGTTGTTATTTTTATAAAAAGTAGCGTAGGATGTTAAAAGTTACTCAAAGTTTTTCAATTACTCATAATATTTATAGCTTGGTCAAGTCGATCAAGTCTTTATTTTACTTTTAATAACGAGCATTTAATTTTAATACTTTTTTGTGGCAATTTCGTAAAACTCTAATAATTCTTTATGATTTTATTACATTATACAATCTTCAAATAGTTCGTATAGCAAAAAATTTCACAGTTTCTCAAATCTCTAATGATTCATTATGATCGTACGATTCTCGAATAGTTCATACAACATAAAATATCACAAAACTCTAATGATTCATTTTCCTTTTTTTCTGTTATTATATCTTACGATCTTGGAATACTTCGCATAGTATAAATTTGCGAAATTTCGCAAAACTCTAATATTTTTTTACGATTATACGATCATGGAATATTTTGTATTGTATAAAATTGCGAAATTTAAATCTTATTAAATTTTACGATCTTTGTATACTTCCTATAGTATAAAAGTATTCTAATTTCTATGCTTATATGCACATAATTAGTTAATTAGTAAATTAATAACATTTGTCTGCTATTAAACCATAATTAGTTCATGCTTTTTGCCATTCTACTGTTTGTTTTTAATATCTTTTCTTGTGTTTCTTACCTTAATCCTGTTTGTTTTCTAGTTCTACTTGTTTGTCATTAAAGTTAGACTATTAAACAGTTTAAAACCATAATAAATAATAATTATAAATGTTAATAAACCTTAATTAGTTCAGTAATTATAATTCTTCGCATTCTACTGTTTGTTTTTTACTTCTTACGTTAATCCTGTTTGTTTTTAACTTTTACTTGTTTGTTTTTAAGATTAGACTATTAGACAGTTTTAAACCATATTAATAATAATTATAAATGTTAATAAACCTTAATTAGTTCTGTAATTATAATTCTTGCCATTCAATTTGTCTTCAACTTCTACTTGTTTGTGAGTAAAATGCACTGTCAAAAATATCTGTTAATGAATCGTCTTCTTAATGAAACTTGTTTTAATATGTTGCAAATTTAATTAAAAATGTTCTCTTCAGGGGTCTTCCGCTTGTCATGCGTATTAATGAACTGAACGCACAGGTTCTGGGGCTTTTGAATGGAAATTGTAATGCAAATGCCACCCACTAAATGAGATGAGGTCACAGCTTCCGTTTGACAACAACAGAGTGCATTCTTTCATTAGAATAATCATTGGCATGTTAATGAGGCAGCTGCGAATACAAAAAAAAATGAAAGAAAAGAAACTAATTGAATTCCAGTGTGGAATGTTTTATTGACCCTGTGATTAACAGCCATAAAATCAATGATAGTATATTATTCAATCTTAACTTTCGCGATGATGCAAGTGTTGATTACAGATTTATTAATTACATTTCCTCGTAACAAAGTTCGGACTTTGAGTATGCTATGATATATATATATTCCTATAAATTACTTTTAGATTTCAAGTTACTATTTTACTTACACAGCTATATATTTTTGATTGAATTACAGACTCGAAAACAAGAAAACACACAACTACACCAAAAATAAGAACTAAACAAGGAAGGAGAACCAACAAGACCTCTGCAACATGGATGTTCTAATGCACGATGCGATACATTGGTATCGAGACCTCATGGACAACAAAAGCGGTAAATAAATTGTTAACTTGTCACCCTTAAATGTTGTATTGAAATGTTGTTTTCTTTGGATGAAACAGATCCGCGTGTCAAAGACATGTTTCTGGCCTCGTCGCCGCTGCCCACACTTGGAATGTGCCTCTTCTATGCGTACTTCAGCAAATCCCTCGGCCCCCGACTGATGGCCAATCGCAAGGCGATGGATCTGCGCAAGGTGCTAGTCTACTACAACGCCATACAGACCATATTCAGTGCGTGGATTTTCTATGAGGTAACTATGAGGTAATCAAATGGTTGAACTGATTAATAAAAGTTATTTTTCCTCCTCAACAGTACTTAATGAGCGGCTGGTGGGGCAACTATAGCTTCGCTTGCCAACCCGTCGACTATAGCAACAGTCCAATGGCAATGCGCGTAAGTATTTCTGTTCAAGTGTAACTATCTCTGAGATTAGAAAAGCTAGAGTGCTGAAATTTGAGCACAAGGTATCCTATTTAATACTCTTTCAATAACATTATCTAAGAAAGCTACCACATTATCCTGTTCAGTTTAATTAACTTATTTCTCGATAGCCTTTGTAGCTAGCACTCCCTTTTTTTAGTTATTATATTATTTTGTATAATATTTAACAACAGTCCTATGACAATGTTCTTCCTTTCTTTTAGTTATTATATTATTTTGTATAATGATTAACAACAGTCCTATGGCAATGTTCTGTTCAAATGTAACAATCTCTGAGATTAGAAAAGTTAGAGTGCTGAAATTTGAGCAGAAAGTGTCCTAATTAATACTCTTTCAACGCCCTTATCTAAGAACTTTACCAGATTTCCCTGTGCAGTTTAATTAACTTATTACTCTTTCGAGCCGATTTCCTTAATAGCTACTAGCTAGCACTCCTTTTTATTAGTTATTATATTTTTTATCATAATTAACAACAGTCCTATGGCAATGTTCTGTTCAAGTGTAGCAATCTCTGGGATTAGAATAGCTAGACTGCTGAAATTTGGGCACAAGGTGTCCTGTTTAATACTCTTTCAACAACATTATCTAAGAAACTTGAAATATTCCTCCAATCAGTTTAATTAACTTATTACTCTATGCTTCCTTAGATGGTGAACATTTGCTGGTGGTACTACATATCCAAATTCACAGAGTTCTTTGACACGCTCTTCTTCATTCTGCGCAAGAAGAATGAGCACGTATCGACGCTGCACGTCATTCATCACGGTTGCATGCCCTTCTCGGTTTGGATGGGTCTTAAGTTTGCACCAGGTAAGTTCAATTAATCAAACGTAATTGATTTGCATTCAATTAATTGATGATTTGTATTCGAATTAGGCGGCCACAGCACGTTCTTTGCCCTGCTCAACTCGTTCGTACATATTGTAATGTACTTTTACTACATGATTGCTGCCATGGGACCCAAGTATCAGAAATTCATTTGGTGGAAGAAGTATCTGACCACCTTCCAAATGGTAAGCGAAAGGAATTCACATTTCTATAAGCATTTCATTAACAATTTCTCCTCCTATTTTGCAGTTACAATTCGTGGCCATCTTCACGCATCAGTTCCAGTTGCTGTTCCGCGAATGCGATTATCCCAAGGGATTCATGGTGTGGATTGGACTGCATGGCGTGATGTTCCTTTTCCTGTTCTCCGATTTTTACAAAGCTAAATACGTGAATGCCCAGCGACGACGTCGCGAAGCGGTCAAGGCCAATGGACATGCCAATGGCTCAGCTATTCCAGCTGCCAATGGCAAGGTCAACAACAAGCATTTCGATGGCGATGGCGATGCACAGACAGCCAATGGCAACAGCAATAAGGGAGCGTGCATGGTGAGGCCAATCCCCAATCCCCGAATCGAATCGAATCTCCACTAAAATCGCAGTCGCAATAGTCGCGAAGCTAAGCATTTAGTAAATCAAGTAGCCCTTGAAAGTTATTAGCCGTGGCTAAACAAACATCACATCGACGCCGATTGTCGATTGTCGCTGAGTGGCGAGTGGCGAGCGTGTTGAGTGTTGCCTCCTCGCTTATGCCAAGCCCCCCTTCTCTCTCTCTCTCTCTCTTTTATCTGGCATATGCATATGTATGAGTATTTACATACATCGCACATATCAACTTAAAAATTCTAACTAGCTTAGTTAAACAAACAAAAAAACAAACAAGCAAGCACACTGAGGAAGGGGGAAACTCTCAACGCTCGTGCGTGCGGGGGACATTTCAATTAGCGTGAGCATGTGAAGCCGGATGCGAAGGTCCAATCATACTGAATGAACACACACACACAGACAGACACACACACCCTCTCTTAACCACTTAACCCAACTACTAAATTGTATTTGAATTTTAGTTAATTTAACTTCTTTTGCACATTCAACTTTTGCAGCCCGTCTTGGAGGATGAGTATGCGGTGAAGAGCAATGGGAACGGACATGGGAATGTCTATGGGGATGGCTACTTCAAGGAGGGCGTTCTGTCCAGCAACGATGCCATCTTGAACCCGGACAGCAGTAGCTCTAGTCTGCATCAGCGCAAAGTCAAATAACTACTACTAAGGACAACTACGATGATATTCATTATGTTAACTTTAAGTGTTTAGCATGTAACCCGCGTATGAACCAGAAGATCAGAACAGAAAACGAAAAGAGAACAGAACCGAACCGAAGCAGAAGCAGAAACAGAAGAGCAGAGAAGGCAGCACAATAATTATTAATATAATTTATAATAGAATGATATATATATATCGTTATATATATATGTGGACATGGCATGCCGAATTGTTAGTGGAACTATTTAGAGCAAGAAAGCAGAACAGAACCAGGGGAACCTCAAGTCCCTCTCCTCCACCACCATCAACAACAACAACATCACCACAGCACAACAGCAGCCGTCGAGTTTAGAGTTAAGAACAGAACCAGAACCATAGCAACACAAGTGCTGCATATAAATTTTTTATATATATATATTCTCTATTATATTATCTCTATCTCGATCCCTTGATCCCCCCGAAGAACAACCTCAAGAAACCTCCAAAATCACAAGCATATTTTTTGTAATCGTATTTTGTAGGCTCAAAATAAGTATTTCTCAACTTTTTGATTCACACACACGCCTGTATACACACCCACACACACACACTTACACATTAACTAGGTGTAATCTTTTATATGGCAATTTTTGGATAACTAACGGAGACGTGTCAACCTAACGATAAAGATAAATGATAACATAAACAAACACAAAAACAAAATGGAAAACAAAAACAAACATGCTCTTAAGCCTGCTTTAAACTTAAAACGTTAAACTATTTGTAGCTTGTTTTTGTATATTTGAGAAAGAGAGAGAACTAGGAAAGAAAGTGAAGAAGTGAGAAGTGATGAAGATTTGGAGATCGCAGATCGGAGTTGAAATACTTGTATGTTTGTTGCAATATTTTGTAAAAGTCTAATAGTTAAAAACCTATATGTAAATGTCTAGTGCGATGTTGTAGTTAGCTAGCCAATCAAACAAAAACAAACAAAAACAATACTAAGCAACAAAACATTAGACTTGTAAGTGCAACCAACCAGCTGAAGGAGCAGACAATCAATCAGTTCGAGGAGGAGCAACACACAAAAAAAAAAAAAACAATAACAAATTTATCGAAATTTCGTTCACACGGTGTGGCTTTTGTGCGTAGTTTTCTTTTTTTATTTGTTATCTACTTATCTATCTATCGTATGTATGTATTTTTTTTTTAATAATGTATTTTGGGTTCGTAAATGTTGAATAATTTTTATGTGAAATGAGAAAAAGGATTTAAGAGTTAATTGTACTACTGTCTGTTAATCTGTGCATTGGTTTCTTTGTTAAGTTGTGGTTTAAGCTGACAAGTTCAAAACAAACATGAGTAAGAAAAAGCTTATTAATTTATATTAAAGAAATATTATGAAAACAACAAACAAGGCGACTTTTTATGGCACGGGGAAGGCCGGTGGAAATGGCCATTTTAGAAGTCATTAAAACAAGTATTGATTGTAATTTATGGTTATATAATTTGCAATATAAGCACCTGCTGAAGTTCTTCAACCAAATATACAACAATTTCGGCTACTGTTTTAAATGTTTTCATATATAATTTTTATATACAAAAATTTAAGGAATAACTTCCTTCCTCTTAAGTAGTCTGGGCTAATTAATAATGATATTTATGCAAATTATTTCGGCTACTGTTTTTAAATGTATAATTTTTATATACAAAAATTTAAGCAAGTCTCTAAGCGAAAGCTTTAATAATTTTGTATTATTGTTGTTGGCTTTCAGAATGAAATATTAAACATTAATAATACACAAAAATATTGAGTTACGCTTGAATGTGATCAAAAGGCAATGAAAACGTCAGTTTATTCAACTAAAGTTCGCCTCGACGCTCGCAAATCATTTGAATGCGCGCTATTAAAATTTCCTCGCTATTAAAATTTCCCTGCATACTTTTAGGTACAGAAAAAATTCCATTGCATACTTCTAGGCACTGGCGTTAAAAGAATGAATTATGCATGCAAAGCGAAGCTTTTGACAGGCAACAACTTGGCTTTGAATTATGATTCAAATAAAATTAATATTAATTAATTTTCATACACAAACAAAAAAAACAAGAAACACCGTTTATAGTTAAGTTATTAGTATTATCAACAAGTGATCAAATCTAGTGTGCAACGCAGTTTCAAATGATGAAAATCCAAACCAAGTAGTAGGCGGTCATAATGCAGATAATGAAGTAAGTAAAGTTCATTTTCATAATCATTTAATTAATTAACATTCGAGCACCCTTCAAACATGTTCTTTGTACATTGTTCATTCTATTGTCAATAATTTGTAAAAGCAAATAATAAGCGATGAATTTGCACTCTCGACTTGAATCGCATTCAAATCAATCAATTGCACTCCGGAGTCCGGACAATGTAAATTGTATTTTTGGATATGCCCCGCGGGGTCCAATTGTCAATGAGGTTGACTCGCGGTCAATAGACAAACGACGTTTGCAAACAAGGCAGTTAACACGCCAATACCAAGTCAATAAAAACGGAAGTGGTCAAATTTTTGTTTACGTTTTCACACGGCCCTTGCCCCCGTTTTGCGGGTGGGTCAAGGGGGCGTTGACGAACAGGGGAAGCCCAAAGACAACAACAGTGCAGTGCAGTGCACGTTGCACTCAGGAGTCGAGTTAATAGATTTAGATATATTAAATAAATGCATTAAGCGAAGGCTGTTTGCCGCTTGGCTGGCCAAAAGTAAAGGAGCTGCAATTAAGTAAAAGTTAACAACAATAATACGACTGCGCATTTTATTGTTGGCTTAACATTAACGAAAAAATTAACGATTACCTCAACAACTAATTATTGGCAAACAGAGTTGCATCTGCCAGCCGCCTGATGGCGTTAGTCGACCAGACGGCCTGTGGACTGCTTGACCGCCGTCTGCTGTTGTTGCTGTCGGTGTGTTGGTTGCTGGCAAATATTTAACACCTCGTCCCCTTGACCTTGGTGAAGTGCAGCGCGCGTCAGCTATTGTTTGCATGACTTGTTGTTGTGTTGCACTGAGAGTGTCACTTGAAGTTAATTAGATAATCATGGGGTTCACTCGCCAAGTGGCTTTGCCGGCTACAACGTTGCAAGCTGCATGCCGCATGCGCCCAATTGACTTGACTAAATATACACAAACTACTACGTAGTGTACAACAAATGTCTATGTAGATGTTCACTTGAACTTCAATCTGTTGCCGAGAACAGGAGCGCGCCCTCTGTCGGAGCAATTAGTCTGTTTGCTTAAGTGGCTGCACTCAAACGAGATGGAGTGAGTGAGAGAGAGAGGGGGAGGACAATTACATGGAAAACTTTTGCGCTGCAGTCTGGGGCGAGCTTCCATGTCAGCTGTCAGTCAGAAGAAGCTTTTGAAGTTCGCCTTTAGTTCTGCGCCTGCTCACCCGCACAGCTTTTTTTTTGCGCGCGCGCTGCTCGCGTCAACGTCAACGGCCGACGCGCTGCTGTCGTCGCTGCTGCTGCTGATGGCTGTCGCGTCGTCGCACATTGCGCGTTTAACAGGCGCACCGCACAGTTTGAGCTCAGTTTCATTCAGAAGTTAAGCTTAAACGCGTCTACGTCAGTCAGTCAGTTAGTCAGTTTCTTGCTTTTCTGTCTCCCGCTCGCGTTCGTTGCTCATTAGGCAATTGCGAAAATTTTTTGATTTTTACAAAGTTCTTGTGAAATATGTACGTATGAGCTAGACACTCACACACAAACACACTCACATACCATACAGACACACTTAAATACTTACTTAGTTAGTCTTTTGGCCGTGCGTTAGCGTTATATTTGTGTGTTGTGGTTTTTGCGGTTTTCAGTTCCAGTTTCAATTGATTGCAAGCAGGAGCACAACAGCTACAACAACAACAACAACACAGCAACGAGTGCAACAGCGACAGCTACACAACAACAAGTGCAACTGCAATAGCTACAGCAGCAAGCGCAGCGGGCAGCAACATTGTTGGTAAGTTTTCTTCACATACGTTTTGTGCTATTACTTCTTTTGCAACTGTTGTGTTGTTGTTTCTGCTTTGCGCTTTGTCCAACAAGCTGGCAACACTGCCCCAATAACGAAATACCTCAAATAATAAACAAAGCGCAGACTAGAAGTAGAAGCAGCGGCACCAGCAAACCAGAAAAAAAAAAGAAACTGGCAATTGCAAATACAAAAACAACGAAAATTATGATGCACATTTCTTGCGATTGCACACTTGACCCAATAAATAATATAATACTCGCTATAATTGGCTAATTAATATATATTCGCTATCAGGCAACTAATTACTAATGTGTAATTTATGATTTATGGCACTTGTTGCCATCTCGCTCTCTTCACTCTCCCTTTTTTCGTCTAATTCGCTTGAGGTGCTGCCATCGATGATCAGCTGACTTTTGTTTACATAGAGGGCGCTTGCAGGGCTGGAGATGCAGTTCAAAGTTCTAGCGACTCTCCTGTTATGCTGTTGTCTAGCAACTCTCCAGCCATGGTTCTTGTTATGCTATTCTTCTTCTTACATATTTAGCAGTTCAAAGTTCTAGCAACTCTCCAGCCATGGTTCTTGTTATGCTGTTGTTCTTCTTCTTACATATTTGGCAGTGCAGTTAATCATGAGTCAGCAGCACTATAATTAGCAGATTTGTGTTAACTGATTGCTCGTTATGCAGTGCCATTTACAAGCTGCAGTGGAAATCCCCGCACAGATCACAGATCACACAAAATTAACCCCAGTCCATGCTCAACCTTGGACTTGACTCTTCTTGTTGTCCGGGAGCATCGCATCGCATCGCATCGTTTTACCTGCCTGCGTTGTCACATTATGTCCGGCTGATGAGAGAGGCAACGCCTTTGTTGTTATAGCCGAGTCGGTTAACTTGGCCCTGTTGTGTTGCCAATTTAAAACAACTTTTGGAAACAACTTTCAAGCGTTTATTTTGCGTCTGGTGAGGCAAGAATGTTTTATGACTCCCCGCCTAGTGCAAGATCGGGATGACTCCCAGCTTCTTCTTCTTCTCGTTGCCATATCAATCTGATATACAATATTTATAAATAGTTTGATGTTCACTTCCGTATTGTGTTGCTTATTGAGAGGATGTTTTTTCTTCTTTAGCGGAATTGATTGAACTTGTTAATGCCTAGGTAATGATAATGGGAACGCTTTAACCGGTTCCTTCAGAAATTCCCCCTGTATGTTATTTTGTGGCCTGCCAATTGAATGAGTTATTGAATCGCTCGGGATTTCGCTTTCAAAGACATTATTACATTACATTATTCCGCGTGCTCTTTGCTCTTTACTTGGAATTCCACTCACGTAGTTCACATTTAGCATGAAATTTACAGACTTACCCTTCTGCTTCTTCTTCTTCATCTGCTTCTTCTTCTTTTTCCATTCTGACTGATCTAAAGATCGCGCTCTCCGATCACACTGCGGTCAATGTGCTCAGCGCAAAATTCCCCAAACATAAAAATTGCTTAGCACTTCGAGAGCAGGCAAATGGAAGTGTGGACTCCACCACACACACATTTACACACGCACACTTACACACATTTACTCACTCACTCACTCTCTATAAATAATTCAAACGCACGTTTGTCTAGAACAGGATCCGCCTTTAACATTGACCCGTGGGGCGGGGGGCGGCACGGGGCAAAGTCTTTTTGCCTGGTCGGCGGCATGCTAATTTGTAAACACAACAACGAACTGACATTGACAGCCAACTGTGATTTTGGGCATTCATAAAAAGCCCAGCAGAAGAAGATCCACACACAGAGAGAGTGAAAGAGAGAGCAAGAAAGAGAGGGAAGCAGAGAAAAAGAAAGATTGCAAAAGAGCACGAGATGTTTTGATACACATTTGTTTAAATATAAAAATACTTGGAATACTCTACAAACAATGATAACTCATTTTTCAAAGATCTTATTAATTTTCCTACAAATTCAACTTATACTGAGAATACTTAGAATACTATATAAACAATTCATTTTTACTTTATTTAAAAGATTCTATTAGCTTAGCTCACATGTTTAAATATAATATATAAAATAATTAGAATACTCTACAAACAATGACTAAATGTTAAAATGATTAAAAAATTAAATTAAATTTTAAAGATGCTATTAGTTCAGCTCACATGTTTAAGTATAAAATATTTAAATATACTATATAAAACACTTAGAATTCTTTACAATGATATTTAATTTTTACTTTATTCTAAGGGTTCTATTAGTTTAACTTACAAATTCATAAAATACTTTACAAACAATGATATTTCCTTTTAACTTTATTTTAAAGGTTCTATTAAATAAACTCACAAATTCAAATTGACTTTGATTAATTCTCTTTTAAAAATATTGGATTAAAAAGTATTCCTTAAAGCAGAAAACTTAATAATATTTAAATTCCATATAATGATTATATTATATTTTATATTTTCTTTACATATAATGATTATATCATATTTCGTACTCTCATCAAAAGTAGTTTTGAATTTATTGCTCTTTCAGTTTACTTAAAATTCCCATCTGAAAATTAGATTCAAATATTGTCTTTCAAACTGAAAATGTACATGACTTTTCTCTTAACAACGTAGCTTTATATGGTGTAAATTCTAGCTAGTAATTATATTTTACTGAAAAATCAAGGCGTCATAAAAAGTTGTTGATTTATGGTAACTATCGCACATTCTATTAAATTCAAGGAAATTTAAACTTGCCAAGTTTACATTGCTTTTCCCTTCAAGAAACACACTCACTTTGCGTAAATTCCTGATAATAGTTAAATAACTAATACCCCTTCTTACTATAACCATGACTCATTTATGCAAATCGTCTGACAAAGCCAAGGACTGTCAAACTGTATTGAATGGGTTTCCCTTTCCGCCTGATTGCGTATACGACACGTGTGCTTTGCGGTGCGACGCATAAGAATCAAGTGATTGCCTCATTAGAATAAGAACTTTGACTTTTGGTCTATTGTGAAATCATTTACCTGGAAACTGTTAAATTTTCCATTTGGCTATAATAATAATTTGATGTGCAAACTTTACGCGGAATATTTGTGAGAAGAGAAGTTTTCCGATTAAAATTAAATGCCATAAATTAGCAATTAAGCGATGTAAACAGCAAACAGAAATAGAAAAGATTGTCAGTTAATGGAAATAACACGTGAGCAGTGCATGCCAAACTGTAGAGTTAAGATTACGCCTACACATTGCGCATACGACGCGTGTTACGTGAAGAAGTTTCGTTTGCGAACTTTGGCCTGATCTGTGATCTGTGATCTGCGTTCTGTGTTGTGAAATTGTTTACAAACGGAATGTGAAAAAAGTAAAGAACGCGAGAGAACTTTGTTTCCGTCATGATGATATACGAGAATAAGGCGAGACACTTGCGATTTTGCAATGCGTAAATATGTGCAAATTGTCGACGCTTGTTGTGTGTTATGACTAATGAAAACAATTAACAGAGTTTTATCTGCCAACTCGCGTTGTACGTGTGCCGCATAATCAAAACATAGCGGACAGACAGACAGATATTGCCGGCAATTCTAGAATTATTATCCTTCTCTGCTCAGACTGCATAAACAGCTGAGCTCAAATCGAAATCAGCTGATTCCCAAATTCCGTTTTAAACCAATAAATGATCTGAGCGACTGTTGTCGTTGGCCCATTTGTGGCGATTTACAAAATCAAAACAAATGGGAAACACGATTGAAAGATACTGCGAATGGAGTCATGTTTAGATATTAACTGTTAATTGAGCTAATTAGTGCGCTCAACTCAACTCGAGTCGAACAAAAGCAATGCGAAAAATGCAACAAATTGATTTCAACATAATCAGACAACACTATAAACTCCAGTGAGTATAAAGTATACGCAGTGTAAGCCACGAAACTCAGTCAGTTGGTCAGCATGCATGGCAAATTAATTGGCTAACCTCTGACACGCTTAACGCTTTTTCACTTGTAAATTCCAGCCAAAGTTCAAGCCTAGTTTAACAACCAACGCGGTTCAGCTAATTAAGGAAAACATGCGGTTCAGCTACTCGGGCTATTAACTTGTCTGTCTTCCCCTCCATTCTCTTCCTCACCTCCACTTCTACTTACTTGAATATGACAAATACAAATACGCACTCGCATTCACCTGCTTGAATGTACTTTATTTCATATTTATGCGTACTCAAATAGTTTATTGTCTACAGCGAAACAAAGTTGATAAATCAGATACTTTATGCGAAAATGCGTGACAATTATTTGCAGTCGATTGCTTCCCGATTTAAGAGCTTTTTTATTTACGTTAATTTGCGATTGCGTTTTAAGTGGTTTTTATTTTGAATTAAGTAACTTTGTTGTGAATTCTGAAAATTCTTTTTAGTACATACATTTTCAATAAATGTGGCACATTTAATTTTAGATGATTTTCGTTTACATTCATTTCGATTTAAGCCATTTGCAACTTTATTTTATTTTATTTTATTAATTTTTGTTTACATCATTCAACACCTTATTTAGTATTCTTCACATTCACTCTTTATTGAAAAGATGTACCACTTTTTTTAATCAGTTTGATACATTTTATTTCAAGTCATTTTTGTTTACATTGAATTTCAATTTAAGAAATTCATTTTGTATTCTTAAATTTTCTGTCCTTAGCAATATATTTGCCACAAGGAATCTATTCTTCACTTTCTTCAATAATGATTGATGTAATAAGATTGAAGTAACAATAATAGATGTAAATATTCTTTCATATTTAATATTTTAATATTTCATTTCTGTTTTACATATCAACTTTACATTTGATATCAATTTGTCATTTTAATCTTTGCTCATCACTTAAAACGAAATCTTTTGCCAACAAATATTTGGCGCTTAATTCCTTCATTATTTTGTGTATTAACTTTTTTTTGGAATTATAATTATAATAAGTAGCTGATGATAATCAGATTGTCACCAATTAAGCTAAGTAGCTTCAAATTGCGACTCTACAATTTATAAACTTGTTTCAGTGTCTGCAACCTTTTAAAATACTTTGAAGTAAAGTACCTTACTTTACTTTTTTGGTAATGTCTGAAAATGAGTTTCATTTGCTTTATAAATTTAAAGAATAACATATTTCCTGAACCAATTTGTCGCACTATCCAAAAAGGGAGCATTGCAAAATTCACTTTCATTAAATATGTAGATGTATTAAAAATTAAAATATAATGCGTAGGAAACTCACTAAACTTCTCATCAAATTATTAATTATTTGTTATTTTAAGAAATTAAGGTCATTAGCTTTAAAGATTCACAAAATTTTTGGAGAGTTCAACAAACAACTTGAACCAAATTTGAGCATTGCGGATTATACAAGTATTCTAATTTATTTTTAGTTGATTACTTAGTAAATATGCTAATATTATAATTTATGCTTCTTATTTTTAACTCTTCCCGAATTGGTTTTGTTGCTCTATAAATAGGCACACAAAGTATTTAAATGATAATTTGTGGAGTTCGTGTTTTTTGTTTGCTCAAAACTCAAGTTAATTAACTGACTTGTCATGATCAAGTCATTTGTTCAATTTGTTGCTCGTTTATTCGATTTGTCTAACCCAAAAAGCGCAGCTAATGCAGCTTGAACTTCACTTTTGAGATTTCAAGATTTCGTGATTTTTTGCAAGTGCATCTCGAGTGTTAATTATTTCCGTTTGCTTCTCTCCCTCAAGCGACAAAGGCAGGCAAACAATTTGCAATGAATTAATTAGGTAAATACAAAAGTCTCAGTCTCATTCTCAGTCTCTGTCTCAGTTTAATGCGATAAACAAATAACATTACTCAAAACACATTTCGAATTTTTACAGAATTCTTCTATTTTTTACATTTAATGTAGTCAATTAAATATTTGTTGTGGCTTCCGTAAGAATCGAAAGACGTTAATGAAAGGTCGTCACATTTGTGACTTTTACAGACCTTGACAAAGACAAGTGGCAAAATAATTGTTGTCTAACTATGATAATGATCTTGTGTTTCCCTTTGTAATTGGTCAAATACGAAAGAATTAACTGACAACTGTAAATTCAAAGCGCAATTTGCTAAATGTTTTGTCAACATTCTGTCAACCTTATTTGCAGTTCACCAAACTTTGTTTTCCCTAGAATTAAATGCATTTATTAATAGATAACTTATTTACGATTGTGTTGGATTGTATTTTCATTTTAAGGAAATTAGAATGGGATTTATGTGCCTGAGAATTTATTGCTATTTGTTATTTATTTCTTATTCATTTAGAATTCAGATGTCGCATTTTTTATGTTTCTAAATTTCAATTTTTCTTTAGCATTAATATTAAGTAATTTTACTATTAATTTAAAATGCCTTTTTAAAGTAATGTGACTAAATAGTTTCTAAAAAAGGTGTTAAACAGAGAAATCGGAAGTGTTTAAAACAACTTTTAAATTTTTGCCATTATAAAGCCAAAAAGTTTTATTCAAATTCGCATAAACAAAAAGACAATTGTATAAAGCGAACTTGCTGTCATAAATTGAAATAGAATATGCGTAGTTAGTTAAAGTATTTTTAGTTGGTTTTAATGAATACTTTGTTAATACGCCGCCTACATTGAACTTGCTATAAACAAATCAGCAATGAAGAAGCAGCAGAATAACAAATGAAAACTTCTCTATTTTTGTTGTTGTTGTTGTTGTGATGACATTGAAATTGGGCAAATGTTTGAGGTTGAAGCTGAGAGAGACGTTGATGAAGTTGTCAAAAAGCAACAAAAGTAACAACAATGAATAGTCCACATACATTCACATACACTCACAGATATATTCACATACTATTCACTTGACATTGTCATTTGGATGTTGCCTTTGAAACTGTCTCAGCCTTTGTGGTTTATGGGTTTTGTTTTAGCCGAATATTGGACACAAAAGTACGAGTAAGTACTCGCATTATATTAAATCGTAATTTGCTGTTTTACTCGCATGACGATGGTCTCTTGTCTGTTGCCTCTTGTCTGTTTGGTCTGTGTTTTTGTGACAGACTTTGCACAGAGATTAGTGACTTATTAGCCACGACGGTTGCCTTGGTCAAGGGATGCTGTCTGCCGTCTGCTTTTGCCTCTGCCATGGCCTTAACTTAAGCCTGCCAGTTAACAATTTTAATTAGCCACAACATGCCACAAGACCTTCGCTTTTCACAGAAGCTGCAGACGCTGCTCTTCTTTTATTTTCGCTGCCTGCCATGGAAGGTTAGCTTACCTCGCTTCAACTTCTACAGATGATTGAATGTTGCATTAAAACTCGCATTTATTTTACACAAAAGTGCTTTACCTGAAGACTCTTTATAAGGAAATGTCGAGAGTAGTAGACAATGATTTGCCTTGACTTCATTGTAATTATTCCTTTATTTTGCTAAACTAAAGATTAGCTTCTTTTTATTTATAAAACTTGCATTTTTATTGCACTCCCTTGAATAAAGTGCTATATCAATATACCAAATATAACCTTTAGTATATTTGCTGAATTTTAATTGGGTATATTTTTAAATCAAAGTACTATATCAATATATAAAATATGACCTTTAGTATATTTTAGTATATTTTCTGAATTTCAATTTGGTATCTTTTAAAATCGAAGTATTATATCAACATGCTAAATATAACCTTTATTATATTTCAGTATATTTTCTGTGTTTAAATTTGGTATATTTTTAAATCAAAGTACTATATCAATATACTAAAAATGAGCTTTAGTGTATTTTAGTATATTAGCTGAGTGACAATTTGGTATATTTTCACATCAAAGTACTATATAAATATACCAAATACGACCTTTAGTACATTTTAGTATATTTTCTGTAATTTAATTTGGTATATTTTTAAATCAAAGAACTATATCAAAATATTAAATATAACCTTTAGTATATTTTCAGTATTTCAATTTGGTTTATTTTTAAATCAAAGTAATATATCTACATTCTAAATATAACCTTCAGTATATTTTCTGAAATTTAATTTGGTATATTTTTAAAACAAAGTACCATATAAATATACCAGATATTACATTTAGTATGTTTTCTGTTTTTCAATTTGGTATAATTTTAAATCGAAGTACTGTATCAATATACCAAATATAATCTTTAGTATATTTGCTGTATTTTAATTTGCTTTATTTTGAAATCAAAGTCAAATTCTTATAAAATTATAAAGTTTTTTTATTTGACGAAAGGTTGAAAGCATTATTAAATGATTACATCGACTAGACTTTACAGACTTTTATTTCCCTTTGTTCAAAATTAAGGTCTTATTAGATAATTAGCATATTTAATCCATAAACAAAAGTACTAAAATCAAAATGACTTTAAGGTATTTATTTGAGGAAATATTAAAGGCGTAAAATTATTACCTTAACTTGTCTTTATTTGCCATTTATGTAATTTACTATTCTATAATGTATACTAAATATTCATTAAGTTCGACTTTGATTATAGGAACCTTTAGATAAAGTACTTTCGATTTAACTAATTAGCATTTTTACTGCACACATTAGATAATCAGAAATAGAATCAATATTAAATTTTTACAACTTTTTCTTCCTCCCTCTCAAGTTCAAAGTGTTTAAGAATTTGTTATGCACGTTTCAAATTTAATAGCAAGAATTTCCTATAATTATCTCACCTTAAGCTGCTCAATTCCTATATAATTTAAATAATAATTATGAAAGCTAATCAATAAGTCTGTCTAATTAACTATTCGAATGTGATATTGATTGCATTCACTTCATAATTGTCATGTAACATTCTCTCCCTTCTCCTTCCTCCCTTCCATTCTCTTCCCTTTGCCTGTTTTTCCGGTTGGCCTTTTTTAATGCAAAGTTCGGCAGCAGCTGAGCAAAAAGTCGAGATGAAGGTCCACTACAGTGTGCAAATATGTATCTATCTATCTATATATCGCTGGGATTCAAGTGTTTTTTAGCTGGACGGACAAAGTACTCGCTTGTTGTTTTTGTTTATCTATTTGCTTGTGCTTGTGTTCAGGTAAATAATCTAAAAATTGCGCCTTGTGCGGCCCAAAACGAGGCATTAACTTTCCGCCAAACTAACGACAACGACAACAACGACAACAACGACAACAACAATGAAAAATCAAAATATTAATAAGCAATTTCAATGAAATTCACAGAGAGGTGTGCCACAGAACACACTCAAAATTTTAAATGTGCTTCCCACACACATCATCACACACAAAAAAAAAGGTTGAACTAAAGTTCATTGACTAAAGGTTTGTTATTTGGCAGCTCGGAAATTTCTTAGTTTATTTTTTAGAAGAATGCCTCATTGCAAACATAAGTTCGTTTAAAGTGTTTTCATTTAAGATTTAGCTGTGTGAAAATTGGATTATTACTTTGAAGAAATATATAACTGATTGATGGAAGTAATAAATCCCTAAATTCCCATCACTTGTTGAGCAGATTTAATTCATTTTTATCATTTAGTTTGCCAAAACAGCTGATTAATATTAGATAGAAATGTAGTTGAAGTAATTGCATTGGATTTATGGTTAAATTTACAAAGATTAATATAGAGAGTGTTCTATGTTTTTGTTGTCAGCTTATCATTGAACAGATTTATGAATTATGAATGAACTGCTGTTGGCAGTAATCAGAGCTAGATAATGTGAGCGGTTTACATGTTGCATTTAAGTGCAAAGAGTTTAGTTTATTGTCAACAGATTTATTATATTGGGTATCAGAATAATTAGAAATAGATAATGTGCTAAGCTTACATGTTGCATTTAATATTAAGTGCAAATATGAACTATGTAGTTTATTGTGAACACATTTATTATATTTTTGGGGTCTATCATTCTATCAAATTTATTTAATATCTAAATTATTGGAGCTACACAATGAGCTGCATTTAATACCAAGTGCAAAGCGAGATGTGTTTTTTATTGTGAAGAGATTTATTGAATTTCTTGCAGTTTTTCATGCGACTAAACTCATTGGGTATCAGAAAATTTAGAAAAAGATAATGTGCTGAGCTTACATGCTGCATTTTAAATAAAAAGTAAAAAAAAAAATATATTAAAATTATATATTTAGATTATCATTATCATAACTAAATAGTTAGCTAAGCTCAATTGATGCACTTAAGTTCAATCTTTTCTTATATAGCCGTGAAACCATATTTTATACTTAGTTTCATTTAGTTTATTGCCTCTTTCCCAGCTACTAATTTGATGTTGCTTCTAAAGCACAGATACTTTAGTATCTCACAGATACTTTTACTACGTTTGTGATCTTTGCTAAGGTCACCAAAAGTGTTTAGTAAATCTTTTGCAGTCCATTTAATAAACGCAAATGTTATGTGCTGTTAATTCGCTCGCATTGCAGCGACACTGAGCACAAGATTAAGTAGCCGAACCGTTGGCGGAACTGTTGCTGTTGATGTTGTTGCTACTGTTTTTTGTTGGTTGCTGTTGCTACTATTTGTTGTTGCTGTTTAGTTGTTTTTGTTGCTTTGCTCTGTGCGCTGAGAATTTTTTTTGATATCGTATGCGATTTTATTTGCTTGGCAATTGCGAAATCGTAACGCTTGAGCGCATTTTATATCCACAGAGTGTAGAGTGTTGAGTGTGTGTGTGTGTGTATGTGGTGTGTGTGTGTTGGTTGTGGTGTGTGCGACGCAACTTTAGATGTTTGCAGTTGATGTCCGCCAATTGGGCAAACAGCTGGCCCATTTTTGGGCGTGTCACTCGCATAACTACAACGAGCGAGTATCTCGAACGTATTTGGGGATGTGCTCAATGGAGAGAGGAGTGTGGGGAGAGGGGCGACAGAGGGGAGAGAGGGTAGGTAAGTGTGTATTTGATATTTAAGCCAGTTAGTACTTGCGCTCATTGTGTTTCTCATTATCATTAGGCAGCTCAACAACCGAACAGCGAGCAGCACATTTTGTTGGCCAAATTTCACGAGAGCTTAGAACTCGTTTCCGAGATGGATCGCTTGACAAATATTTGATGTCTCAACTGTCGCTCAGTCGGTTGGTCTGTCGGACTGTCTGACGGACGTAGACGAAGCAAACCTCAGTTGTTTATGCGGCTTCTCAGGGCCATTAATGAGAAGCAATGAGAAAGCTTTCAGCTAGTGTCTTAGCCAATGTCTAAAGCAAAAAAAAAACAGTATGCAAGCTGCAGTTGGGTGTACTCGACTGTGAAATACCATTTTCAATAAAAGTATTGTGGTATGTTTATTAAAATATACTCAATTAATATACCAAAATATATACTAAAATATACATATCACCTGTTGACAATTGAGGTATTATATCCCTCAAATATACCAAATTTAGCTATTGAAAAATTCGGGAACATACCAAAGGATATATTTGGTATATTTGGTAGACAAAATACGTGACATCATTGTTGTCATATTATACCAAATTAATATACCGAAAATACTAGAATATACCAAATGGTGTACTTTTCGTATATCGATACCTTATTATGTATAGTACCAAATGCTATATTTCATATATCAATATACAAAATATATACTTTGGTATTTTTTTAGTACTTTTAGTATATTACTAAAAATAATACCGTTATGTATTGTTTTCGATGATAATATAGATTTCGGTTTATTTATACTATATATTCTAGTATATCAATATACCGAATATAGGCTTCAGTATATTTTAGTATCTTTCCGCTGATGACGCAATCAAGAAATATACTCCTGACTGTAGGCATAATACGTTACAGTATTATTCTTAATACATGCCAAATTAATATACCAAAAACTATATATACTATTCTTTGTATCTCTTGTTGACGCTAATCAAGAAATGTTTCTTGAATGTAGGCACAATGCGATACCGTATTATTCCTAACATATACCAAATTAATGTACCAAAAATACTAAAATATACCGAAAACTATATTTGGTATATCGATATACTATTCTTTATGTCTCTTGTTGACGCTGATCAAGAATACTTGATAGTATGCACATAGTTGTGGTACCCTTCTATCCGATGGGTACCGGGTATAAAAAGAAAAAACCCTCAAGCTAGACGTGGTGACGATTTATTTGTTGTGTGTTTGCCAAGCTTAATCATTATCATTACCACACATTAGCCCAAGCGCTGGCTGAGCCTTCAATTTGAAAGGTGTCTTTGTCTTTTTCTTTATTTTTATTTTTTATTTGTATTTTTTAGTTATCGTCGGTCTTCAGTCTTTAGTCTTCAGTCTTCGGCTTCGACCATTGTGCAATTGCAATTGCCCCTGCCCATGCCCATGCCACACAAAAACAGATCAAAGCCAAAGCAAAGCACTGAAGACAACAAAAACAAAAGCAAAGGCATCGACTTCAATTTAAATAGTTTGTCTCTGGTTTTTTTTCTGTTTTGGCTTTGTTTACAGCTGTGTTGCATACATAATTCAATTTATAGTCGTATGTCATTATGGGGGCCACAAAATCCCAGTTCCCCGACTTCGACTCCAACTACGACAACATAAAACAGTTAACTGCCAGTCGAAGTTGCTGCTGCTGTTGCACTCCCCAGCAATCAGACGAAGATAATGAGAGAGCCTTAGCGCTATTCATTTCATCAGATACTCGTATTTCCACTGCCAAAGAAATAAATGATGAACACAGCGATGCGATGATGATGATCATCTGACAGACGATGTGCTAACATTTTATAAAGTCAACAGCCAAACAGCTTTCTAAGTGCTTGCAAGCTCATTAAGCGCAGTCTTTAAATGTGCTTTCTAAGTGTGTGTCTGCTCCATTGTCTATGCACTTTTAATCTAATTATGAAGATCACTCGCTGCTCTCAGGCTCCTCAAACAATCGCTTTCTATCGACCGACAAAACAGCGGCGCTTTCAAGCGGATTACGATTCCACCTGAGTGCAGTTTTAATTCATTGCAACGATCTGCGATTATCTAACGCGTTGCAAGCTAGCTTTGTTATATATTCGATTCAGTTGTGAGTTAACACTGTGCAACTTTCATTCTGATCAAGCTAATTACTTAGATATAAAAATGTCGTAATTCTAAACTATTCGGAAATTAGAGCTTACACTTAAGTTGAACTTTTCTTTTCGCTTAGCAAGAAATAATTGAGTGGAAGTAATCACAATTTTGTTGGGATTAGAAAAATCTATTTCAATTCAAATATTCATTGCTTTTCGTATTTGGAAAATATGTTAGTTATGTAAAGAAATCGTATTTTTTATTTTTTATGCAACTTTAAAATAAATAAGTAAAATAAATATGTTAGTTATGTAAAGAAATCCAATCTTTTCTTATTCATACAAGTTTAAAATAAATAAATAACACCCCCATTGAAAAGTTTTCATCCTACCATAGTGAAACAGCTTTATTTTTTTTAAATTCGTGTTCTATAATCAACATTGTTCCATTTAAAAGTGATACACTGATTATAGCGGCCTTTTTGATACTATTTTTGCAATAAGATTGGTCCTTTACTTCAAATCTATCACTATCATAAGCACGCATATTGCTATTATGTTCCTTACATTGTTTTTTCATTAATTGAATCTGTTTTAATAGAAAATGTCTTTTAGTCAGTTCTCTTCTCAAGCACTTACGATTGTAAATATTCCTTCTTAGTTTTTAATAAAATGTTCCTTTTATTATAATCATATTCAAGAAGTATTTCAAAATGAGAGTAGCAATAATCAAGCTGTCTCTCATATTCACACCGAATTCTGCAAATTTTATGTTGTTTGATTAAAAATCTTTTTTACTAAGCATAAAACCAAGAACAAAAGTAAGCAGAAATTCTTTAAAAGTAATAACAAGAATTTAACTTTTGCAATACTCAATATAGTATATTGAATATACTAACTTAAATGAAAGATACTTTTAATACATTATTCAAAATAAAACAGGTCGAAATTTAGTAACTAAAATGTAGTATTTAAAGAAATGAGAAATCATTAATTATACTTACTTATAGTAGTATATAATTGAACAGTAGATTTCTATAGCATTGATTTGGAATTGAATCGAAAAGTTGTTAAGAAAACTATCATTATATATTGAATATACTAGCTTAAATGAATGATACTTTTAATACAGTATAAAAAATTAAACAAGTCAAAATTTAATACAAGTTTTAATATTTAAAGAAACGAAGATCCGTTAATTTAATTTACTTTTAGTAAAATATTTATTTAACAGTAAAGTTAATCATAATTTTGTTAAGCTACATTTGTTGGAGTCACATCGAAAGAGTTTGGTTTAAGAATATGTGGGGCTATAACTAAGCAAACCAAACGCATAAATAATATTATTAACAATGGCATTGATTACAACATTTGGCAAACATTTGAAAATCACTTTGTCTGCATTTACATACAAATTTCATTGTTCGATTTTGACATACTTTTAATTTGTGTTTTGTCTTCGATTTCATTGTTGTTGTTGTTGTTGTTGCTGGTGTTTCTTAGTTATTGACTTTAGGCGAAAACAAAGTCAATTGTTGGCCTCTGGCACGCCCACTTTTTTGGGGCGCTGGGTGTACGCGTTCGTTGTACACAAATGTAAAAAATTTTGCCAGGCAACGATAGTTTTATTTATGTGTGCGTACTACGTGTCGGCTGTGTAATGTTTTATTGTCAACACGCTGCCAAAACGGCGCCCGCCCTTGACTCAATTACTTGGCCTGGCCGTGGCGCATGCGCAGAATGCCGAGTATCGAGTATCGAGAGTTGACTCGACTTCGAACTGAACTGAGTTGCAGATGTCTGAAGTATCTCATTAGGACTCTGATGATGATTATGATGATGTTAATCAAGTCTCTTGATGCTGCCCACACGCTGTCTGTGAGAGACTAGTTGTTAATTAAATTAATTAATTAATTAACACACATCCAGCAAGCCAGCAAGTTGAAGTTGAAGTTGAACTTTAAAGTTGAAGCTGACAAACAAAATTATTGCGCAGACATCGCGACATCGCAATGCGTCTCGCGTTTGGGCAACTGACGTCGACGTCGCAGTCGCTGCTGGCGTCGCTGCCGCAGTCAGCGTTAGCGTTGATAATGGCTTTACGAAACTTATTAATCGATTTATATGCGCCGGCACACAGAGACAGAGAGACAAGCAAAAGCGATCGCAACTCGACAAACACTCGGCCAATTTCTTTGGCATTTACACACACAGATACAAAAATATATTTAGCCATAGATACACACACACACACACATACACAGGCGTTGCATGCGGGCCCAAGGTGAGATGTAAATTGTTGTGTTTGTGTGTTTAACATTAACCGTTAGCGTTGGTGCCGCGTTGATGATGACACGCAACAACAACGACAACAACAACAGAAACAACATCAACTAAAACAACAACAAATCAAAACGTTGCTGCTCGCTTGACACGTTTAGTTTTGACATTGTCTTGCCAAAGCCAAAAAGAATCTTGGCCATTGGCCAGCCTACAGACTGTCAGCGATAGTGTCTCTCCTCCTCCTCCTCACACTCTCTGTCTCTCTCTTACGCTCTTTCTCGCTCTCTCAGTTGCTGTCGCAATCGCAGAAAAAAAAGAAACATTTGCGCATGCGTATCAATTTTTAATTTTATTATTACACACAACAAAGTCATCGAATATGTGTGTGTATATTTTTATACCAGCTACACATAAGGCAGAAGGGTATTACAAGTTTGTGAATGCAGGAAATTTTCATAACTGCATTATCAATGATACCTGAAAATTTGGTTGCGAGCAGATCTAAATCGCAGAAGTACTTTCGTAATCTTGGTATGGTTTATTTTATACTGAATGGTATATTTAAAATGTAGTATTATGGATATATACCAAATATAGTTTTTAGTATATTTTAATATTTTGTATTTGGTATGTGGTATATTTTGAACTCTATGGTATATTTTAAATATAGTATTATGCTAATATACCCTTAGTATGTTTTAGTATTTTAATTTAGTATGTGACATATTTTATTTCTGTGGTATATTTTATATGTTCAACCATGCCAATATACCAAATATAGCCCTTGGTATATTTTAGTCTTTTGTATTTAGTATATTTTTTTACTCTATGGTATATTTTAATTGTAGTACTATGTCAGTATAACATTAGTATAATTTAGTATTTTGTATTTAGTATGTGGTATATTTTTTATTGTATGGTATATTTTAAATGTGGTACTATGTGAGTATATCCTTACTATATTTTAGTATTTAGTATTTAGTATATTGTTTAGTGAATGGTATATTTTAATATACCAATACGCCAATATACTACATATAACCCCGTTGGTATATTTTTAGTATTTTACGGTATATTGATTCGGTATATTTTATGAATAATTCCGCACTGTTTTGCTTTTATTCAAAATTAGCAGAAGGTATCTCACTGTCGAGCACACTCGACTCTAGCTTTCCCACTTGTTTCTACATCTGTGTGTGTGTGTGTGACTTTGGTATATTTTTAAAGTGCGTAGTCCGCTGTCGTTGTCGCTGTCGCTGCCTTTGTATCTATTTATTTATTTATTGCATTGTGTAATAATGCAATATTAATTGCTTATTTCAAATAGTTTCATCAACTCTTTAACCCTATTGTTATTGTTATTGAGGCAGTCAAACAATTTCTATTTGTATGCCAAAGTTGACAAGTTTTACGCGCCTTCAGCTAATGAGCTAATTAGCTTGCCATTTTTCCCTCTACTGCTGCAGCTGTTAGTAGCGATTTATTACACTGCTTGCTGTAAATTTACACACACGCTAAGTGCCCAGAGAGAGATAGAGGAAGAGGGGAAGGGGGAGAGCGGCCTGTTTCTGTCGCAGAACTTTCAAAAAGCAATCAAAGCGAACGCTTAACAAGTGCAACTTTGAGATACTTTTTACTGCGCGCAACTTTTTGAGTGCTGTTTAATAAATGATATTGGCAATAAATTGCCAGATATTTATATTCAAAGTGACTCTGCTTTAATTTGCTAAGAGATAAGCTGAAGAGATCGAAGAGTAATAGCTTGAAGATGCATTTATTAGCTTAAAGATACTTTAGCAAGTGTAGCTGATTGAAAGCGAATAAAGTTACTTACTTTTGTGTAGATTTATTTTCTTTTAAATTAAATAGTAATAGCTTAAAGGTACATTTAGTAGCTCAAAGATACTTTACCGATTGAAGCTGATTGAAATGTAAAAGAGATACTTAGTTTATTTTTATTTGAAGAGTAATAATCTTCAAGATATTTTAGTAATTGCATTTAAATTGAAAGTTAATGGTTTCTTTTCATTTTGAAGAGTAATAAATACTTAGAGAAACATTAAAGAAATAATTGCAATTGCAGCTGATTGAAATGTATAAAGATACTTTCTTTCGTGTAGATACGTTTTAATTTTAGTTTGAGAATAGAATTTCACAATAAACAACATTTCCAGCTGAGCATCGAAATTTTGCATCTAATGGATAATTAAAGATACATGATCAAAGATCTTACTTAGCTGCAAGTTCAAATGAATAGTTCGATGCAAATAAAAACTGCCTGCTGCTTTACAACTATTTTTATGAGTATTTGAAATTACTTTAAATGCAACTTAAAATTAAAAAGCACTAAAAACAGTTAAGACATAAATTATTTGCTAGTAAAACTTTATTATTTTAAAGACCTCATCAATTTCGTTTTATTTTCTGTTGAATACAATCTTGTTTGTATTGAGAGATGTTTATGTTTAGAATTTTTAATCCTTATTTTACAGTCAAAATCCAGTTGTTAACATTTCAATTAGTGAATTAGGTATTGAAGTTAGCCGATCATAACTGGTTTTATGTGACGATTAGGCCAACTATTGCCGGAATTCTGAGCAAATCGTCTTCCTTTATCATTATCATCCATTTAAATTAGGTTTTTCCTAGAAAAACTTTATTATTTTGAAGACATTATAAATTTTATCTTATTTTCTTTTAAATATAATGAAAGAAATTTGTTTTTTTTTTTAAATATTCGATGTTTAATGTTTACCAAAATGTTTAGTCAAAATCTGGTTTTAGGATTCAATTTATCTATTTGCTTATCGTTTTAAATGAACTATTAACTAACTAAGACATCAATTTTGTTTGATTTTATGTTGATAATTTGTATTAAGAGTTGTTTGGATTGTTTAAATATTCATTTTATTCGTTTTTTAACATTCCACCGACTCAATTAAGCATTAGCAGCTTATTTTGCTTTAATTACTTATGCTGCAGGCTAGCGCACATCTTTTAATTTATAGATCAACTCAACTAATTTAAGATTTGTCGGCAAATAATCCATTTGTTTATCCTTCAGCTGTGCGACGCTTAACGAGCAGCGAAATTGTGTTTTTAATGCGTTTTGTGTTATGATTGAATTGACGTTGTTGTTGCCTTCTTTTTGTTTTATTGCTCGTTTAATAACTTGGCCATTTCGGTAGTTGTTTTTGTCAGAGCAGCAAGAAGGTGAAGGAGGGGGAGGAGGAGGAAAAAGGAGCGAAGCTCACTAACTAAATGGGGGTAAAATCATTTCCGGTTCATTTCCGCACACCTCGAGCGAGGTGCGGCCCTTAGTGAGTGTACTAGTGTGTGTGTGTGTATGTGTGTGTGATTATCTCTGTATGTGTGTTGGTGTCTACTGAGCCATGTCCTGGTCAGAGCCAAAGGGGTGGCTCAACTGCAAATTGAGTTAAGCAAAAAAATGAACAGAAAATAAATGTTTAAACAACAACAACAACAACGCGAACAACAGGAAGAGCAACAATAACAACAACAACAACCACTATTAATAGAGCAACTACAACAAAGTATAACTACAACAAAAACAATAGCAATAGCAATAGCAATAGCAATGGCAATAACTGAAAGCGCCAGGCCTCTCTCAACTGGGATGACATAATGCCAAATGCCAAGTGGAGTATGAGTCGAGTCTCTAAGCATGAGTCGAGTTGAGTCCAAGTGCGAGTATGAGTACTTGAGAGTGTGTCTGTGTGTGTGTGCTGGTGTTGACATATGAACATACATATGTGTAGTGGTTGTTGTTGTTGTCGACACGCTTACTACGTTTACTTGGCTCTGGGCTACTCATATTTATTTTGCGGCATGTGCGTTTAAGACCAACAACAGCAACAAAAATAAAATAGGCGACAACCCTCAAAAAAAAAAAGCACACATATCCCATGGATACAGCGTTAGTGTGAGCGAGAGCGCGTGTCTTATCATCAACAGAGCAGGGAACGAGACGAGAGAGAGAGCGAAGAGAGAGCGCCGGTTTTGGCAGCCGGCCTTTTTGCGCCACATCCACAACCGAATTTGTGCCTGTCGCTGAATCTTGAATGTATCTGTCAGAGAGAGAGCAAGAGAGCGCACGTAGTTGTAGTTGTAGTTGCCGCGTGACGCAACGTGTGTAGCAAAGGCGAATGTTGCTACCGTTGCTTCTGTTGCTGCTGCTTCTTGCCGATTGCCAGCCACAAGAAACAGATACACAGCCTAGCACCTGGCACTCTCTCGCTCTCGCTGGCTCGCTCTTCTTGATTGGCTCTCCCAATACTACGTGTGGCACTCTCTCGCTCTGTGTGCTGTTTTTCGCTTTGGCGGGGTTCGCGCGCTCTTCGCCCAATTCGAGCGCCTCAGTTTGCATTTCGCTTTGGGTTGTGTCTCGTCTCTGGTTCGCTTTTGGGTCAGGCCAGGCCACAAAACAGCAGCATATTAAAATACTAAAAAGCAAAAAAAAAAAATAGTTTAGCATAGCAAAGAAAAGAACAAGATTGCTGACTAAATAATCAAACTCAATTCGCATAGTAGTAGATTATTATTATTCGCATAAATAAATTCCTAGGCTGCCTGCCCTGCCCTGCCCCCCAAAAGCAAAAGATAAAAACTGTTGCAAACGCAAAACGGAAACCGGAGCGCAAGAAAAGAAAAAGTAAATTGCCAAAAAAAAAAAATTGTTACAAATGAGAAGTTAACGAAAAAGAGTATTCAATTACACGTGACATCACAGCGCGAATGAAAATGAAAATGAAGAAACGTACAGTTCTATTAAGTTGCAGTGCCGCCGCCGTCGTCGATGTTGCAACTCGCAACTTGCAAGTCACACACAAATGTATCTCGCAGATACAATAAAAACAGTTCAGTTCGGTTCGGTTCAAGTGTCAGTTTCCGCCTACTGAAAAACCGTTTAATCAGCGCGCAACGCTTTGCAAAATCGTCTCGATAAATAAATACAACAACTATATAGTAGTTAATGCAACAACCAACATACAAACACACACGCCTCTACTACTATCTACTATATCTATTTGTGTTTGCTGTTGCATGTGGCATACTGCATAACTGCATAACCAGACGCCCCCACTTGAATGAGACTCATTCTCATGGCATCATGCGCTCAATTAGCTCGCCTCTGTTTACCCCCCCTCTAACCCTTTCCCATCCACCCACTCTCCCTTCTTTCCTTCCTTCCATCGCCCATTTAATTAAGCTCGCTACGCTCAAAGCTCTCAAGGCACATTTCCCAACTCGATCGACTCGACTCGATTGACTTTCGCCTCTCGTCGCATTGTCACCTACCTACCTGGCTGTAGTTAGTTATCAGTCTGGCTGGGCAAGCGAGAGATTTGGGCAGCTAATTAATCAACAACGATAACGCCGAAAAAGCTTCGACAAGCGACCAACGTTGCACGTTTTGTGGGCATATGTGTGTGGTGGCATTGGAAGATATGACATAATTCCAAGACATTCACTTGCCTCCTCTCACATACAAATGGCACCCAAAAAAAAAAAGTCCGAGAGAGCACACTCGCTCTCTTTTTTCAATGGCCTGCTCTCGCACGCACACACGTAAAAAGAGAGCAGCCAACTTGTGAAGTGCTGTAAGAGAGCAGCAATTGAGAGCGTCAGGTGCGCCAATGATCCGAAACCCAAATACGATACGAAGACAGCATCGGCATCGCCCGATTGCACTACCTCCCTCCCCCTCCCACTGCCATTGTCCCATTACCCCTGCAGCTGCCGTCGTCAACAAGTCACAATCAGAGTCATCTTGCGCGTTTGCCCGATTGCAGCACTTAATTCAATCTGTCTAGCGGAAATGTGTGACACTCCCCCCCAACACACCACGACGGCGGCGACGGCAAACGTTTTTGCTGCCTGGCAACCCACCACACCACACCAAACCAGCACACACACTTCACCACAGCCCACCCAGCAAACCCTTTAGCGACGCCCACCTTCAACTTAATTAAAATGCATGCCGGCGCTGCCTTTTTGCCCAAGTCACAAATACACTTGCCAATGCGTGTCTGTGCGTGTGTGTCTGTGCGTGTTTGTTTGTGTGTCTATTCATATTTGCATATTTGGCGTGGGGGTTAGAAAACCAAAAATGTGATCGCTTATTATTACGAAATTGCATTCTGCAATGGCGACCCAATAAATACACACACACAAACACACATACGTTTGGGTGTGCATACACAATAAATAATAGATAAGCGTCAGCAACAAAAACAAAATTAGGCGATTGCGACAGGCGTCGTCTTAATTTCCATTTCGTCAAGTTAACCTGTTTAGTAGTGCTGCTGTCCGCTTTCATTTGTTGTCGTTGTCGATGTTGTTGTTGTTGCTTTTGGCGACACACTTTTGACCATGAATTCGATTTTGAATGCAAAAGTCCCAAAAACGTGAAATATTTGGGGAGGGAAACAACAACAAAAAGCGAAACCACCTATAAAAAAAAAACCCAAAGAGCTTTGCGCATAGCAATCTACGTGAGTGTGTGTGTGTGATGGTGTGTGTGTGTGAGAAATGCCGTAATAATTAATTGATCGACAAGTGCGCAGCTTTGGTTTGGTATGCGGTGCGCTGCGCTGCGTCGTGTCGCATCGTGTCGCGTCATGTCGTGTCGTGTTGTATCGTATCGCCGAAAATCGAAATCGATCTGAAGCGTCGTCGCAGCCTCTTGCGAATGTCGTCGTCGTTGTTGTTGTGGCTGCTGTTGTTTTGGGGGGCCCTTGCAACACATCGTCGAGCAACGTTTGCTGCTTGCGACAGCGCTGCAAGCTTCGCAGCCAGCAGCATGCTATGCACCTGTTGTTATTGTTGTGCTTCCTCCGCTGTTTGTTGTTAGGCGCGCCAAAGCGTTGCAATTTACATTTCTTTTCAATTTATTTAAATTACTATCAAAACAACAAACACCTACACACATACACAGATTGATCGCATTGCATTGAAATTATCAAAATTTATTAATTCGTAATCAACAGCGACCGCAAAAGCAACAGCAGCAACGTCAACGCCAACATCGCCGTAGCAGCGCTGCCAAAGCTCAGCTCTGAACGCTTGATTCGCGACAGCAGCTTTAGTTGTATAGTATGTGTGACGGCGACGTCAGCGTCGACTGCGACTGCAACCGCGCGACCACGACGCGACGGCGACCGCAGCAGCGGCTTGGACGACGCGGCGTCTACAGCTACAGCTTTAGTTAGTCAGCCGTTGCTGCAGCCAGTTAGTCGTGCTTTGCTAGTCGCAGTCTGCGGTTTGTTGCCTCTCTCTCGGTTATCGGTCTCTCCGTTTTGTGTGTGTGCTTTGCAGCCCCCTTATTGTCGTTGTCGTTGCCGTTGTCGTCGTCTTCGTCGTCCACCTCGCGTCACCGTCACCCAGTGTGGCCCCGCATCTTAAAAGTGTGCCTTGTGCTTGCAGAATTGATTTGAAAATGTGCTATGGAAAAAGGACTCGCGACTGAATGATTAATTGATATATACTTGGTATATACACGCATATATATTGAATTTATATATTTGTATTTGGAAATGGTTGACAAAGTGTGATAAGTCGAATGCAAAACAAAATCAAAAGTGCTGGCGGCCTCTCAAGAAAAGTAAATGGTGATTTTTTATAGCTTTCATCGATTGCTGAGTAATTGATAACAAACCAAATGAAATATCGAAAACCACAATAACAACAACAAAAGCAACGTGCGAACGAATATATCCTAGTCAAAAACGAAAATCGAAAAACGCAAAATCAAACAACAACAACAATAGCAACACACTTATAATTATAATCAATCAAATGAATTTGGACTAAATGCAACTGGTTTTACTCCCAATTTCCTTAGCCACTGGCAATTTGTTGTTCACGTCTCTACACACACATACTACTAGTTGTATTAGTAGTTGTAGCATATAACTTATTGGAAAATCTCCAAAATCGAGCTCACACACACACACACATAGACAGAAATAGTGCAAAAATTGCAGAAAACAAAAACTCAAAAGTGCAGCAAGCGAAACAACAAAAGGTAAATTCGAGTTCGGATTCCGATTCCAATTCCCAATTCCAATTCGTTGCGATCAAAAATTCCGATACAAAATTCATAACTAAATGCTTCATTATCATGTGCCATAAACAATAAAAAGTGTGCCAGCTCTTGCATATTTAAATGTTAATTAAGAAATCACAAGACTGATAGATTATCGCTAAGCCTAAGGTGCTTTCCAAACTTTGACGGCGCTTTGACGCTTCGTCCAGTTATCGATTTGCCTGTTATCGTTATCCCTTTCCACTTAACAACTTTCAAGTTTGCACACAGACAAAAGCTGACTGACCTAGCACAACAACAAGTGGCTTATAAGCTGAGAATTTTATTCAATTGTATGAAAAGGATATTTTTAAATTTGCAATTTCAATTTATTTGTCTAACAATTTTTCATGTGATCATAAATTATTGCAAAACATGAGGAAGAGCTTCTCAAATTATTTGTTTTATGAAAGGTTTTCTTTATAAATTTGGCACTTACAATTTTGACACAATTTATGCTGATAATGTTTAAAATTCGACTAAAATTTGGTTGCACAAACAACAAGCACTTCTATAACTACTCATTCTATTCATTTGTTTAAAATGAATCATTCCGAATGTTGGCGTAATTCAATTTTAAATTTATAGACTCTACTTCTGTGAAATTAAATAGCTAACAATTATTTTTAGACACTAAACTGATAAAGTTGTTTCACAAAAAAAACAAGTGCTTTTTCAACAGATGTTTTTATGAATTTCTATAAAAAGGATCTTTCATAATTCTTGAATAATTTGAAATTCAAATTCATTAAGTTAAATTTTGTCTACTTTTTTGAACTCAAAGAAGTGTCTCATCTTTTTTTGAATTTATACAAAATTTAATTTTTTTCTTAAAACAAATAATTATCTCTTCTTTGTATTAATTTGAATAGAAGGGATCTTTCATATTAAGATCTTTATTTATATTTATCTATTAACACAAACAAGTGTCTCATCTGCTTATTCAATTAGTTAAAATTGATCCTTCAAAGTATTGTCTCTATTCAATTACCAAATTCATTGACACTTTTCGTTGTCAAATTAAATCAAATTAAATCTGCTAATAATTATTTATAGACGCTAAGCTGATAATGTCACAAATTGTGCGCAAATTTGATGAAAAGTATAATGCGATAAACAATTTAAAAGTTGACTTTGCTCATTACCTGCGCGTTCCTGGAACACTTTTTCGACGTAAATTACGCAGATTACATCATCTTCATCATTGTGTTATTATTATATTTGTTGTCAAACAATTGTTTGCATTGTTGAGTTTTGAGTTTTGAACTTCAGTCAAGCATAACGTCGAAAATTTGATGGTTGTCTGTTGTGTGTATTTTATTATTCATTTAATCAACATTTATGCAGATTCATAATGATTCTTGCTCGGTCATCGTGTTAGGCAGAAACAGGTTGCGAAAAAGAATCCGTTAATTTGACACAATTTCAATCGAATGAATCCCTCAGCTTAAAATTGATTTTTAATAATTAAAAATCAGGTTGTCTTTTGTTTGCTTAACTCTTTTATTGTAGAAGGTGCATTGATTCGAATATCGGGTTAATATCGGGTAATTCCCCCTAGTTGCATTGAACTGGAAGTCAACAAACGATTTAATGCTCAAACATAAACCTTCGCACATTTGTTGTTGTGTTGTGTGTGCCCTTAAGATACAAATTGTATCTCATGAATGTTGCGCACGTGCCACAGTTGCTGTTCATGGCTGTTGAGCTGCTGAGCTGTAATTACATGCTGTTATTCAAGATCGATTCGCTGTGCATTGAAAACATCGAGAAAAAAAAACAGAAACACTCTAGATAATTGGCCTGCTCTTGTTTTGGCTTGTCTGTCGTGTCTTTTGGCCCATTCATTGACCTGGCCAGCACTTGTCGAGCGAGCATGTCAACACTTGGGCCAACTAAGTTGTTGCCATACAAAAATCAATAGGTAGAATTGAATACGCGAGCTGCTTAGACAACCCTCCATCCCTCCTTCCACTCCCTTGTACTTTTTATACCCGCTATCTATAGGACAGAAGGGTATTATAAACAGAAGAAGTCTTGCCTGACCACATACGGTATATCGATTCATTATCAACGTCAGCCGAGATGATATAGCCATGTACGTCTGTCTGCCTGGCTGTGTGAACACCTAGATCTCAGAGACTATAGCTGTATAATCTGGTATATTTTGTACTCTATGGTATATTTTGTACCCAATGGTATATTTTCTACTCTATGGTACATTTTGAATGTTGCACAATATCGATATACCATGTATAGACTTCAGCAAGTGTTAGTATTTTGTGGTATATTTTTAGTATATTTGTATAATATTGTTTTATGAAGCTAAGATATATTCTAGACGTAACAATATCGTTATACCGAATGTAGTTTGGTATATTTGAGATTTTTTCAATATATTTTTAGTATATTTGTAAAATATGGTTTTTATTGATTTATGGTATATTTTGAACGTAATACAATATCGATATATCAAATATAGTCTTCGGTATATTTGAGTATTTTTGCAGTATATTTTTGGTATATTTGTAGAATATGGTTTTATGATGCTAAGATATATTTTGAACGTAGTACAATATCGATGTACCAAATACAGTCTTTGGTATATTTTAGTATTTTTGTGTGCAACTTTTGGTATATTTATAGAATATGGGCTTTTATTGAATAATGGTATATTTTGAGCATATCGGCATACCAAATATAGCCTTCGGTATATTTTAGTATTATTGTGGTATATTTTTGGTATATATCTATAATAAGGCATTTATTGAAAATATGTGTAGCGGGCATCTAGCAGTCGAGCACACTCAACAATAGTTTTCTTATTTGTTTTTTTTTTTTGGGGACTTGCAACGCACGTGACACCTTTTTATTTTCTTTATTTTCGAGGCGAGGTGAGTCGAGGCGTCGTCGTTGTCACTCCCTTCTCGCCCTGCTCATTGAGCAGCCACTGACATAATATGTGGCAGCAACCACTATTGCCACCACTCTTGCCACTCTTGCCACTATTGCCACTCGTGCCACCGCTGGTGGCAAGTACAACAACAATTACGCGCAGCCACGCGTCTTTTAGGCGTCATTCATGGCGTGTTGCTTGCACATTAAACGCGCTTTTCTTTTAGGCGCTTTTTGTGCCAGGGCTCTGAAAGTGGGCGGGGGTGAAGAGTGGGCGAGTAGGGGGAATAGGGGGGAGGGTTTGTGACTCACTTGGAGAGCAGAGGCAGCTCTCTCGCTCTTTGCTCGCCTGTCCTGCGTTTTCATTCAAGAAATTCGCTGCGCGACTCTGCGCAAAAGCCAGCTGGCAAATAAAAGAGGCAAAAGAGCCAACGAAGAGAAACCTTAGCAAGCTGGCATTAAAGAGGGGGTGAGAGGAGTAGGAGGGGGAGCAGCACATCACGTGATGGTGTGTGTGTGTGTGTGTGTGTGTGTGACAACGTGGCGCCGGTTAAGCGGCATGTTTGTCGCTGTCTCGGCAGCAAATGGAGGGAGAAGAAGGAGGGAGAGGAGAAGGGGAACTGGAACTCAATTCGCTACGGATTTTGGCTTCGAATTCGGATATGGACGCGAGTGTTGGCCTGGCCAACAAAGCGGGCGGGGGGTGTCTTTTTATTTTTCTTTTGGGGTGTCGATTTACATGCTCATGTTGTGCATTGTTGCTTCATGCTTCGCTTCTCTGTCTATGTGTGTGTGTGTGTGTGTGTGTGGGCTTACAACGGGGCTCAGCAAATGGCAACAACAACAACCAACTACAAAGCGAACGAATGAACGTTGAAATCAGGTCAATGAAATAGCAATATTTGGCACGGCTTTAAGTCGACGCTTTGCTTCTGTTTTTGCTATTGCTTTGTTGTTGTTGTTGTTGTTTGGCATCGCATTGCTGTTTGCCTCTTCTTCAGCGACGCGAAGGTAAAGCCTCAGTCCAAGGGCCCCTCCCCCTTCCCTTCCCCCTTGTTTAGGTGTCGACCTAAGGCAGGAAAAAACGGGCCAGAGTAAAACACAGTCTGCTGCTTCTTGTTGTTGACAGCCAAGTTTGTGTTGCTTGTGACTTTGAATTAATTTGTGCAGCAAGTGGAGCAAGGTTTGCAGGACACGCAGCAGCATCTAAGAGCAGCAACAGTTGCTGCACTCAAAGAAAAGAAAGTGCAACAAATAAAGGAGAAAATTACAAAAAAAAGCAGTAGAAAGAATGTAGGAATAGATTTGCTGCACTTAAAGAAAAAAGAAGCTGAAGGAATATAGGATAAATTTATTGCACTTATAGAAAAGAAAGTGCAACAAATATAGGAAAAAACTACAGAGCAAAAAGAAGCTGAAGGAATATAGAAACATATTTCATGCACTCACAGAAAAGACAGTGCAAAGAATATAGGAATATATTTGCTTCACTCAAAGCAAAAGAAAATCTGAAGGAATATCCAAGAAAATAAATCGGAAAGAATATATAGTACAAGTATATTTGATGCACTCAAAGAAAAAGAAGCTGAAGGAATATAGGATAATATTTTTGGTGCACTCAAAGCAAACACAAACGAAAAGAATATAGGAATATATTTGCTTCACTCGAAGAAAGGAAAGTGCAGAGAATAAAGGAATATTTTTACTGCACTCGAAGAGAAAAGAAGTTAGAAGGAATATAGGAAAATATTGCTAAGAAAAAGGTAGCTGGGAAAATATTACAAATGCAAAAAGAAGCTAAAGAAAGCGCAAAGAAAATGCGAGTGCATAAAATTTGTTTAGCTTTGAATCAATATTCAATTAACAGCCAATTGAATTAAAGTGAATGCAGCGCATGCATAATGAGCAGATGTTCAATCAACACAAAATATGTTTAGCAGCCTCTTTCGCTCAGTGTATTTGCACTGGCCCCAAAGAAGATGAAGCTGGCCAATGCCAGACATGCTTGACCTCTTTCTGCCCACTCTCTCTCTCTCGCTCTCTCCGACTCTCTTTCTCTGTCTGTGATGTAAGCAATTAGACACGAGATTCCTTTTGAGCGTGGTTATTAAATATTTACAGTAGCACGCGGCGTATGAGTAACGAAAGACTACTGAGGCGTATGAGTAATGTGTGGAAGCAAGTGTTTGTTGGGTGGCAAATGACGTCAACACTTGCTATGCATACGATATTTTATTTATTTATACAGAGGCCCGTCCAATTGAGCTAACTTGGCTAAATAAAGTGCGGCTGCTTTTTTGGGCAACATTTCCAAATTGCAATCTCCAGAGAGTGAGAGAGAGAGTGAGAGAGAGGGGGGAAAAGAGCTGTCAGCAGCTGCGGCTATTGCACTTTTCGTTTGGCAGAAAGTAAAACAGAATGTGTTTGAGTTGTCTGTCCTTGAACTTTTGCGCTTGCCATTTGTCCTACGAGTATTTGCTACGTTTTATTACTCATACGCCGCATGTTACATTTCTCACCTCTCTTCGAAGTGTGTGTGCGTGTGTGTGTGTTGTGTTTTTGATATCGATTCATTGCTTATCTGGCTTATCGCTCAATTCCCCGTTCATATCATATCTTCTTTATTTCTTTTTTTTTGTTGTTGGCCCGCAGCTCAAAGTCTGCGCTTATCGAAAAAACAAAAAAAAAAGAGAACGGCAACTCGAATTGGAATTGGAATTCGAATTGGAATTGGAAGCGAGCAACGAGCTCACATCAAATTTTATAAACAACACGATGTAAAAATATGTGCCGCCGAAATGCTGACTCGCAACTTTGTTGGCTTTCAGTCAGTTCAGTTTATTAACCCAATTTCGATTAGTTTATTGCCGCGTTCAATATATAAAACTATATAACTAAGAATAATTTCGTTATTGTTGTGTTATTTAACTAATTTCAATTTCCTTTTCTTTGCAGTTTTGAACAACTTTAGCAGCGAATCGCTTAAACAGAAATCAACACAGAAGCCGCAAAACAAGCAGCACACCAAAAAAATACACACACATCACACACACACTCTCACACACACACAGCAACAAAATGGCCTTAATTATGAAATACATCGAGAGCATAAACAGATATATGGACTCACATAGTGGTAAGAAGCAACTTTATATAGATTGTATATAGTCTCTGCTAATTTGTGTAACCTTGATGTGATTGTGTTCTCTCTCTCGTTCTCTCTCTGCGAAATGTTTAAAGGTTTAGCAAATGATTGAGTAATTTTTGACACCAGCTCACTAATTAAAGAGAGCAGCGAGATCTTCTTCTCTTTGTAATGTTTCTATTTCAATGTCAGAAACGTGTCTCAGTCTGATCCTTTATCGCTACGAGTATTCGCAGTTGTCGCTGCTTTGTTGTTGACTCTAAACATTATACCACAAAAAACAGAAAACAGCAGAAAAAACACGGGCCAACAGCCGCGTTTGACAAATGTTTAGCAATTTGAAGCGCGAGCGCTAAATTTATGTTTCAACATGACATGGATACAACAACGACGACGACGACTGCGAGATACATTCGACGCGGCATCAGATACTTTTCTATACACACAGACTGTCGATTGCCTCTGCGTGTTTTGTAGCTTCGATTGTTTTAAGGGGCGCCACATGCAATGATGGCTTACTATATGACTTATTGGCCAGCTAGTCTCTATGGAAATGAGTTAATCAAAGTCTCAAGTGCGATATCTCCCTTTTGGAATCAATGCTAATCCGCACAACTTAAGAACCTCATAAACGATTAAGCAATTCAATTAAAAAACAATTCAAGTCCCATAAATCGCTAATCTAAAACTTGAACTTGAGTTGTTCGCCACTCAAAGTAGATTTCCTTTTCGCATCGCGTCTCGTCTGGTTTTCGATTAACTCGTTTCGTAATTTCACTTGGCACATTTTTCAAACGCGTTAATTAATAACGAACATTTCGTATGTTTTTTGTTTTAACTTTGCAAGTTTTTCGCGTAATCCATTCATCAAAACTTAGCGCTCATCAATTCCGTTTTGTTTTTTCCCCCCGTTTTTGTTTTATGTTATCTATTCGATGAAATGTTTGCTTATATTTAATAATTATTATTGATTTTTCGCCGCGTTTGGCAATCCAAAAGTTGCGCTTGCATAAGTTATGCAGAAACCGACAAAAAAAAACAGAAAAACAAAAAAACGCCCCAGCTAAATTTATCACTTAACCAAACCGAACTGAACTGAATGCCAAATGAAGCAATCAATTTTGAGCGAGTAAAAGATACAAAATGTATCTGTAAGTTTTCCTACTACACGTCTCACTCGCTGCTCACGCCTCATTATCATTATCATTACCATCATCATCATCAGCATTATCATTAGTTTTTGCTGGGAACGTGCAACAGATCACGGTCAATGTGCAATGCTAATGTTGTTCACATGATAACAGTGTTTACTCAATTTATCTATCTATTAGTTGTTAGTCGGTAGTTACATGTTTCTGAATAACCTTAACCTTCTGTGTCTTGATTTTCTTTGCCAGATTCAAGGACAAAGGACTGGCCCATGATGTCGTCACCCTTCCCCACACTGGCTGTCTGCCTCACATACGTCTACCTGGTTAAGGTAAGTCTGAAAAATAAAGAAGGAAGAAAGCAATAGACGAGTGCGATCGGCTCTAAGATACCTTTTAGCTTTACTTTCAATAAACACAAAATTGTGCGGTTTGATTCTATTACTTAAAACAGAATATACCGAATTAATATAGCCGATAAAAATATGCCGAAATATATACTGAATATAGTGCATACCGAATTTTATTACTCATATTCGATAGATAAAGTGCGGTATTATTCTTCAATTTGTAATAGAAGAAAAAGCCAAAACATACTGAATTAGCGGTATACACGTTACCAATTTTGAAAAAGATACAAGGGCGGTAATTAATATACCGAAAAATACCGAAACGACTAAAATATGCCGAATTGATATGACGAAAAATATTAACATATCACAAATTAATATATTACGAATTTGTGAAATATACTTAATAATACCAAATTAATATACCGAATTATTAATATGCCGAAAATACTAAGATATGCCAAAATAATATACTATAAATTCGTGAAATATTCTTAATAAAAATTACGAAAAGACTATATATTTTGGTAAAATATACCAAATTAAAAAAAAGTTAAATATATACCAAATTAAAAATATTTAAAAAAATATACTAAGATATTCAAAAAAAAGTATATCTGGTATATCAATATACTATTACATTCAAAATATACCGTAGAGTGCAACATGTATCAAAATATACCAAAGCAACAACAATTATTTCTTAACCTTTTAAGATTTTTATCTTTATCTTTTTATCAGAAATCATAAGCACTGTAGTTAGTATATACTATATACTGAATATACTTTATGCTGCCTTCTTCTGCCTGTTACATACTTTTTTACCCTATAGTTAATGGGTATAAAAAGCCACCTGTTCTCTTCTATGCTCTTTTATGGCATCCACTTCACTTTTACACTTTTACACCTGGGATTTGGGTCACATGGCTCCGTCCGTCCGTCCGTCAGTCTCTCAATCTTTAAGATAATCTCAAGTACTATTCCCATGCGGAAATCGGGCGACGCGTCGCGTCCGCGTTATCACTTGATAGCTGACTGACTGCTTACTCTTTTTTTGTTGTGTGTTGTGTTGTGTTGGGTTGTGTTGTGTATTGTGTTGAGCAAGTACACACTACATTATTTATGATTCACACACACCCACATTTATGCAGGCATTCTAATCATGAGGCCTGCTTTAATATTAGGCCAACCCACTCAGCACTCGCTCTGATAGCAAACACCAAAAAAATATACGTGGTTAACCACTCTGAACAGTGAGTCAAATAAAAAAAATACCCGACAGATTAACAGACAGATAACTGCATTTTCTGGTCTGGACAATGTTAGATTAACACAGCTGAAAAACCACTTCTGATTGTGATTGTAACGACAAGAATAAGAGTTACACCATATATTTATGTTTTGGACAGCTGATTTACATCAAATTACAAAATACTTTGAGAACAACTTTTGCACTTTAATTGTTGACAGATTTTGATTAAAATTGAAATGTCAGTTAATAGATTTTAGTTTTGTTGGGAACATTGTGCATGGTTTTATTTTAAGATTTTCAAAAATGAAATGTAAAATTGTAATTAAATTTAAAAAAAATTAGATAAAGCAACTTTTGAGCTTTATTATTTTTTCACTACTACTCACACTACTTGCGTAAAATGGTATTATTTTATTTCTTTGGCTAACAATACGGTATACTTTGAATATAGTAGTATATTAATATACCGAATATAGCTTTCTGAGTAGTAGTAGTAGTATTTTTGAGGTATATTAGTTTGGTATATTTTCAATGTAGTACTATATCAATATACCAATTATAACACACAGTATATTTTTAGTATTTTTGCGGTATATTTATTTGGTATATTTTAAATTAAATGAGTATATTTAGTTAATTTTTAGTGTTTTTGCGGTATATTAATTCGGTATATTTTTCAATTATTATCAATGTAGTACTATAGTAATATACCAAATACAGCCTTAGGTATATTTTTAGTATTTGTGTGGTATATTAATTTGGTATATTTTGAACTTAATACCACACTGTTTACTTTTAATTCATAATGAGAAGCGAGTATCTCACATTTTTAAACATAAATGCAGCTTGCTTAAAAGTAAGATATTTTTTGTTGTCAACAGTTCGTATGCGTATTATTGTGTGCTGCCTACAACTTTAATTTATAATACTTGGCTCATAGCAACGAGTTCATACTTACTGATAACTATATGTAAAGCTACACAATCTTTCAAAGATTAGTCTTAAGCAAACTTTAAAGCAGTCAACCAAATTAAGAAACTATTCAGTTTTAAAGACACTCTAAAAAATTGCAAAATTCTTAGCTATTCAATTGCTGAATTATCTATGAAATGTTGTATCAATCAAGTCGATTTCAATTGTCGTGCTGACTCGGCAATTTGCAGTTGCCATAAAATACAATTAGCAATGTAGCTAATGATAAATATTTGTGTACGTTTTTTTTTTTAGGTGCTTGGGCCGCGATTAATGGAGAATCGAAAGCCGTTGCATCTACAGAATTTGCTGGTCGTCTACAATGCGTCACAGGTTGTATTTAGCGCGTGGCTCTTCTACGAGGTAAGTACACAAAGTACACACAACAAACACAACAACACACACACCAACACACACAACAAATACACACACACCAACACACATAACAAACCATCAACAACAACAACAACGAGACACACAACAACAAACCATCAACAACAAATATCTAACGCATCGCATTGCTGGCGTCGTCGAGAAGACAACTTGCAACCAGGCAACAAGCAACATGCAACATGCAACCTGCAACTAAGCTGCCACTGTCATCGCTGCTACTGCTGCTGCTTTTAATGTGCACTTTTAATTTTATGTTTACTTTTTATGTATCTTCTCTCTTTCTTTCTTTCTTGCTGTCTTTCTTTTTTGTGCTCGTTTTGTTTTGGTTTTTTTGGCATTAATCTGATTTCGTTTTTAGTGTTTAATGGGCGGCTGGTGGGGCGCATACAGCTTCCGCTGTCAGCCGGTGGACTACACCGATAGTCCCACATCCCGGAGAGTAAGTGCCACAAAGTCTAGTCTACTCTATATCAAATAAATATGATTGTAAGCGCCCTTCGATCGTCAGTAAAGTAAAGTGAAGTGAAGTGAAAGTGCTCTCCACAGATTATTTTGCATCAAAAGAAGTCTCTCTCTCGTTGTTTCCCTTTTCTTCTCTGTTCAGTTACAGCTAGAAATGATTAAATTATTGGCTTTATTCGCTCAGCCAAATAACCAAGCAATGCTTCCATTCAACTATTATTATAAACTATACTTTAATTTACTTTTATTTAGCTTAACGCTCCACAATCTGAAAAAGTACTACACGAGGCGAGCAATTGTGTAGCTGGTTGCGACTTACTTAGACTAGATAATACCAATACTATATACTGTCTTGTATATAAATGCTAGCTGGTGATTAAAAATAAAACAAAAATATTTTTGCTTTTATTAATCGAATTTATTGCCTTTTAATTTTGATTTTCTTATTAGTTTATTAACTATTTAAACGCTGTCTACTAACCTCCCTCAAAATTAAATAAATAAATCAATCTGCACATGTGTAAATAGCACTGTGTGTCTGTCTGTATGTGTGTGTGTGTGTCTCTGTCTATCTGTGTGTGTGTGTGTATTTCTTTTACAGCTAAATCGCAGAAGAAGACGACGCCAAAAAAAATTACTCAAAAACAAACGCCACAACTCACAAAATTCATTACAAAACTACAACAAACAACAAACCGAACTATCGATCAACTATCAAACGAACTATCGATAACCAACATCGAACACACAACAACGTTTCTCAACACTCTACATTTGCAGATAGGAGTTTCCGGTTGGCTAACAGGACATTATAGCTTCCGATGTCAGCCAGTTGACTATAGTAATAATCCTAGAACGTTAAGGGTATGTGTTAACCTCACAACGGTAACGATAACGATAACGATAAACTATATATTTGATAATACTTACGATAAATGCATCCCCCCAATATTTCCCCAATATTTGCTTTGGTGTGTGTGCGTGTGCCGAACAACTTGGTTCTGGATTAGAATAGAATAATAATACTATATACAACATATATATACTTAATATTCCCGGTGATCTATCATAAGCATTAACCATATCTTTGTATATAGCACTAACTGATGCTAATCCCGATTGAAGCATGTAACTGTCAGCAAACAAAATTTCCATCCACAAATGTGTCACTAAACGTTTGAGACCTTTCCACAGCTCTCTTTTTACAGACCTTAGGATCTATGTTATATATCTTCTTCTTGGGCCCCGACCTACCTCAACCTCTACACTTGATTATCTTTATCTACTTTATATATACATACAATTTAATTACTTTCTTGGTCAGGACTTCAAGTTGAACTCGAATTTTAATCAATTAATTGAATGTTTGTTATTCCCCCTACTCTTACCCTTTACTTCTACTGAACTCTCCACTCTCTCTATAAACAATTTTGATGCATTTTGACAATTAATATAATTACTTATAGTCTTTAATTGATCTAGCGTGATGCATGAATGAACCCCGAATGAATTGAATTGAATGAATTGAAAGTGAATTTGATTATGATTTAACATTAACAATGAATCTACTTTTTTCTCCCTCTCTCTCTCTCTCTCTCCGACTCTTTCTCACTCTCTCTTTCGCGCTGAGTGTGTGTGAATTGAGCAAGTTCGGCTTGATCGAACTTTGTCTACGCTACGCCGATAAATGAATCAAAGTTTTTGATCATGAACGTAGCTTGGACTCGTATGCATGAATTTAACTTGATCGCTGATCATTAATAAAACTTGCCTAATCGATATTTTTGCTCTCTTTCCTCCCCTTGCTGCCTCAATCTACTTCCTACGTCAGATGGTTCATGCGTGCTGGTGGTATTACTTCTCCAAGTTCACTGAGTTCATGGATACGGTAAGTTTCGAAGTTCATAATTCAGTTCGATTAACCTAGAATATTTACTATCGATTATTACTATCAATTATTACTATCGGTTATTACTATCGATTATTACTATCGATAATTGCATACAAGAAGTGTACACTTAACTACAATGTGCAATTAGTTTAGTGATTTAAACTATTTTTCGCCTGATTTTAAATTAAATTTATACAAGTATTAAATGTAGTTGCATTTATCGAAAATGTATTTTATATTTAGTATTATTTGATTTCTTATTAGGCTTTGAATAGACACAACGACTCGGATGGATTCTCTTATTGAACTATTTCTTAAAGTTCTAGGTCTTATATAGTTAACAAATTTTCTTATTTCTAAGGGACCTTCACAGTGTGGAGGATCACTTTTCTATTTTTATCTTTATGTAATGTAACATATGAATATTTGACATCCCTAAGGGCATTTTAAAGTAGTTAAAAATATCATGGCAACTTTTAAGGATCTTATCTTATTTGTCCTGTGTTTTTATGATATATAAATTATCACCATATGGTGATATATTTATTTGGTCTCAGGCTAATTCGATGCACTTTAACTTCATGCTTGAACAAGTCTTGTTATCTTTTGTATTATTTTTGGCATTTTTAATATATTATTCCTTTTGTTAAAGTAACATTTTGCAATTTGTTTTCAATTGAAATTTCAGTTACACATTTTTTCACACTTGTCATAAAATTAATGATCACTTCTTTGAAGAAATAATGTTAATTTGAAACAAAGCTTTGCGTCACTTTATGGGGTCATTCGAAAATCGGTCGCTAATGTTTAATAATTTATGAAACGCTTCAAATTGAAATTCCAGTTTTTTTAACTTACATATTTAAAAATTATTCCACATTTGTTTGAGCCAAAAATAATGTATTTTAGAAATGCGGCTCAGAAAATTTATTAAATGCTTTTAATTTACATTCACGTCACTTGCTCGAATGTAAATTAAAGTCATTAAATAAATTACTGCTCAAAGCTGAATTTTTGTGTAATAATTTTTACATATTTATTACATTATTTTGGCAAATGATTTATAATTATATATTTTTAAATAATTTTTACATATTTCTTGATTTATGATTCAATAAATCAGTTAAGTAATTACGTAAAAAGAAAGCGAAATGTACGCACTCAATAATTGATTTTTTTAACTCTCTCTTTCTCTCTCTCTCTCTCTCTCTCTGTGTTTCCCTTTCCCCCTAAAGATGTTCTTCGTGCTGCGCAAGAAGACAAGTCAGGTGACTACGCTCCATGTCATTCATCACGGCTGCATGCCCATGTCCGTGTGGTTCGGCGTCAAGTTCACGCCAGGTGAGTAATCTTTGAGTAACAAATCATTATCAATCACTCACTCTTAACTCTCTCTCTCTTCGTTTCCTTCTTAAAGGTGGCCACAGCACCTTCTTTGGCCTGCTCAATACCTTTGTGCACATTGTGATGTACACTTACTACATGTTCTCGGCCATGGGTCCACAATACCAGAAGTATCTCTGGTGGAAGAAGTACCTGACAACGCTGCAGATGGCAAGTTAAAAACGTTAAACGACAAACACTTCAGTTATTAATCTTTTGGGATTACAGGTCCAGTTCATTCTGATCATGGTGCACGCCTTCCAATTGCTCTTCATCGATTGCAATTACCCGAAGGCCTTCGTCTGGTGGATCGGAATGCATGCCGTCATGTTCTTCTTCCTGTTCAACGAGTTCTACAAGGCAGCCTACAAAAACCGTCTCATGGTGAGTTTCCCTAACGGAAATGAGCTTGATCTTCTTCTCACGTCCGCCCCATTATGTTGATAATTGTCAGCGCTTCCCACGTTGTTGTGGCCCTTTTTGGTGGGCCACATTCATGCCGGATTGAGTTAATGAAAGCGTTGCAATGCCAACTCTTATATCATCCCATTTATCGACTCGAACGCCTATTGCATGTTGTCTCTGTCTCTGACTCTGTCTCTGTGGTCTAAATTCATTAACGAAATTTCGTCAAGTAGGTTGTAGAGGGACGGTAGGGGGGGAGAAACTGGGTGCCGAATTCCGATTGCCGCATAAAAGACCCAAAAAAAACAAGCAACGACATAAAAACGCCAAATGACGTCGTTTAATGATCGCTTACGGTGCTTGGAGTTGCGACTCGACAACAGACAACCGAAAAGCGACCCATAGCATCCATTGAGTGCGGTTCACACAAGTGAAAGTTGAATGAAGAAAAAAAACAGAAAGACAGAAACAGCCGAAAAGGCAAAAGAGAGAGACACACAAATGAACAGAAATAATAATAAAAGTAAAAATAATAAACAAATGCTGACAAAGCGATTGCATAATCGGTTCGTTCGCGTTCGCTTTTCGGCTTTTAGTGGGGCACAACGTGTCGCATGCGCAATGTGCGCGATCAACAAGCATACGCCTAGTAACACAATCTCTCTTTTTTTGCAGAAGAAGAACGCGCAGCTGGCGAACGGACATGCCAAACCCAATGGCTACTGCAAGAGCATCAATGCCCATGACGATCTGTTTCTGCCACAACCGGTGGCAACAGCCACGCCCACAGCTGCCACAGCGACGACGACAGAGGCCAAGGCCAATGGCACGCTGGCCAACGGTCATGCGAATGGCCTCAAGAATGGCTACAAGCAGCTGGCCAATGGCAACGGGGAATGTGGCCAACGGGAATGCGATGCACAGCAAAACGAATGGCATCCTGCTCAATGGCTATGGAAATGGCAGCAATGGCAACGGTTATGCCACAAAGCTGCTCGACGATGTGGCACAGGAGCTGACACACCGAAAGACACCCAAATAATATCGGGGCAATGCGGGTCGGCGCCAACACAGAGCTTAGAGCAGAGAGAGGAGAAAGGAGAAAAGATCAAGAAGAGAAGATCAAGGATCGAGGATCGAGGAGCAGGCATAGCTAAGCAGCGCCAGGAGCAGCAAAAAACTGTTTGTTCCACACGAGTCATAAGCACACACACACACACACACCTTCAACTACATCTACACCACACACATACACATGCATTCACACATACATACACACACCGAAGCAAGCATAAACATGCACACAAAGAGAAGAAATATATTGTTATTGATACGAAAATATTTAATAATAATTATGATAATGTATGTGTGTGTGTGTGTGTGTATGTATGTGCATTGCTGTTCACATTGCATTGCATACCATTAATTAATTAATGAAAAATACATTTTTTTGTTGCTTTTTTCTCTTTTTAACTATTTTAGTTGTACAAAGCTTTGTATACATAAAGAAAACAAAAACACAAAAAAAAAAACAACTTAAAAACCACAAAAAAAACACAAAAGCATAAAAACAATTTATTAATTGAGCCTAATGCTTATTAAAATTAATTGTGTGTGAGCAAGGAATTAATCTATGTATTTAAGCATAGAGTTTAATTTATACAGTATATAATAAAATAATAAATGGCAAAACAACAAAAAAAATATACATAAAACAAAAAATTCACAACTAGTTGGTTCCAGCATAAGTCACAAAAGTTTTGTAAATGTATAAACATAAAAAAACAAAAAGCATAAGTAAATGGAAAACCACAGAAATGGTCATAAATTGTATGTAATTTAATATTAGTCGCAATAATTGTTGAGGAATTTAACACAGCAACAACAACAACAACAGTCACAATTGTTTAAGTCAAGCAACAAATGACGTTTCAATCATAAACGACCACGAATATAAAGTAAAGCAAAGCAAGCAAACAAAACTCTTAAAAAAATGGAAATCAAACAAAAACAAAAACCTACCCACATGTTTCATTAATTTATTACAAATAAATTATACCGCTAAACTGCAAAATACAAATTAATTATAAAATATGCAAATTTTGCTATTTCATAATGTTACAACAAAATGAAATGAAATGAAATGAGAAAGAAAAGAAAAACCCACACAATATTTATAAGCTGACAAAATGAAACTAAGAAATCCCGAAAGAAATCCCCGATTACAACAGAAACCACAAAGTAGACTTTAAGTCCCACAATTTAGGTTCCATAGGTAATTCAATTGCAATACATTTTGTATGCGTTGTGGTAGCCATTTTTGTGGATCGTGGAGCAGTATGTAAACACTATGTATGTAATTGTAATTATTATTATTATTATTACGATTATGATTATTATTATTATATACAGAAACAAAAAAATACAAAAAACAAAAATAATGTGTAGAAAATTAGGCGAAAATGGAGTGGAGCATTTTTTCAATAAAACACTAAAAAACAACAAAAAAAAACAACAAACACAAAGTTCGCTTATGTAAAAAGGCGTTTTTTAATCGGTGGTCAATTAACGAATAATTGCAGTTGCAAATTCAAATTCAACGTTTGCTTTAAAATGGCGCATTTCTATTACAAAGCTGTGACGTCACACAACAGATGTAAACTCTGATCTAATTCCCGCCAAAATGCAGCGTGCACTCTTTCACTCTCCCACTCTCTCCCTCTCTTTACTATGACAAAGCTTTCTCAGCTGCTGGCTGACTCACACACACACACACGCACTCAACCCACTTCCAGTGAAGTGCAGTGCGCTCTCTCTCAGCTGTTGGCTGAAATCCGCTCGCTGCGGATTCTGTTCACCTGGTACTTCAGCTGACTGTGGGTATGGGAAAAGTCGTTCGTTTGGCGTTCGATCAGTGAAGTGCACACGCACGCACAGAATATTTCCCGAAGCGCTGCTCTAACAGCATGGCGGCTGTGCAAAAATTACCCCAAAATAACCAAAAATTGAATTTTAATTTAAATGTCCAATAATGATTTTAAATCCGCTCGCTGCGGATCTATAAAGAGGAATATTAATAATACGAAATTTTGTTGGTTTGACTGAAGCAACTCGATGCCGTTCTGTCTCAGCCTGGTACTTCAGCTGACTGACAAATGGGTATGGGAAGTCATTCGTTTGGCGTTCGATCGAGATGCACACAAAGCACACACACTGCACACTCAAGTCACAGAATATTTTGACCTAAATCACGGGTTCGAAACCGAAAATAGCTGAAGCGGCTGCTGTGCATTGAACTAATAAAATAAGCAAGTGTACCAGGCGAACAGAAATGGCAACAAGCTCATTCGCTTGTTAAAGTCAGCCATTCACACATGCGCGCTCTGTCCCATTTCCGCCCACTGCTGTTCCGCTATCTTTAGGGTGACCATACGTTGGACTTTAAAATATACCTCACAAGGCGAAAAAATATACCAAATATGCCACACTTTTACTTACCTTGGTTACACCTCAATGCAATAAGCGCATGTAAGGCGCAAAATTCAAAATAATTTGTAGGTTCTCTATACGGTTTTATTAACATTTATAATTCGGATGTGTTAGATTTTACATATTTGGCCGGAGAGCATACGCCAACGCAGGACGTATTGCAGCGATCCGGTTGCAGTTTTGCGGTCTATCGATATTATTTTAAACTTACGATCTAGACTTGTTTTGCTACGAGCTAAGCGTGTTAAGCTGTCCGTCCATAAGCGGGTAGGCAGAAAGTAAAATATGTAATATGTAAAGTGTAGTGTGTAAGTGTAAAATATGTAAAATGTAGAACACAGAAGTCAACTACTTAAGTGGTAGGCAATTGTTATCATCATTTGATTGATACTTATGCACGACGAGTACGACGACGAGTAGTACAACGAAAAATCATCTCAAACAGCTATCTATTCGTAATCTGTAATCTGTAGTCATTGTACTTATGTGTAGAGTAAACATAGAACTAGGCGCTGCTGTGTTTATGGAGCGTGTGTGTGTGTTGAGTTGCTTTTGTTTGGGGTGTGCAAAGTGAGAGATGTTTGCGCTGCTGTTGGCCTGTGAGTGGGGTTATCATCTAATCTGTATCTGTATCTGTAGCTGTATCGGTAATTGTATCTGTATCTGTATCTGCTTCTATATTGGTATCTGTATCTGTGAGTAAGCAGCCAACGGCCAACTGTAGATTAGAGATTTTAAAAAACATCTTAATTCTATTTCCAAGCAAACGGCCTCCTCCGATCATCATCGTATCAATTGCGACGGGCGCGACGACGTGCATTGCCAGCAAATGGTGTGGCATTCGGTGCTCCCGGATGCTGTCCGCTGTACAAGTTGTCCAGAAACTCATGCAAAGTTGCCTCGCTGTAAACAGTGAATCATTTGAATTTGTTTCTCTTGAAGATTAAGTGGCTACTCACCTGACACCACTGGCTGGGCCACCGGGATGATGGGCATGCGGCGGCGGCTGCTGTTGATGGGGATGCTGCTGTTGCTGTTGTTGTTGCTGCTGTTGTTGTTGCTGCTGCTGTTGCTGAGCGCCGCGCACAATGCGATACTGCACCATGTGCGAATTGGGCTCCAGATGCGACAGCGCACCCTTCTGGCAGTTGGCCCACTCGGTTATATCGTAGACTTTGCCATCCATCAATGCCAAATACTTCCAGCGCAGACCCAGCATGCTAGTCTCTGCCCAAATGTCGCCCTGCAGAAGGAATACAATTAGTTGTGCTCTGCTAGAGATTGAGATCTTTTACTCACATCTTTGGCCGAGTGGCGTATCTTACAGGAAGCGCATTCACGCGCCGCATAATGAGGACGTTCGGTTAGTTTGCGAGGATGACGCTGCGCACAGGTGCTGCATCTGTTTAGTGATAGTTAAGTTGGAATATTAGCAATAATTTAGATAGTATAAAATATAATCGACTGCTTACCTTATAGTATTGGCCGCCTCGGTCATTTTGGTTTGCAACTGCGACAACAAATCGTGCAGCTCCGTCCACGCCTTCTCCGCGTGCAATGCCTCCGCGATGCTTTGGTCATAGGCAAGACGATTTTCCTGTCATAGACAATAAAAGTTAGTTAGATTGAAGAAATTAACAATGAGTACAAGTTATAACTTAATTTATAGTAAATGGTGTACGAAATTTGATGGGTAGAAGCAACTGCTAAAATGAAATGTTAACGAACTTCTAAATGGTTATTTTAAAATTATTTAAATGACAATTTTCATCACTTAAAAGAGCGAAGATTGTTACATTTGATAATTAGTTATTTTAAAATGAATTAAATGACAATTTTCACCACTTAAAAGAGTGATGATTGTTACAATTGGTAATAGATAATTTTGAATTATTTAAAACAGTGAAGATTGTTATAATGGATTCTAACCAAGAATTGCTTCATCTATTTCTGCTTTTTTAGATATGTCCATCTACTTTTATGACTCTTGTCTTTATCCCATCTAAGTTGTAGTTATTCTCACTCTACTTACCGGTTCACCGATCAACTCAAATGCACGCTGGAGCACCTTGAACGCCTCCTCGGCGCCTGCCTGCTTGTTCTTATCAGGATGCACCAGCACAGCGATCTTCTTGTAGTGCTTACGTATCTGCTCCTGCGGACTGTCCGCTGGCACGCCCAATATGCTGTAGAAACAAAAGACAATTAAATATTTGACTTGAATAAACCAAAGCATATTCATTCACTTACCTGTAGGCATCCTTGCCCTTGCAATTCAGCAGCGAGTACATGGCCTCTTCGCCCGTCTGCGGCAGGCGACCCGTCTTGAAAGCCTCAGCGTTCGCCTCGGGAGGCTTTCGCTTGTAGAATCGCCGCCAGAATGCCCAGCGCGAGTTCTTCTTGAAGCGAGCATCGAAGCGACGCCAATAGTTGCGCCACCAAATGCTCGGCTTGCCCGAGTTCTGCTTCAGTTCCTTGTGCAGCTGGCGAGCATACGCAACGCCAGCCACATAAGCTGTGGTCAGACGCTCGTAGGCCATGCTGCAGCCGAGGACGACAATATCGTAGACCAGATAGAAGAGCCAGGTGAGCAACTTGAGCGTATAGATCCACCAGGTGTGCAGTATCCGCTTGGCCAGCTCATAGTTGCGATTCGAGCTGCTCGCATGCGATGGCGAATTGGATGAGGCGTAGCCACCGCTGCGATTGCGCTTCGAGGAGTACGAATAAGAGCCGGAGCTGGAGCCTAGATTCGAATTCGATGAAGTCGCATAACGCTTCGAGGACGACGAGTTGACATTGTTGTTGCTGCTGCTGCTGTTGTGGTGGTTGTTGCTGCCGCTATTGTTGTTGCCACCCGTCGAGTTGCTTGAATTGCCATTCGAGTAGTTGGCGTTGCCATTGTTGCCGCTGTTGCTCCGATTGCTGTTGGACTTGCGAGCTGCGTAGTTTTGGCTGTTGCTGCTGTTCAAAGCATTGCTGCTGCTGCTGTTGCCGTTGCCATTGCTGCTGCTGTTGTTGTTGGCTTTGCTATCGCTGCTCGCCTTGGCGTAACCATTCAGATTGCTGCTGTTGTTGTTGCTGCTATTGTTGAGTTTCAGTTGCACTGGACGCTTCTTCTCCTGCAGCGGTTTGCTTGATCTCAGCGTGGACTGTGTTGCTGGCTGCTGCTGCTGTTGTTGCTGCTGCTGTTGCAACAGTGGCTGTAAAAGACAGATTATTTAACTGTTTACTTATTTAAATGTTTTAACTGCTACTCACCACTTGCTGCTGCTTTTGCACTGCTGCCTGCTGTTGTCGCTTCTTGCCCCGATGTCCTGTTGTATTCCCGGGCACATCCTTGAGCTCATGCAATGGCGAACGCTTCGCATTGTTGCGCTGCTCCCGATTACCATTGCCTTCGTCCTTGCCCTGGCGACGCTGCGGCGCATGTCCATTCTCCAAGTTGTTCACAGAACGTGATTCGCCGAGGTTGCTGTTGGCGTGTATTGTCGCCGAGCTGCTTCGCAAGCTGCTGCCCTTGCTCAGCACATCGGAGTAGGACATGGGCATCGGCTTCACCTCGGCCACAATGCGCTTCTTGCCCTCAGGCATTGTTCCCGGCACCACAATGGGCGCCTTCTTAATGGCAGTGGCTGCAACGGCTGCGGTTGCTGTTGGAGTTGTTGCAATTGTTGCTGCTGCTGGTGTTGCGGCTGTGTTAAGTGTTGGGACTATGTTGTTGACCACTTCCACTGCTGGCTTGGGCGGCACTTCCACGCTCTTCGGCGGCAGCACAACTGGCGGCTGCTGCTGCTGCGGTTGTTGTTGTTGCAACTTGACTGGCGAGCATTGCTGTGGTGGCGTCGAAGCTGGTGGAACAGCTGTTGCAACTGGCGCTGCCAATGGAGTGGCTGGCGTGGCTTCTTTGTAGCTATTGTTGACTTGCTCCGTTGGCAGCTCGCCACCAAACTGAATGTAACTGGCGCCTGTGAGATTTGGCGACCAGTTGTTGACCAGGTTGTTGATGAACATGTTGGCGCTGTTGCTGGCTGCAATGTTTGAAGAGATGACAGCAGCCTCATCGAACTGATGGAATTGCTGAGGTGCTGGCTGCTGTTGTGGTTGCTGCTGCTGTGGTTGTTGTTGTTGCTGCTGCTGTTGCGTGGCAATGTTCATTTCGGGTTGCGGCAGCAACGGATTGGTGGCAAACAGCTCATAGAGTGGCGTCTGTTGAGCAGCTGCCGCCTGAACTTGCACCGGAGGCTGTTGTTGTCCCTGTGCCTGGGGAGCAGCTGCCTGCTGCTGTTGTTGCTGATGATGTGGATGCTGCTGCTGCTGTTGTTGTTGCTGCTGATGCTGGTTTAGTGTTGCCATGTTGATATGCGAGAAATTGGCCGCAGCAGCCGCTGCTTGCTGAGCGTAGACATCGTTTACAGCATTCTCGGAGCAGTGATAAACCTTCAAAAAGTTTCCATGGCCCACAGGGAGCACAGAGTAGGTCTCGGGCTGGCCAGGAGCTGCTCCTGGGTAAGCCAAGTTGTACAAATATTCGTTATAGACGTGCGCAGATTGCGGTGGTTGTTGCTGAGGATGTTGTTGTGGCTGCTGATGTTGCTGGGGATGTTGTTGGGGATGCTGATGATGATGCTGCGGTGGTGGTGGTGGGTGTGGATGATGGGGCGGATATTGAACACCTAAATGCGGGGGTGGCGGTGGTGGCCACATCAACGGCCCCTGTCCTGGCTGTTGTTGCTGCTGCTGTTGCTGATGCAGCAAGTGTTGTTGTTGCTGCTGCTGCTGTTGTTGTTGATGTGCCAGAAAGTTCGCCAACTCGGCACTGTGCGGCGGCAGCTGATGATATGTGGCGGCAATTGCCTCATCGACGTCGACGATGCCGCTCCGCTCATCCTGACGTGTCCGTGTCGTCATATCCCGCAACACAACGGGAACAGCCCCGTGCCAATGCCAGCGCGTTTTTTTTTTGCTCTTCTCCTCCCTCTTTCTCACTCACTCACTCACTCTCTGCTCTGCTCACGCTCTCGTTCGCACTGACGCTGAGAGTCCTATTAGAATTTCATGCGATTGTGTAGTGCGTCAATTGTTGCGCGCAGTCTTTGCATTCGCAAGTTTCTGTTTGCTGCTTGCGTTAGTTGTGTGGCAACGACACACATAAATAATAAATACGTTGCTACACTGCTCGCTTTTTTTGCAATAACTTTTAACACAAATAATATATTATGCTTGCGTGTGTGAGTGTATGTGGCAAGAAGAATACCAACTTACCAATCACCCGGAGCGTCAACAGGGCTGGCAAGCGAACTAGCATATCGATTAAATTTCTTGGTGGCATTATTTAGGATATTTCAACCAAAACGGTTATTTAGTTGTTGCATTATGCAAATTAAATTATAAAATATAATAAATAGCATTGTTATTACTCGATAAAATCGGAAATTGCCTAATTACATTACAGAGTGCTTGTTATAGAAATTACCGCAGTTTCAGCATTTTTGTATATACTATCCGTATTATATTGGAAATTTCAAAAATACTGATTGTGGTCACACTGCCACAAATAAAACAGCTTTTTTAGAAACAGAAAGTCTGATATACATTAAATAATTAATTATATTATGGTCGTTAGACCCCTACTCACTGTTGTACGCGCTGGACGCCTGAGTTACACAGCCGGTCTGCAGTTGCAGCAACAACTGGCCAAACAAAAAAACCGCGGATTTCGCCGAGTTTCGCAATTTCCTGTTGCTTCTGGAGCACGATCCTGTCTACACAATTGGAATACGCACCAAAGGATACACGGAAGAGGATGAAAAGCGATTACGAGAGCTGGGCGCCGAATTTCATCGCACAGATCGCGGCGGCCTCATTACCTTCCACGGACCTGGGCAACTGGTTGCCTATCCCATCTTAAATCTGCGTCAATTTAAGCTGAGCATGCGTTGCTATGTTGCAACTTTAGAGCAGACGGTGATCGAAACATGTCGCCAGTTGGGAGTACTTAATGCCAGCACCACTGCGGACACGGGTATTTGGGTGGGTGATAAGAAAATCTGTGCGATTGGCGTGCATGGCTCGCGTTATGTCACCACCCATGGCATTGGCCTCAATTGCTCGACGGACTTGAGCTGGTTCGAGCACATTGTGCCGTGCGGAATTGAGGGCAAGGGCGTTACTTCGTTGAGTGAGCAGCTCCAACGCCAGGTCAGTCTATCCGAGGCTTCTGCTGCTTTGTTAGAGAGTCTGGCCAAGAAGTTTAATTGCCAGCTGCAAGAGCAACAACAAGAACGAGTCACAAACTAGACAAATTAACAATTATAGTAAACCACCATCACATGTTGTCGTTAGTAAATTATTTAGTCAAAACGCGCTTTGTTCAAATCACATTTCTTGGCGCGACCATCGCAGGGAATTTTCCCTCGCATCTCCATTTGCAGTCGCCCCTCTTCCCGCTGCGCTGCTTTGCGCATGCGTCGATCCTGCCGAGATTCCAGCGAACCATTGGTATTGAAGTAGCGCTCTCTAAAGTCTTGTCCAGGCTCTTGAGGAAGAGGATTTGGACTACTGTCATCGCTGTACTCTGTACACTTTTCGTATGTCAGCAGACGTCTCGCTGTGTTACCTGCCAGCAGCTGCTCCGAGTTAGCCACCAATTTGAGATGCGTGTGCTGCGGCAGCATAGCCTCATTGTAATCCTCACTGCAAAGGGTGAAGCTATTAAATGCTGCTACTATTTCTATACAGATTCTACTTACCGATGAAAAGGAAGCCAGCAAACAAGACGACCGCCAAGCCGCAAATGTTTGGCTCCAAACTGAAGCAGATCCGTGTACAAATGTTGCAGAGAGTAGTGCGAAGTGGAGGGATAATGCGCCATGTCTGGCGAGCGTGTGTTGTCCTTGCCATGCGACTTGTTCTCCACCTTCTCAGTTGCCTCTCTTATGCCATAAGGAGCTAACAAATGGACAAAATTATTAAAGACATCAACAGAACTACTTTCTTGGTTCATACTTACGATCTGTGATGATGCTGTCGAAACGCATGCTTTTATGCCACAGCGGACAAGAAAAGTCAGCCACCACCACGTCCATGTAACGCTCTACACAACCATACTGCTTTAGGTTAGCTCTGATGCTCTCGTCTTTGTCACGCACTTTTTGTGTAATGCGACTTGGACGACAACGCGCGTGCAGCATCATGAAATCAATGTCTGCACCCAAAACATAGCCACCAAACTTGGCAGCACTGACTAGCAAAGAACCAGTGCCCACAAAGGGATCAAAGACCAAGTCGCCATCTTTGACCAACGCTTGGTTGGCCATCAGCAAGCTGAGCTGGGCATCCATGCTGGTGTTGCCAATGAACTTGCGCTGTTTCAGCGACAGTTGCTTGATCAGGTGTCGCTGTCCTTGGGCTAGCATGCGACCAAAGACTATATCTTCGGGTGCATCGGGCACATCTGTGGGATCCAAGCCCCAGAATTCCAGATACCACCATTCCACTTGAGGATCTTTAAGATTGACAGCTCCTTGGAGTGGCAAATAATCCATGGCTTCGATCTTGTCTACTTTTTTCGCGTTGCGTAAAGTGTTTGTTGTACGTCTCCACTGTCACCTTAAAGCTCTGCGCATTGAAATATTGCGAGAGTGCTCCTCGATCTGTGTCCACTTGCGTCTTTAATCTTTGGTGGAATTCTGGGAGTGTGTTGGCGTGTGCCTGCAGCTCAATGATGGAGCGCAATGCCACTGAACGGGAAGCGTACTGCAGTGCGGTTTCATCATTGGGAAATTCCACTAGCCAAAAGGGTTTCTATAAACAATTCATTATAACAATTGAATCGAAGTATTCGAGTTGCTTACTAAGCGATTGTCGGAAAAATGCCGAAACTCCAGACCGAACAGCTTGACGATTGACTCGAATTCAGCCACACGAAAATCAACATGCTCTTGGGCAAACCAAAGTACATACTTCTTCCAAAACTTTGTCATTTCAATCAAAATTGTGCGAACAAATTATAACAACATGTGCTGTTGTTTATGTTTACTTTGTACAAGCGCCGCAAGTATCGATACCATTTCATAAACTGTGTGTCTAGCTGTTTGGTATATAAAAATACCAATAAATGAATTTTGCAAATGTTAGTTGTCAGACACATTAGCATTTTAGTTGAACGTGTTGTATTTAAACTCAGGAATCAAAATATTAGATTAGATTAAATTTTCCTAAACAAGTTCCCAAAGCCTAAAACAACAAGTTTCATCATCCTCATTGCATAGTGTAACCAGCCGACCAATAATTCGTTTGCAACGCGAAAAAGTATATTTTGTAATTGCACTTACGGTCACACTGTAATCGACACGGCCTTTCGCATTAATTTCTGAGGCGCACACGTAGGCGAGCCGAAGATTTTAATAAATTTTCAGCTACAGCAAGCTTCAAAGCTGCACAAGCAAAGTGAAAAAAACATAAGTTAAGTGGCCCGTGCATAAAATTGTTATCAAGTGAAAATGGCGCGTTACACACAACGTCCGGAAAATGCTCTTAAACGAGCTAATGGTGAGTGGGTGAAAAATTTTCTTTCCATGCGGCTACGAATGAGCTGGTCAAAGTGAAATGTCAAAAATGCCACTCACCCGTTTCGCAGTGCGTATTGTTGCCGCGCATTGTGAATGACCAATTGGAACTCGTTTACCCTTTCATCAACCCCCACCCCCCCTTTGTGATGTTTTGCAGAATTCATTGAGGTGGGAAAACCACTGCGTGCCTTGGACACGTTGCAAGAGGTGTTCAGGAACAAGCGTTGGAACTATGCCTACTCCGAGACGGTCATTGAGCCCCTCATGTTCAAGTACTTGTACTTGTGCGTGGAGCTCAAGAAGTCCCACATTGCCAAGGAGGGTCTCTTCCAGTACCGCAACATGTTCCAGCTGGTGAATGTGAACTCCCCTGGAGAATGTAATTCGAGGCTATCTGAAGATGGCCGAGGAGCACACCGAGGCAGCTCAAGCTCAATCCTCAGCGGCCGTTGCTGTGCTCGAGTTGGACGATTTGGACAACATTGCCACCCCTGAGAGCATTTTGATGAGCGCTGTGTGCGGTGAGGATGCACAGGATCGTTCGGATCGTACTATTCTGTTGCCCTGGGTGAAGTTCCTCTGGGAATCCTATTGCCAGTGCTTGGAGCTGCTGCGTGTAAATACGCACTGCGAGGCCCTGTATCATGATATTGCTCGCATGGCCTTCCAATTCTGCTTGAAGTATAATCGCAAGAGCGAGTTCCGTCGCCTGTGCGACAAGCTGCGTAAGCATCTCGAGGATATCTGCAAGAGCAGCAACCAAACCACTGGCGTGTCCATCAACAAAGTGGAGACTCAGCAGATGTGCCTGGATACTAGGCTATACCTGCTTGACTCGGCCATACAGATGGAGTTGTGGCAGGAGGCCTACAAAGCCATTGAGGACATTCATGGTCTGATGGCCATGTCCAAGAAGACACCGGTGCCCAAAACTATGGCCAACTACTACCAGAAGCTGGCTATGGTCTTTAGCAAGGCTGGCAATCAGCTCTTCCATGCTGCCGCCTTATTGAAGCTGTTCCAGTTGACGCGCGAGCTCAAGAAGAACTTGACCAAGGATGATTTGCAGCGCATGGCAGCTCACGTGCTGCTCGCTACTCTCTCGATTCCGCTGCCATCGGCTCATCCGGAATTCGATCGCTTCATTGAGGCGGACAAGAGTCCACTGGAGAAGGCACAAAAACTGGCCGTCTTGCTGGGTCTGCCCCAGCCACCAACCCGTGTCTCGCTCATACGCGAAGTTGTAAGTGTTGCATCAATAATTGATCAATTTACCTGTGCTAATCCCTTTTTTCCCCCAGGTGCGCTTGAATGTGCCCAATCTGGTGTCGGACGAGTTCCGCAACTTGTACAACTGGTTGGAGGTTGACTTCAACCCGTTGAACCTCTGCAAGCGCATTCAGTCCATTGTGGACACCATTGAGAGCGGTGAGACCGAGAACACCCTGCTTGCTCCCTACATCCAGCCTCTGAAGGATGTGACCATCATGCGCTTGATTCGCCAAATCTCGCAGGTGTACGAGAGCATCGAGTTCAAGCGTTTGCTTGAGCTGGCGCCTTTCTGCAAACTCTTCGAATTGGAGAAGTTGCTGGTGGAGTCGGTGCGTCACAATGACATGCAGATTCGCATCGATCATCAGCGCAACAGCATCTTCTTTGGCACCGATCTGACCGAAAGTCAACGCGAGTATCGTCCCGACGGACCCGCTCTGCAATCGATGCCCTCGGAGCAGATTCGCTCGCAGCTCGTCAACATGTCGACAGTGCTGACGCGTGCTGTGTCTATTGTTTATCCGAATCGGGAGCGTGATCAGCGCGCCAAGCTGCGCACTCAGATGGTGCATCATTATCATGAGATCAAGGATCGCGAGCATCAACGCATTCTGCAGCGCCAGAAAATCATTGAGGATCGCAAGGAGTTCATTGAGAAGCAGAACAACGCCCGCGAAGAAGAGGAGGCACGTCGCCACGAGGAGGAATCTCGCAAGGCGAAGTTGGCCGAGCAGAAGCGCCTCGAGCAGGAGCAGGAGGAGCGCGAACGCAAGCGCCACGAGAACGAGATCCAGGCTATCAAGGAGAAGAGTCTCAAGGAGAAGGTGCAGCAAATCTCGCAGACGGCGCACGGCAAGAAGATGCTGTCCAAGCTCGACGAAGAGGGCATCAAGAAGCTCGATGCCGAGCAAATCGCAATGCGCGAGAGCGAAGAGTTGCAGCGTGAGCGCAAGGAGCTGCAGTCCAAGCTCAAGTCGCAGGAGAAGAAGATCGATTACTTCGAGCGTGCCAAGCGTCAAGAGGAGATTCCGCTCTTCGAGAAGTATCTGGCTGAGAAACATGCTAAGGATAAGGAGTTCTGGGAGGCCACCGAACAAACTCGTATCGAGACGGCTATTTCCGATCGCAAGGATGCTGTGCTGCAGCAAGATCGTCTGAAGCGCATGTATCCCGATCGCGATGAGTTCCTCGAAGCTCTCAAGAAGGAGCGTGCTTCGCTCTATGTCGAGAAGTTGAAGAAGTTTGACATTGCGCTTGCTGAGGAGCGCAAGAAGCGTTTGGCCGATCGCGTTGTTCGTCGTCGCGAGGAACGCCGCTTGGCCTTTTTGCGTGCCAAGGAAGAGGAGCGTTTCCGCAAGGAGGAAGAGATTCGTCACGCTCGCGAAGCCGAAGAGCGTGCAGCAGCCGAGGCTCGTCGCCTGGAACGCGAAGCCGAGGATGAGAAACGTCGTCAGCAGTACGAGAAACAACGTGCCAAGGAGGAGGAAGCCGAACGCAAGATTCAAGAGGATCGCGAGCGTCTGGCTCGTGAGGTTGCCGTCGAGCGTGAGCGCAGCGAAAAGGAACGCGATACTTGGCGTCCACGTGGCGATCGTGGTGAGCGTCCAGCAGCTGCCGCCGGTGGTGCCGGTGAATGGCGTCGCAATGCTCCACCAAGCGACCGCAACGAGCGTAATGACCGTAACGATCGTGATCGTAACGACCGCAATGATCGCAACGATCGTAACGACCGCAATGATCGTGATCGCGGAGAGCGCAATGATCGCATTGACCGCAACGATCGCGACCGTAATGATCGTGACCGTGGCGAGCGTAAGGATAACGAAGGTGGCGCCGATTCCTCGTGGCGTGTGCGTCGCGAGCCCGACTCTCAACGCGGAGGCGGCCCTGATCGTGGCGAGCGCGGTGGTGCTCCAGCTGGTGGACGTGATGACAAGTGGCGTCGCGGTGGTGACCGTGATCGTGGTGGTGACCGCGACCGTGAGCGTGGTGATCGTGACCGCGAGCGTGGTGATCGCCTCGGTGGTGATCGTGACCGCGATCGTGACTCGTTCCGCCGTAACGATGGACCACGCCGTGACGACCGCGATGATCGCGGTGGATTCCGTCGTAATGATGATCAAGCTCGTGACACAGGCAGCAACTGGCGCGATGCTCCCCGCCAAAGCGATCGTGACAACCGTGACAATCGTCGCCCAGCTGGAGGCGAGCGTCGTGATGGACGCGACAATCGCGGTGCTGGCGCTGGACCCAAGGAAGGAGGCGGTGGTGGCGGCAACTGGCGCACTGCTCCCTCGCCACGTGACGAGAAACCTGCTCCCAAGCGCGAACAGCCCCAGGACAAGGGTGAGTGTCCAAAAATATATATATTCTCATACATTTACTTATGATTATCTTTATTTTTACAGAAAACAAGGCCGGCGATGATGGTGAATGGACTAGCGTTAAGCGGCGTTAAATATTTATCTCTCTTCCGCATTGTCTAATATATACAACACAGCAAATGTAACCGTACCCTCTTTTTTATATATACAACAAATAATATACATAATGTATTGTACTTGATCCGAAATATGTGCTAATCCCGCTCGCTCTAATGTAATATGCTTGGCAACATTTTTACAAATTGATCACAATTACAAAATATAATAATCAACTAGCCTACCTTCGCCTCGGTTTGCTAGAGTTGGATGCATAAATAAAGTACATACAAATAAAATGTTTATCAAAAATAGTAAATTGACCAGTTGGCTTTAATTGAAATTGCAAAACACCTTAGAAGTTGACACATTGTTGAATTTTGAAAGTTGCGCCACCGGTTCTCTGCTTAGTACTCTGTTAAATTCACTGTTAACGGACAAAAGTATGGTAATGGTATATACCGAATCGCATCGGTAAATTAACGTATATATTGTAAAATCGGTCACATCGCTTAACTTCGATTAAAATCGAATTGGTGAGAAAATCGATTTTTGCCTTCGCAGCGCGCAAAGATAATATTTAATATACACTTTGTACCAAATTTAAAAAAAAAAAAAAAACAAATTTTTGACATTTTTCGACTTTTACTACCAACCAAACATTGCCGTTACTTTATTCTCGATTTAGGTTTTAAGCCGCAAAGTGGCATTTCTGTTAAAGAAAATCTCAGCGGTAGGCGGAGATCCGAATGGAATGTGAAATTTATTTTTTTTCGCGTTTTTTCAAATATTGTGCAACCCCCAGGACAGTGTAACCGTTCAGCAATGCAAGATTTTAGTGTTTCGGTATATCTTATAACGTGCAGTTTCTGGTCACACCCCCACAAAAATTTAACTTTAAACAAAACTTACTTCAAAATAAAAAATAATTTTGTCAGATAAAATTAATAACGAATTTATACTGTCACTTGTCCGCAAAAAAGAGAATCGATTTGCCTATCGATTTTGTTATCGATAACTCACCGCCCTCTGCCAGCGCTGCGATAATAGTAAATAAGTTTCGTTCCCCGCGGTCGTGCGTCCGTTCGCTCGCGTCCACGTGAACACAACATCATTCAGCAATGTGATTCATTAATTATTAGATAAAAATCGTATTAAATCCGTGTGGTGGTTGCCGAGAGTCCAATTAAAATCCCAAAACCAAAATAAACAATCCAAACGTGGTCGTCTTGTAACATTTAAATATTTTAAAACTGTGCGTTGGCGTTGTAGACGCGGCGCTCAACATGTGAGGTTAAAGCAGACAAACAGACGACTGCAACAACTGTTAATAACTAATTCGAGCAGTGACTAAAGTAATAAACAATTAAAGCCGAGTGTAGAGCAGAGTGCTCTTTTAAGGTAATGCCCTTTCTTTTGTAAATCAAAAAATTACACTTCAAAGAAAGACAAGTGCTCCTCCCGCCCGTCTACAAGTGCGTTGATACACGAGCTGTGCACAAAAAAAATTCGCACGAAACCCTATGCGAAGTCGCCGTCGCCTTTGAATTTATCAAGAAAATGGCTTTCTAAACAAAAACCTGTGTGTGAGTGTGTGTACGTGTGTGAAATGTGATAGTAGACTTTATTAAAAAGAAATGAAAAAAGAGGAGATTGTTATTTAGCATTAGCACACACACACACATGTATAACAAAAAGCACATGGTGCGGCGGCGGCACAAACACACACGTGGTCGCCTTGTCGGTGTTTGGTGCGTGCGTGAGTGTTTGTGTGCGTGTGTGTTTGCATGTGAGTGTGCGCAAGCATGGCTGTCTGTGTATTTATAAGTGTGTTTGTTGTTATTGTTTTGTGCGATGACGATTTGTTTAAAAAAAAAAGTGATGCCTAAAAAAAATACCCAACAATTTTGTTTAAGCATTTAACTCAACAAACAGTATAAACCATTTAGCATTTCGATTGTTTGGCAACTAGCGGCATGCCGCATGGCGAATAAGAAAAACAACAGCATGTTGCTGCCTGCGTGAAGAGAAAAAAACGTGCCACGCTGGTTTTTGCCGTTCCCTTTTGTGCGACCATTCGGCGGTGCACTTTTAGCGTTGCCAACTTGTTGACTGCTGCGCGCCACTTTGCAAAGTTATCGATTTTTAAATTCGCTGCACGTGGATATTCAAATTCTGAATTTTAAATAGTACAATTTGTGAGATATAGATTAATAATTATTCCAATTAAATCGCGTATATAATTTAATGGTATTTGCTGGGTCGCTTGACACGCCGCTGACGACGTGGTTCCAACATTTCGTGCTTGGCGTGCATTTGCTGCAATATATCCTCGCGATGCTGTTCCAAATGTTCTAGCTGCGGTTCCACTGCGTCAGCCACGCCAGGCATCAGCACCCTGCAACGTCGGATGAGCACGTTGTGACCCTCTTCTAACTCGGCAAGCTGCACGGCTAACTCATCTCTGGTGCCAGTTAGCACAAAGTATCCGGTGTTGCCGATCACCTTGACGGGCGCTGAGGGGGTCTTCAACTGCTGCATGGCATTGAGAAAGTTTTTCCTGCTCGTGGTCATTTCATGAGGCGCTTTAACTGCAACCTCGTGTGTTTCATTAACTTTGTTCTTGTTCTTAGGTTCTGACAAAGAAGATTTGATGATGGGTTTGGTTGGTAAAGCGTGACATAGCGCAGTTCCTTTTCCCAAAGTGAGCGGTTTCGCTTTTTGTCTTAACATATGGCGAGCCAGTCGCTTCGCCTTCTTCTCCAGCAACTGCAAAATGTGGCGTCTAGTTCCCAATGATGGCAGCAATTTGCACTCCTCGTTCTCCACATTGCTTGCTCGATACTTGGACCTGTTGCCACTCTTTGCCTTTTTGCTTGGCAAGAAGTAACTCAAGATCACTTTGCAGAACTCACATTTGCATGGTGATCCTTTGTTTTCGGATCCTTCGAGTGCCTTTCTGATGGTCCCGTCCAGACTGTTGTCGGTTGACGATGTCGATTCATTGACCACTGTTGTGTCGGTCGCCTTGGACAATCTCTGAATTCTCGTAATTGTAGCAGCTGCTTTGCGTGTCATCGATTTGCTTAATGAGCTGCTTTGCTCCTTTAGTAGTTCTGGCGGTGGCGGTGTTTGTGTCTTTGACTTGTTGACATTTCCAGCCTCGTTCAGATCGTTGATAATATTGTGAGCCCTTGTTGGGCCCTCGGTCTCCACAACATCAACAATTTGATGCTTTGGCTTCGTCACAAGTTGCTCTGTAATGCTCTGATGGTTATTGTTCGATGGCCAGCCAGCAAGGGGCATCGACGATACATTATTGCTCTCTAGAATGCTTTCTTCCTGCGTTTGACGCTTGGCTTCGGCCGCTTTGCGCTGACGTCGAGTTATGACCTTTCTGGGAGGCATTATTTCCTCTATAAAATTTCGAAATGTGCTTTGACTGGGCTTTGAAAATGCACAAAACTAGTTTTCAGGCTATATTAAATGTTCAACGAAAACTCATGGCCGCCTGAGATTGCAAAACAATTGTGTTTAACAGTGTATTCTTCTTTTTCTTTAACAGATTGATTGCACAAACTAATTGTAATGGATTCACGTATGCTGAATGTGTTTCACGAGGATCCCTTCGAGGGTAACTTTGTCAAGTATGATCCAGAACCGAATTTCTGGTCCGCCAATGATGAGTAAGTTTAGTTTTTTCCTAACACACATTGACCACTCTTATTGAGACTTCTCTCTTATAGTTTGCAGCTCACTGACACGCTGAATGGCATTTTGCCCATTGCGCCCACAGATGAATCGCTGCTTGGTCAAAAGGAGTCCGATGAGCAGCTGCAAAACAACAAGAACTTGGTAAGATCGAAAGCCCTCAAACTGATTTATAATAGTTACTAATTACTGCTTTTATTTGCAGCTCATCTACAGCGACTTTGTCGATCAGCATTTGAGCGACGATGCGAATGTGCTGAATGGTCAGGTTTACAGACACATCTCGGGCAGCGAGGTTGAGGCTGCCTACGAGCAACAGCGTCAGCTGAGCGCATTGATTAACTCCGATGATGATGATGAGGATGACGAAGAAGATGTGGCTGGCGATGAAGTGCAGAGCCAGTGCAGCAATTCAACATTTCGCACACGCACTGACAGCTCCTCGATTGGCGATTACGAATCGCACTCGAGCGACTACGATGACGATGTGCCCGATGAGCCGATGAGTTCCTTAGGTGATGCTGGACATCTGCTGACGGCAGATATGTTTGCCTTGCAGGATGAGCGCAAGAATCGCACGTTGAGCACGAATACAATTGGCTCAGATGCCGATGCCCTGGGACTGAACATCGATGTGAACAACTTTGATTTGGCCGACTTTATCACAAAGGATGATTTCGCCGACAATCTCAGCTCACTGCGCGCGAAGCAGGCTGTGAAAACGATGGAGCAAAGCCCAGCACCCATCGCAGCAGTGGCTCCAGTTGCTGCTGTCCCATTACCAATTGCAGCGCCAGTCAAAGCAAAGGCGGCAACAACACCAGCTGTGAAAGCGGTCACAGCGCTGCCAAAGCCTGTGATTATCTCGTCGAAGAGTCGTGACTCTGATTACGACTCGGATTCCATCATTGATGTGGAGACTGTCGATGTCATCGATGTGGATGAATCGTTGTGGGTGGCCAAACAACAAACGGCGGGCGAAGCTGTTGTTCCCGCTGACGATTTGTGCTATGTGGACAATGTGAAGGCCGATCCATCGTGGAGTCCCAAGCAGCCGAAACAGCGGATTGTCTCTGCCGAGGTGAGTATCAAGTGCTGGGCAGCCAACCAAAACACACATTGAAGCATGTAACTCATTCTTCAACTGGTGTCTTCACATAGCACAAGGCGGCGTCAAGTCAAACGGCAGCCAAGACAGCTCCAGTTGCAGCCGTGGCAGCAGAAGTGGCACCAACAGCAGCAGCAGCTAGTGCAGCCAGTGCAGCGAAGCCAAAGACCAGCAACAACATTTGCCTGGTGCCCAACAAGAAGCAGTGCGATTTTCTCAAGCGCAAGGTGGGCGGCAAGGCAGCTGTCAGCACAGCGACGAGCGGCAAGTCGAAGGCAGCGGCCAAGAAGGCGCAAGAGGCTAACCACAAGAGCGCAGCTGCTTGCAAGCAGCTCATCAGCACTGGACTCGGTCTAGGAGGCAAGAATCTTGCTCTGCTGAAGCATGAACGCGATGCGGCTGTTGCGTTGTTGCCCACTGCGGAAGTTGCAGCGTCTCCAACGCCTGTGTCGGTGCCTGCGCCTAAGCGTAAGCTGAATCTGGAAGAGTACAAGCAGCGCAAGAGTGGCGGCGGAGTTGCAGCCACATCCGCAAGACAGCAGACACCCGTGCCTGCCAAGCAGCCCAAGCTGGAGGCAAGCAAGGTGGCGGTGGTGGCGCCGCCAATGCCGGTGCAGAAGACGCAACCATCGCCGCAAAAGGCAGCCATCTGCAGCATTGTGAACAGTCTGAAGAGCCCGACGAGTCAGGCAGCAGCTCCGCCCACCGATCCCATAACGGTGGCCAAAAACAAAGTGCTACGCATGCTGGAGATGAAGCGTGCGCAGCAGCTGAAGATTATCGATTCGCGGGTGTCGGCGAAGGTGCCGCGCGTGACAAAGTTGCCGCCGCTTAAGGATATTGTTAAGGACACGTACTGCATGGAGACTGAGCCAGAGCCGGAGACGCAGGCAGCAGCTGCTGCGAATAGCAAACTGCATGCTGACTACGAGGAGATCATCATTGTGTCGGCCAGCTGCAACACAGACATTACGATACCGCCGCATCAGGCGAGCGTGGCACTCAGGGACAACAAGACAACGACGCCCTCGTCACGCTCACTGCTCAAGTCTTCGGTGTTGCTGTACAACATGTCGCACAGCAGCGAGGCGGGCAAGGATATGACAAACTCCTTGATTGCCAGCATACAGAGCGAGGTTGTGAGACAAACGAATTGCGTGGCTCTGGCCGCAACATCAGCAGCAGGAGCAGAGGCAACAACGGGAGCAGCGACAGCGACGCAGGCGGATAAGAATGCACAGCATGGCGAGGATAAGGTCATCATGCATCTGGCCAAGAATCGTGTGCGGAAACGCATGGTCTCCATGGGCACTCAGACAGATCTGCAACCCGAATTTCCGCTCCTCACGTTGCCCACAGCGCGTCAGTCGCGTGAACGCACGCGTCGCAGTTATCGCAAGCGTCGCGTCGATGGCTCGAATGGCAGCTCGAGTGGCTCCTCAACCTCGTCCTCGAGCAGCAGCATGGCCTCGTATCGCTCTCGCTCCAATTCCAACTCAACAGAGCGACTGCGCCACTCGGATGCGACTGCCGCATGCAGCGTAGGAGGAAGCATCAATGGCGGTGGTTATTCATCGCGTAGCACACGGCGTCATCGCAGCTCGGTGAGTTCCTCATCCTACTCGGAGTCGGGCAAGTACGAACGGCAGCAGCGACAACGTCGCACCAGCTACAACAAACGCCGCTCGAAAAATCTAACGCGCGACAATTGTTCCACCTCGGGATCTGAGTTTAGCGATCGCGAGCGCAGTCGCAGTCCGTTGCGACGCTCGCGTTCGCCAACTGTCAACAACAGCAGCAACAGCAACAACAATCGACGTGGTTACGTGGACCGCAATGTGTCGCAACCAGCGGTGGAGGAACGTCGCATTGTCTACGTGGGACGCATTGAACAGGAGACCACAAAGGAGATGCTGCGTCGCAAATTTCTGCCCTACGGCAGCATCAAACAGATAACGATACACTACAAGGAGAATGGGTAAGTTGACAGCAAGCAACCGTGATTGTAGCAGAGAAAGTGAATTAAAGTTCAATTTAAATGTCTCCTTCGCAGCATGAAGTATGGCTTTGTGACCTTTGAACGTGCGCAGGACGCATTCACAGCCATCGACACAAGCCCTCGGGATGCGCAAATCAACATGTATGACATTAGTTTCGGGGGCAGACGCGCCTTCTGTCGCGCATCGTACGCCGACTTGGGTGAGTTGTTGCTGTTAACCACTAAATTGATTTAAGAAATTTAATTTAATTTCTCTCTCGCTCTCTTGTAAATTTTGCAGACAATGCCGGCATCAATAATTACCATTCGTACGTGTTTCCCAAGGCAGCGCCGGCTGCTGCGCCGCAGGAGGATTCATTTGAGGCGCTGTTGCTGAAAGTTAAAGCGAAACTGAATGCAGGCAAGCCTGGAGCAGCAGCGGGAGAAGAAGCAGCTCCATCAACAACAACAGTTGCTGGAGACAACAGCAACAACGGTCAAATTTGACATCTTTACTGCAGTCAGCTTATCGCTGTATTTCAATATTTATGATTTGCCAACTGAATTTTGAGTTTATACCAAGAATCGCAACACTTTTTTTATACGTAGCACATAAATAGACATTTAGACCATGAAGTTTCTACCCGTACAACCGAAAGCCTGATTATCTTTTTATATAACGTTTTTCATAATTTATTACCTATTAACTATACAAAATAGTTGACAATAGAATCGCATCCAACAAAAATCCCAAAAATCATCGACAAGCAGCGAATTGAATTAACAAAACCCAAACAAACACATAGAGATACTAAATAGAAATACAAAACAAAACAAAACAAAAAAAGAAAACATTTATGGAAATTAACAAATGAAATTGTGATAAACGCGTAATGCATACAAAGTCATTGATAATTGCATGTAAGTAAGAACGTCACGAAGAAGTTGTAAGAATTGTAAAAACAAAAGCAAAGAGAAAAAAGGAAACGTTGATGCAACACTGAACACTGAAGTTTATAGCCATAACGTAACAACCGAAGCAGAAGCAGAGGCAGAGACAGCTACATAGACAAAAACAAAAACAGACAAATAGCAACAAATTAAATACTACTTACTACTGTGTAACACAAGTATGAATGAATTAATGAATTAATCCATGCACCATCTATAGGAAATATATGATGATTATATATATGGAAAGTAGCGTGTACTGTATCAGAGCTATTTCATGTATTATCTGTATAGTGTACTATATAGAAAGAGGGCAAAGGCACGCGCATGCTGCATGCGACGGTCACAAATTAAACTGTTGATAACTAAACTTTGATATTAGTTTGTAAAATGTACGTACATAATGTAATCTTAATTTACTGCATATGGTTTTTTTATTGTAAAGCAATCAATCCACCAATCTATCAACCAATCAATCAATCAATCAACCAACCATCAATTAGGCATCGCGTTTAATTATCAAAATTGTAAAACAATAGCGACTTCCCATTCATTTTCAATATATAACTTAGTTTTTACTTGCTTTATGTACTTTTCAAAAATTTAAGGGGAGCTTAAGAATACATTTCTAAATACTACTTACTATCGTATATAAATTAGATTGAATCCTTCCTCAGCCTTATGCCATTTAATACATTAAATGCTCCCTTTGTTTATTTAGTTAATTGCTAAAAAGAAAAAAAAACTCCCTAAATGCAAAAGCAATTTTTGTTAAACATTAAGCAAAACTCTTAAAAAAAAAAGTTGAGAAGCAACTATTTTCATATTATAACATAGCCTGATAGCTATGGCTATGCAATTGTTTTAAGTTTTTGTACTGCTCTTTGAATAATTTAATAAATGCGCTAGTTTCAGCAAATTGAAATAAAAACTTTTCGACTTTTATTTGTGAATAGGTTAAACAATGTCGACGACATCCATGAAACATGATAATATTTTGCTATTTAACTTGTATAAATTCCAAACACGTTTCTCTTTGGACGTTGTCGTGGGCCTGTTGCTTATTCTTATGCAAATATTCGCAACGTTTTTATACCCGATACCCAATAGGGTAGGAGGGTATTACAAGTTTGTGCCTTTATGAAAGAAACAGGCATCTCCGACCTTATAAAGTATAAATATTTTAAATTGTTTCTACTTGCTTTGGCTGACAATCTGGTATATCGATATGCTTTCGATTGAGTATTTTGCGGTATATTTTGGTATAGTTGGCTAATAAGGTATATTTTTACTCAATATAATATGAATATAGCTTCGGTATAGTTTTTGCGGTATACTCTGGTATATATTTTTTACTCTATGCTATATTTTTTAGTATCTTACCAAATATAGCCTTTGATATAATGTGGTATTTTTTGGTATTGAACTGTGGTATATTTTGAACGTAGTAAAATATCGATATACCAAATATAGCCTTTTATGTATATTTTATATATTTTATACTATGGTTTTATGATGATAGTTTGGTATATTTTCAGAATTTTTGGTATTTCACTCAAAATGCGTAGCGGGTATCTCAGAGTCGAGCACACTCCGCTGTGGCTTTCTTACTTGTTCGTATCTCTTACTTTATTATTCTCTCTTTTACCCTATCGCCAACGACACGAAGAAGTTTTGTTTAAAATTTTAAACAAATTGGCAAAGTGAATATCAATTTTGTGGATATTTAAAAGAACAGTGGAAAAAGAAATATAAATATTATATTCATTTAACGATCGATCGAAGAAAAGAACTATAAATATTTGATGTGCTTTAATGGGAAATATGGAGTTAATCAATCTTTGGAGCTGTTCGTTTACGGCGACAACTTGGACATATTGAATTGATTTCTTCGAATTAAATACATATGAAATATTACGTATACGCATGCACACCCACACACACACACTCAAGCACACTCATATTTGATGTTATTTGTTAGATGTTATGGTCGTAGTTTACTTGCGGTCTGCTCTTCTCCTTGACTGGTCACCTGCTGTGGGCTATTTGGCGATTTGTGACGCTCTTTGCTGAATGCCGTGTGCTGTGTGCAGCAATGTGGCATGTGGCATATATGCAGTGTGGCAGCGTGGTGGCATGTTGCGTGGCCGGCGAACAGAGCTTTGCTTTTCGCATGAAAAAGCAAATCGTTTACCTTCCGTTGAATGAGGACACATGCATAAGGAGTACGCTTGGCTTTGCCGCTAGCTTTGGCCTTTCAACGAATTTCCTGCGAGGGACTTTAAAGAGAAATGCAGCTCACGGTGGAAAGGAAAGGAAAGACTTTAATACTCGCAACCGTAATGTGAGCAACATAAATATTAATATACTCATCTCAAGTTCTCCGTTCAGAGATATGATTGCTCTAGATATTTATAACGAGATTTTGCTTTGAAGTCGCAATGAGTTTTGCGCTTCTACTCGGTTGATTTTAAAATGGCTTTTCCACACAATGCCATAAATATTTATATTCACAATCAATGGCAGAAGAGGATGTTCTGTGTGTGTGTGTGTCAAAGTGCATTAACTTGGCTAATGCGAGAAATTTCCAGCATTAATTTCATTAGAAGAATTTGCGTTCTATAGATAGAAGCTGATTATATTGATACGACGACGCAATAATATTATAGATACTTTTCTCTAGCGCAATAGCAAACGGCAGCAGCAGCAACAGCACTTTAGATCTTTCATTCAATTTGCTGAGACGACAGCGGAGATGCCTTGAGATTCATTCACATTCGCATTCAGGTTCGCATTCGCATTCGCATTACAAACAGAAAGCAATGAGCGAATGGAGGGGAGCGTGGGCTGGGGAGTTGGATTGAAAGTCGAGTCGGTCTCAGCCAAAATCGATAAAAAAATCATATTCAGTCGACCAAAAGATACATCAACAGAATGCCAAATGCTCCTGGCGCCAGCTTCTGCGTCGCCCATTTGCATATTTAATTTGCGATGTCAAAGAAATCGCAGCGTTTAGTCCCTAGACTAAATTATGGCACCAGCTCAGAGCGCAGAGCGCAGAGCAATCAGAGCACAGGTGAATTCCAGTAACAATACTTTAATTAAAATTAATTTCACAGCTAAATCGCCATGAGTTGTGCCGTCTTCCTTCGAGAATGCTCATGTGAGCGTTCCTTGAACTCGACTCGACTCGACACCGAGTGGCATTGGCAACGACAACGGCAATGACAACGGCAGCCAGCGAAGTGCACAAGATGTGACTTCATCGTCATGCTCATCCACATGCCTCCATCGCTGGCAATTGTTGTCGCTTTTCAACCTCAACCTCAACGTCAGACCCCATTCTCAACCTCAACCTCATATCATGATGTTGCTGTCTCTCGTGTGCATGTTGCTTTCCTTTGTCTTTGTGGCGCAAATAGCTAATGAATGAATTGAGAGCAGCTGCGATTTTACTTGACTTTCACAGTTGACAGTTCACTGCGTTTCTCCACGTGCATATTAAGTTCATTTGGCGCAACCGAAATTTAAAAGCGAGTTCTCATAGAAATAGCGCTCAAAAGTATGCTACAATAAAGTTGTAGCTGATTGCCGTGGAATGTTAGGTTATGTTAGATTTGTTTTATTACTATATAAGTATAGAAGACATCTTTGTTTGTTATGTTGGTTTATTTTAAATTAATTTTACTACTATATTAATTTAATATAAGTCTTATCGCTAATGTTAGTCTATTTTCTAAGCGTAAAAGCAACTTCGTAGAAGCAGCGCTGAAAAGTATGCTACACTAATGTTAGGTTATGTTCGTTTCGCTTTACTAGTATATAAATATAGAAGTCATCTTTGTTAGCTATGTTAGTTTACTAGTACATTCATGTTACTACTATATTAGTATAATAGACATCTTCTATTTACGCAGACAACAAAATAAGGGAAAGACGCATCAAAGTATTATCATATTGAGCCGGTTTCTACCTTTGACTAAACATCAAAGGCTTAAGCATCTCAGCTGTAATGATGTCGCCCGGTTGCCGCTGATTGGCCTCACAATGCTTCCGCTCTATGCAAAGCCACTCACACACTTACATACAAATGCATGGCTTGAAAAGCACAGTGGCCAATAACGTATACGACATGTCAGCCTAGCAGTCGTTAGGCACGGCTTCCACAGACAGCTGCTCTTTTTATGTGTGTGTTTGTGTGTGTGCAGGGGAGGATGGCTTTGTAAGCTCTTTTTCGTCAGCGGATTGCTTTTGATATGTCCTGTCAGTGGCTGTGGTGAGAGCGTTCATGTATCGTGTGTTATTATTGTCAGCTTTTAAGCACGCCCAGTCAACAAATAACGCAGCAACACACAAAACGAAATGCTTCAGAGTCAACAAAGGACCGCCAAAAAAAAACGTTGAGGAGTGCGCGACTAAAAAACACGCTGTATTTTGATGAGTAACTGCTTCGATTTGTGAGTGTGCTCGACTCTGAGATATCCACTACGCATAAAAACATACCAAATTATTATTAAAACAAATATTAAAACCCTGCGGTACTATTCCTAAAAGCATACCAAATTAATATACCAAAAATACTAAGATATATCGAAGGCTATATTTGGTATTTGGATATACCATAGAGTAAAACATGTAAAATATATATTAAGAAAATACCAAAACAACATACAAAAATACTAAAATATACCGAATACTATATTTGGTATATAAATATACTATTACGTTAAAATATACCATAGAGTAAAACATGTAAAATATATTTTAAAAATATACCGCACTACCATACAAAATATTATAAATATACCAAATACTTTATTTGGTATATGGATTTACTATTATGTTCAAAATATACCATATAGCAAAACATATACAGTATATTCTAACACATTCCAAATTAACATACCAAAAAATTAATAAAATCTACCAAAGTATAATATACTATTACGTTCAAAATATACCATAAACTTTAAAATATACCTTATAGTTATATATAGAGCAGATTGTCAACCAAATCAACTAAGAATCGACTACTGCAGCCACTTTTTACCTTATCATTATATGGTTTTAAATATGGTTTTAATCTAAAAGTGTACCAAATTAATATACCAAAAAATACTAGTATATCAATATACTATTACGTTCAAAACTTACAAATAGAGAGCCAAATAAATGATGATCGCAACCAAATTTGTATAAATTCTAACATTTAAGCATACCTTCTATTGTTTACTTCTTTTTAAAGGGGTATCCAAAGGTAGCCAATGTTGATTATGAACGCCATGATGATGATGACAGTAGATTACACAACACAGACAATTCAGGTTAAAGGCTTCGATATGCGGATGAGGGAGGAGGGAGAAAAAACCTTTTTGGCTTGCCATTAAATAGGGCGTGTCGACTTTAACGCTATTTGCCTCGATTACAACTAATGACAGAGCGCGTCAATTATCAAAACAAATAATCAGGCAGACGTGGGTGTCTTCGACAGTGTCAGTTGATGTGCAACACGTGGCATGCCTCCTGCTCAACTCTATTATGCTCTTCTTCACTCGGCAAATGTTGACAGCAAATCGCAACTCACATGTGTGTTTCGCACGCTCGCTGAAAGTGTCACATTTTAATGTACAATGTGATATTTTCCATTGTGCCATGGAAAATGTCACTCGCAATGCTTGCACACACACAATGGCCACGGCAAAACAAGTTAATTGCATGCGCACACAATGTATTTTAAGCAATGCAAACAAACATTCAATTCCATTCTTCATTCTTCGTTCTCCATTTCCATACGCCCCGTTGGCTCAGTGCCAACGCAATTGATTGAGTTTGCTGCACGTTAAATTCGCATTTGCATGCTGATTACTTTAAACACTACTCGAATTACTCGAAGCACGCACTCAAACTCAAACTGCATTTAAGTCTTCCTCGAACAATAGAATTATCTCGAGCTCACACAAAGCTCCAGGATTTGCATTCATGTGGAGCAAACATTGTTCTAAATATACACAAAATTCCAGTTCACATTTAAGCAAGTCTTCAAACACACAAAATGGACATCAATAAATAGCATTGCTCAGTTTCCATTATTTGTATGATTTATAAGCTTATATTTGGAACAAATAAAGGCATCAAAATTGAGAAAATGCGTTGCACAATGCAAAATGCAATTAAACAAGTTTCTCATTTAGTTTCTTAATGCCACACGCAATTTTCTTAATAAAACTAGCTTTATTTTATGGCACAAAAAATAGGAAAACTATAAAAGACTTTTTGAAATATGTAACTTAAGAAAGTGTGTCACAATTAAATTTAAATTTAATTCATTAAATTCAACAAAAACTGCTGCAAAATGTTTACTAAAAAGTGAAGAATTTACAAAATATCTAACTTGGTAAATAGTTCGAGTTGTAACTATTTCTAAGATATTAAATTCAACAAAAAACTACTGAAAAAATATGGAATAAAAAGAAGAGAATATGTGAAAGATCTAATTTGGAAAATTTTCTCATAATTAAATTGAATTTAAATTCTAAATTAAATTAATTTTATGCTTTTTGAATTAAGAATTATTAATTTTGCACTTGCATTTCTAACTTAGAAAATAGTCTTGCAATTAAATTTAAAACTGCTGTAAAATATAAATAATTTGAAGAGCATTAAAATGTCAGCAAATTCAACAAATGTCAGTTACTTCTTGAATTATGAATTTTTTATTGCGCACTTTCGTTTCTCACAATTAAATTAAATTTACAAAATTCGTCAGAAAGTTGCTGCAAAATATAGAAAACTTTAAATTTATTGTGGCTTGTTGAATGTTGAATTATTCATTTTGCACTTTCGTTTCTAACTAAGCAAAATAGTCGCACAATTAAATTGAATTTAGTTTACAAAATTCGTCATAAAGTTGCTGTGAACATATTCAAATTAAATAATATCAAAATGCTAGTAAAATATTGTTTGTAACTTTTTGAATTATGAATTATTCACTTTGCACTTTCATTTTAGACAATTAAATTGAATTTAATTTAAGCTTAAAGAGTATCAAAATGCCAGCAAAATATTTGATGCTACTTCTTGAATTATGAATTATGCACTTTCGTTTTGATTATATATTTAACCCTTGTCGACTAGCAGCATTAATAATTGATCGATGTGTTGGCCAATTAGATGGCAGCGAGTGAGCAACAGTTATTTTCCGGTGATGTTGATGCTGCCTCACAACACGGCAAACAAAGCACAAAAGTGGGCCAAACAAATGAATGAAAGTGCAACTTTCAAAAGCGCTGCAAGCAGAAGCCTTTTCTTATTCCTCAAAGGAGGGCGAAGGTTACAAAAAAAAAACGAAAAAAGAAAAAACTTGGTCATGCTGTAGGCAGTTAAGAGTTTTCGCGGAACCGTTAAGAGTTACATAAAGCAATCAGAGATGAACTGCTGCTCATTGTTCATTCACAGAATTCCTCTCCCCTCTTCAAGCAACCCCTTGTCTCCATCTCAAATTGAAAGCCGCTCTTTGAGGCTTCAAAGCCTGCCAATGCGCCTGCGCTTCACTTCGAGAGAGAGCTGAAAGAATTTGGCCAGCAAAAGCGGCAGCGTGTTAAGTGAATGTTGTCAGTGCGCTTCTGGCCATTCATCGTTGTGGTCCTCGCAGTTGCTGCGTCGGGTTAAGTACTCCAAACACACACTGTTCTCAAAAGACGTCGCGAGTGAAGGAGTGTGAATAAGTGAACGAGTGAGTGAGTGTGTCAGTCAGTTAGTCAGTTAGTCAGTCAGACACTGGCGCCAGCCAGCAATGTGCAAATAAATATCACTTACACACATAAACAAGAGGAGCAAGGAAGAAAGGAAGCAGCCAGCGAGCAAGGACTTAAGACATGCTCACACAATCGAGCATCGACTGGCGCCGCATTGCATGTTAAAAAGGACTTCAATCCACAGCCGGACTTCAAGTGCGCGTATGTATCTCAGCATTCAGTATCTCCTTTATACTGAGTCCTCATTTCTTTGTGCAAATACCGAGTCTATTGGCCACTCTCTCTCTGTGGCTCAGCTCCATTTGCATTGGAGCTGAACATGTGTGTGCGTGTGGACCAAAGTTTTAAAGCATTCTGCCATGTGCCGCAATTCAATTAACGTCCCGTCCCCTCCCCTCCCTCTGCTGTATGTGGCGGCGGCAATCACTCAAAAAAGTGTTGAAAACCTGCCTTCATCATCTGGGGGACTTTCAGTGCGAACTAATTGAATTTGGCCATGCAGAAAAGGCGCTCAAAGAAATGAAATAATGATTTATGCAGATGCCGGAGGCGTTGCCACGCCCCTCCCCTCCTCTTAACAACAACAACAAAATACCAAACAAAAAAGAAACCACTCGTAAGACAAAGAACAATGAATGAGAGCATGGAGCAGCACCTGATTTAATACCCTAGTTAAGATATATAGAAGGCGGAAGCGTCAAGAAAACACACACAGAAGCGTAATCTGCTAAGAGCAGAGAGCAAAGAGAATTAAAGACACAATTTCAATTGAAGTGAAGTGGAATTTGTGCTGCAGTTTGCAACTTTCATGTGTGTGTGTGTGCGGCAACACGTATACGCCGCGTGAGCTGAGCGAATTTCAAAAAGCGCTTCACATTAATCACGTTACACGCATTAAAAGTTAGTCTAATGCCAAGCAAAAGTTGCCATGTTTAACTATGCTCAAAAAAAACGAACATAAAAGCGAAGCCACCACAAATCACACGCAATCAGCTCCAAGCTGAGAGCTGAGAGAAATGATATACCCGATATACCTTATTTTATGCTGTGTGTGAGTGCGTGGTATAAAAAGGTTCTAACTAAGTGTACACACGTCTTTTGATTAATGGACGCCATTAGTTTAAGCTGCCGGCAAGTTTCGCCAGCAAAAAAATAAAAATGAAATAGAAAGAGCAGCTAGAGGGGAAGGAGGGGAAAGTGTAGTTCGGGCGTTGGCGAAATCTGAAGCAAACACGGCATAAAACTCATTTCCCGTCATGCAAATCGAATACTTCGGCTTCGGCTGCGGTTTCGTTTGCTCTTTTGCTCCTTTAAAACAGGATATTATTTCATGCTTTTTTCGTCTCTCTAGTTCGCCTCTCCTTCGGCTGGAAATTAGCATTTAATGCAGATCTTGTTTTTGGTCAAATGTTGCTTTGAAGTTAGCCAGCAAAAAAAAAAAATGATGCCATGTTTTTGACAGTTTAATTATCAAGCCAAAGCATGCTTTCCCTCTCTCTCTCTCTCTCTCTCTCTCTTTTCTTTCTATGCCACACTTTATGGCTGCCCTTTGTTGCCAGTCAAAAACTCAAAAGCTAAACAAACATAAACAAGTCGAAAGGTAGCTTTGTGTCAAAGCCTAGAGCTAGGCAAATAGTGTGTTCAGGACACGCTCTTGACAAACAGTTGCAAAATTGCAGCGGACGAAGACAATTGGTCAGTTTTCACTTTCGTTGTCGCTGTCGCTTTCACTTTTGACGAGTTCAACTGCCAATTTAAGCTGCTTCTGTTGCCGCGGCACGTGACTCGGCCCAAAAAAACAAGCTACAGTCGAGTGTGCTCGACTTTGAGATACCTGGTTTACATTTTGAATAAAAGCAAAACATCAAAGTATTCATTTGAAAATATATTAAATGGATATACCGCAAAAGTACTAAAAATAAATCATGGTTACATTTGGTATATCCGAAAAGATACCAAAGAATACTAAAATATATCAAGGGCTATATTTGGTATATTGATATAGTCTTAAATTCAAAATACACCATTTTGCACTAGCGGCTATAATACCAATGGCTATAATTGGTATATTGATACTCCATGGTATATTTTGTACTCCAGAATATACCAGATTATCAGTCAAAGCATCAAAATTCCAATTACAATACTCGTAATTTGTTTCTTAACTGCGTTCGACAATTTTTGCCCCATCGCAATCTAATTTTCAGGAATCTTAAACACTATTGATGTCTGTACAAATGCTGTCTAAAAACGAAATTTATCTATATCTCTTATAGTCTCTGAGATCTAGGTGTTCATACGGACGGACAGACAGACATACAGATGGACAGACAGACGGACATACAGATGGACAGACAGACGGACAGACAGACGGACAGACAGACGGACAGACAGACGGACAGACAGACATACAGACGGACAGACAGACGGACAGACGTCTCTACTGTTAACGCTGATCAAGGACACATATTCTTAAAGTGGCGAAGATGCCGCCTTCTGCATGTTACATACATTCTCTGTAGGCACAAAGTTGTCATACCCTTCCATCCCTAAGTATAGCGGGTATAAAGAGAAGAACGCTTCGTTTTATGCCTCATATATATGCTTATTGAATTTGCAATGAAACATAGAAACGAGGGGAGAACTCGATTTGTTGATAGCGCACGTTGAAGTGTTGTTCGCGTTCGTGCCTCGAAATAAAAGACGGCAAAGCAAGAGGGCAAAAATTGGGCAACAAGTTGGCCAACAGACATTTGCGGTCAGCTTTAAGTTTTCAACTTGCGCGTAATTGAAAACGTCTTGAGTCAAATTTGGCGAGTAATTGGAGCCAAAAGTTTCGACTTCTTCGTATTCGCATTCGCATTGAAATCTAACTACGATTTGTGTAATACAAAAACTTGCTAGACAATTTATACGCTCCCCAATCTTTATTTTGGGTCACATTCCTGTCCTTTCGGATTGTTGACATTTCTTCAAATTACGGTTAAGGCTTAAGGCCATTCACTTGCCATAGTTTCAGCCTCTAATCGCTTTAAGGCCATGTTGTTTTGGCCATTTCATTTGCATGGTCTGCTTCTCCTCTCTGTTGACTGCTTTTACCATTTGACACCGCAATTAGCCAGGTTGTCACGTACTCAGGCAAAGGTTGGCCTAATGAGGACCTCGCAGCCAGAGCCAGAACTCTGATCATTAATATCTTTGGGAATATCTTCATTATCTGGCGCTAATCCTGGCGTGAAACACACAGATTAGACTTGCAAATTGCAGTAGAGCCAAAGCTGGTTGCAGTGTTATTGTAAACTGAGTTGAGTGAGTCGCACTTTGCTACAATTAGGCCACGTTATCAGACAGCGAGCAAAGAGCTGAGCTGACAGCCAGAGACAGAGACAGTAAAAGTGGAAGTAGAAGCTCTGCTCCACCTGCTTTGAGTGTTTGAAAGCAACTTGTCTGTGCTGTCATTTGCCGTTGTCAAAGTGAAACTTTTTTGGGCATGCAAACAGCCAACGACAGAGATGAAGAGAAGAGAGAGAGGGAGAGGGAGAGGTGGGCAAACATTTACCCAACTTTGTTGTCTCTTAGCCTGGCAACACTTTAAACTTGTCTTGTCTTCTTATTGACTTTTCAGACTCTAGCCTCTGAACATATTTCGGGTTGCCTTCTCATACGAGTAAATGCTTGAGTTTGAGTTCTGATACAGACAGAAAGATAGAAGCAAATAGAGAAAAGAGAGAGAGAGCGCAGAGAGAGGAGAGAGGAGGCAAGGCGACACAGCAGAGCGTTAATCTCATTGCCATATAGTTTGTTTACACTTTGCCTTTAGCCTTTGCGTTGCCTTCGAGTTGAGCTCTTGACTGTTGGCTCCACAATCCACAATCCACTTCAGCTTCAGCTTCAGCTTTAGCTTTGGCTTTGGATATATACAAAAAGAGAAGAAATCTAGAGAGGAGGGAAGGGAAGGGGATGCTCTGGCATGACATCACGTTCAAGTGCTTTGTTATTTTATTTTAGTGCCAGTTCGTACCCAACAGACACAACAAGTTTTATTGCTGCTACCAACGAGAGAGGTTCAACTCGACTTCTAGGATTCGTTGCGTCGCGTCTCGTTGTCGTACATCATTAGAGCAGTGCATACATGACTTACAAATTGGCTGAGGGCGACAATTACACACTTCATTGGTTTGATGTGCCTGTGCACTTCATTACATTCCAACTGCCCTTAGCCAAAGGGCAGACACAGCGGAGATAGAGAGAGAGCGGGGCAACTGTGTCGTATACGTAATGAAGAAAAACATTCGACATATTCAATGGCCCTTGGCAGCATGGCGAATGTTGTGTGTCTGCCTGCTGCACAACAACTGCATAAATTTGCTTACAATTATTGCACGACAAAAAAAAGCTGAGCTCAACTGAACAAAAATAATCCACGTTTGAATACACTTCTATCCTGTTTACACCGGGCTGCATCAATGAAAACTTCTTCCGCCGAATCATTCCATAAGCGGCTGAGTGCAAGAGAGAGACGGCTAATGGAGCCGCATCATTGTTGACGCTTTAAAATTATTTCAAATTACTTAGCAATTCTTTAAAAATAAAAACAATTTTCATTTTCGATTGATTTGTTTCTATTGCCTTTAATATTCTTCTTCTTGCTGCCTGAATTTGTGTAGTTTTTCACTACTAAACAGCTGTTCACGTGATGCGACTTTGGTGTAAACACTTGTATTATAGAATCACATCATTCAAGTTGATGCACTTGGTTTAAATAGGTAATTATATAGAAAAAGCATCAATAACTAATTAAATAAGAGAGAAATAAGATATATGAATGTGAATGAATGCACATGATTTATAAATAATGAATTGTAATCAAAAACTAACTATTATTAATCAAAGTGAAACTATTTCAGTTCTTAACAACTTTCAGTTCTTCACTCTCTTCACTAATATACCCCACTTGCTATCACGTTTACGTATAGGGTATCGCTTTTTTAGTTGCCACTTCATGTTGCAGGTTGCACGTTACACTGTTTCAGTGGCTGCCTGGCATTGTCTTTGGCAGCTGTTGTTTTTGCTCTTGTTGTTGACTTTGGATGAGGGGGCGAAATTGCATTTTTTGTAGCATACTTTTTTGCGCCTCCATTGTGTGCACCGCATAATGACAGACTGCGCACTCGCACTCGCAATTAAGAGCACTTTCGGCTCCCTTTCACACACACACACACACACACATTGTCTGCATGCAACAGTTTGTTGCAAGTTGTTAGTTTGTGGCAGTGACAGCCGTCAAAAAATGTGTATAAAGTGATGTTTGCGACATTGAAAGCAAAGTGCGAGTAACATATTTCATCGTTTTGCAGCTCGATCGATTTTCGCATCAAGATTAAGACGCAGCGCCACTTAACCGAGAGCCTATCACACACACACACACACATACACAACCACAAAAGAGACACTCAACGCACACAACTATGCTAAGTGGCAGGCTCGGTACTTGTGTCGCGCTTTATGTATGTGCATCTCATTATCAGCTTCCGCAATTAAGCTCAGAGATGCCCCAGAATGTTGTGTGCTGTCTGCTGGCCATTGAAGACGCTTCATACGCTTGATAATGCAACAACAAAGGTTGAACGCATGTAAATCCCAGCTGGGATTAATTAGCTCGACGGCAACTTAGATGCCACTCAACTTGGATTTAAGCGCAACTCACTTTGCAGTTCAATTAGGCAGCTGCTCTTAAGAGAATTATGTTACTTATACTAAATTAAAGTCTGTTTAAATTTGAGCTAAGTAAGTTCTTAATTATTATTATTAAAATATTCGCATCATGCTTGGGTATTTGGGCATCGATCAACTTTCACAAGCACAAGTTGGCGTATTCAATATTAATGATTAAAACGCAATGAATACCAGAGCAGCAGGAAAAGGACGAGCATAGTCGACTGGCAGACACGCTGTAAAAATATAGGTTAGGTTAGGTAAAAATATAATATTGGAATTAATATACAGTTGAGAAAATACAAATTTCAACAATTTATATAAATACATGTTTTGTTGATCATAAATATAATAGTTATTTAAATATATGTATATTATAAAAACTGTTTTTATTCCTTCTTACCACGGGTCAGACAGGTACTATATCAATATACCAAATATAGCTTTTGGTTTTAGTATTTATACAGTATAATGTTTTGGTATGTTTTACTAAATGGTATATTTAAATGTAGTACTATATCAGTATACCAAAATATAGCTTTTGGTATATTTTTAGTATTGTATGGTATAATGTTTTGGTATTTTTACATAATGGTATATTTGAAATACAGTACTATATCAATATACCAAATATAGCTTTTGGTATATTTTTAGTATTTGTATGGTATAATATTTTGATATGTTTTTACTTAATGGTATATTTGTAATGTAGTACTATAACAATATACCAAATATATCCTTTGGTATATTTTAGAATTTTTCGGTATATTAATTTGGTATATTTTAAAAATAATTCCGCACTGTATTGCTTTTATCAAGCAGTCGATCAGACTTGATTGTATCTTTGTTTATTTATTATTTAGTGTTTAGGAGGCTTTCTTTGTTGAGGTTTCTTTTTAAGAATTTTCTTTCTGAAAGTATTTTTAAAACTACATTTTCTGTCATTGATGTTTCATTTAATATAAAATAAGATTTCGTTGTCACAATGATAACAAAAAAGTCAGTTTAAAAAAGGCGATTTAAATATAGAATTATCATATATGAAAAGGTTTTTTTTGACCAACCATCAGTCCATGAAATGCGCATACCTTTTGTTGGCAGTCGTCTTGTTTATAGAGCGTATGGGGAGCAACATTATTGTGCTGCCAGCTCGTTCGTCTCTTCAATTATGCATGTGCAAGTCTGTGGGACTTGCGTGTTGAACTTCTGACCCTCCGCCCTCAACTTCAACTTCTGCCTCCTTGGCAACCTTCTGTTTGACCCTGACACTACCCACGCTTCTCAGTCATTTGGAACATCAGAATGTGGTCAATGTTTTGGTATCAGCGAAGAAGAAGAAGAAGGCGTCAACAACAAGCGATAATTGTCTTTAACGACAGCGCAGATAAAAAACATCGATGACAACTATTTGAGCGATAAATGCCACACAATGTGGCAGGCGAGACATTGATTAATCTGAGACGAAAGACGAGAGACGAGAGTTATGGGAGACATGTGGAATCTGCCCAGGAGAATTGTGGCAGTGTAAATGCATTAAAACTGTCTGTCTGCCCGTCAGCATTTAGGCCATGGCTCAAACAAACAAAGAGAAAGCACAGAGAAAGAACTGAAGCGAAGCGAAAACTTTTCTGTGGCTGCCGCATTTACTTTTACGAGTATTATCAAACTCTTTATGGCGCTGCTTGTTGTTGTTGTTGTTCTTCTTTAGGATTATTATTGCATATGTTGGTTGTGTGTTATGACATGTGTTACCCTCCCCTTTCCTGTTGTCCCTCCCCGCCCCTCGCTTGAAGATAACATAATAACAGCGCGCGGCCATAAAAAAGGTTTGTTTGCTGCCAGGCAAAATGCCAGCCCCGAAAATTTATTGTCAATGGACCTGGCTCTGACATTTATCCCAGGGTTTGCATTGAGGGCGTTCACATGACCGCCACTGGCTGTGAGTCCCCAGTGCCATCGACATCGCCATTTCCATCGCCAAGCAATAACCAGCGACAACAACGCAAATTTCAATCATTTCTCTGGCTCTAATGAAGCTGCCATTTGGCCAAAAGTGCGGCAATATTTGTGGAGGAGACTCCAGGGAGATCCCTTGCTCAAACAGTTGTTCATCGCGATTGCGATTGAGCAGATCAAACATAAATGAATAATGAATACCCTTTCATATTTCATGAGAAGGTCCATGCGACTAAAGATGGATTATGACTAAAGAAGCACATTAAATGGAATAAAATTTTGTCGTGTTTGTTTTGAATTATAGATATTACTTCTACCAAAGTGAAAATATAAAATATATGAACAAAATATAAATTACAAAATATATAAAGCTTTTTAGAACAGGTATAAAAAATAATAATATATATAACCTATAAAATATATAAAGTTTGTAAGTAGAGAAAAATAATATTTAAACAAATATTGCTATTGTGTAAAAATAAACTTGTTGAAACATTATAAATTGAGATAATTCTAAATCAATATTCAAAAAAAGCGATAAGAAGCGTAATGTGGAAGCTAAAGTCGCGAAATTTGGGATAACTATTGAATTTACGATTTCTGAAAATTTGGTTGCGTTAGTACTCTATGGTGTATTTCAAATTTTGTACTAGGATTATAATAGGAATAGAAATATTATAAACCAAATATAGTCTACAGTATATTTGAGTATTTTTGGTATATTCATTTGGTATTTTCATGGTGAAAAACGTCTACTTACTACAGGTCTTATTAGGCTCTTAGGCACTGGTATATTTTGGTACACTATGGTATATTTTTAATGTAGCACTACATCAATATACCATATCTAGCATGTAGTACATTTTTGTATTTTTGGGGTATACATTGATTTAGTTCCTTTTACTATATCAATATACAAAAATCGCCTGCAATATATTTCAGAATTTTGGGATATATTAATTCGGTATATTTTTATTGAAAGTCGATCTCACTCGACTGCTGCTGTTTTAAATTATTTCATATTGTAACAAAGTTTAATAAATGATGAAAGTATCTAAAATACAAAAAACCAACAATACCACAATTGTAAAGCCTTTTGTAATGTCATTTGCAATTTGGAGATTACAATAGGATTTGCAGATGCCAAAGGTATTCGCTATCATATGGCGAAAGAGTTGAATTGAATAATTGAGAAGAGGATTTAAAATATTGAAATGGAAATATGTTTGCAGGAAGGAACTCTGTCAACTGTGAGCCGGATAACATTAAGCCCGTGTCAACAGGACACTTTTAATTATTAATTATCGCATTACCTTGGCGGTTGTTGTTACACATGTATTTGTGGCAGACCGACAACAAAAAATATGATGTGTGAGTGAGTGTTTGGCATTCATGTTTAATGCAATTTAAAACCTTTTATGCAATTGGCAATTGTAAATAGGTTAAAGAGGATTGAGGATTGCCTGGGGAAATGCCAACTCAAAACGCAAAGCGAAATGCAGCGAAAACTACTCGAAAAGCAAAATAGAGGAGGAGAAGAGGAAAGGCAAAATACTGAAAGTGCTCCTCGTTGTAGTTTTTCGCAAATTGCTTTTCGCTGAGGTCTGAGGTCTGAGCGAGGCGATTAGGTGGGTGGCGATTGTGTTTATGTTGTAAAAAGCCATGTTGAGTCCTGTTTCTGCTCACTCGAGCTGCAACACCCACACACACACACACACACAGACATAGACTAACTGGCAACATTGCAGTGTGATCCAACCCCGGACTTTGGCTTATGTAAATAGACGAACTCGTGCCTGCAAATGCAAAATGCAAAAATGAAATGTTCAACCAGCTTTGCTGTTGCTCTTGCTGTTGAACTTTGTTGGCCACTCGCGAGGCAACAAGCAACACTTGCCGAGGCGCAGGCAATCAACTGGGCCAAGTGCGCCCCTCGGGGCATGGTAGCTAATGCATTAATGAGATATGACCAACTCGATAACCTGCGCTTGAGCCGAGTCGAGTCGAGCCAACTGATTAATACAATGCAATTAGCTTAAGGCCAGCTCATTTAACACTTGAAACCAATTACACAATCTGTCAAGCGGCAATGCCAATCTCTCTCTCTCACGTTTTGTTCGTTCGGTTCGGTTTGGCTTCACTTTTTAATCATCTTAATTTTATTTGCTCTTCTCTATAGATTACGCTCATCAATTCGCAACAATTGCCATTCATTTTCCATTTCCTGCAATTATTTCACTGAATATTTTCCACTTTATTTATTTGGTACGCTGAAAAGTATGCTACACTTTTTTTGCGTATAAATTTCAGTGGATATTGGCAAACAAACTCTGATTTCAGATTATCCTGCATCCTATATTTGATAATTGATTTAAAAGCAGCTTCTTAATTTCATTCTCCCTCTCTCCGTTCTTCACGCTCATCAATGTGCAACAATTTCCATTCATTTTCCACTTCCTGAAATTATTTCACTGAACTTTTTTTATGTATGCTACAGTTTTTGCCTATAAATTGCAGTGGATATTAGCAAACAAGTTGAGTCTTTAGAATACACTTCTTCTCATATTTAATAATAAATTTAAAGTGCATCATCTTAATTAACTTTTTATCTACTCTTCTATAGTTTATGCTCATCAATTTGCAACAATCGCCATTCATTTTGCATTCACTGCAATTATTTCCCCGAACATCAACATTTGAATTGCGCTGAAAAGTATGCTACACTTTTTGGCGTATACATTGCAATTGATACTGGGAAACAAGCAGAGTTCTTAGAATACCCTGCAGTGGATATTAGTCTTTAAAATACTCATCTCCTTATATTTAATAATTAATTTAAAGTGCATCATCTTTATTAACTTTTTATCTACTCTTCTATAGTTTATGCTCATCAATTTGCTACAATTGCCATTTATTTTGCATTTGATTTACGCTGAAAAGTATGCTACACTTTTATGTGTATTAATACTGTTGATACTGGGAACAAGCTGAGTTCTTAGAATACCCTTCAAATCCGTTAATTGATTTGAAATGCACAACTCACATGCGATTTCCTGCAATTAAATTATTGCTCTGCGTTGGCAATTAAAATTTTAAATTTATCTTGGCGATAATTCATCTCATAATTCTTGTTTGTCTGCCACATCAAATATAAACACACACACACACTAGTGTGCAAACACAATTGTTGTATAAAAGTTTCGTGTAGTTTTGATTTATGCGCAAACTATAAAACAAATGCGAGTTTTGGACTAGCAAATGCCCTGCAAATTCGGTTGAGAGTTTAATCCCTGTTGCTTAGCTAATTTTAGCAGCTGTTTTCCCTGTTTGCTCAAGTGACAATCTGCCTCGCATTATTAACGCCTGACATGCCCACTTTGCGCACGTCTCAAGTACAGGATATTAAAAGTATCCAACAAAATTATACAACTTTTAATTAGTCTGGCACAAAAGAAACAAATTAAATGCAAAATCACGTGTCTGTGTGTGGGTGTCCCACTCTATATGTGTGTGTGTGTGTGTGTGTGTGTGTTTGCGAGAGAATGCTTTTCGCATCAGGCAATAAATGTTTTTTCACTGTCACGTCACAAATATTTTATGTATTCCCCACCGGCAATTTGTTGTTGTTGTTCAAGTGCAGCCGCTTCCGCTTTTTCCCCGCTAAAAATAGCACTTTAATTAGCGGTAAAACTTCAAATATACCGCTGAACTTTTACAACTTTTAAATTGCCGTTTAAAGTCTGCAAAAAAATCATGTAAAATCTAACCATTTTTTTCGCATAATATTCACACGAGTTGGCAGCACTGTCGCTGCCCTCACTCACACACACGTGGCTGTGTGTGTGTGTGTTTGTGACGTGTTCTACTCAAGCCCCAACGCCTCTGGCACAATCTTTTTATTCAAATTGTTAGGTTCAAGTGGTTCACCAGGACATTCCCAAAAGGAATTCGCTCAAATTTCTTCCGCTTCAGCGTTTTGTATTGCTGCCTGAGAGATTTAATCGCGGAATAGTTGTGCAGAACATCACGTTTAACGTTTCATGTTTGATTTTGATTTAGATTGCAGCAGCAGAGAGAAAAATGGGTTTTTAGCAGATCGTACATATTTGATTTAGAGTTTTTTTGTTCTGACAGCCGTTTTCAATTTCATTTGATGCGACTGCGACTGCGATTTTCATTGGAAATCCATTTGTAACAGATTTTCGTTTCGGTTTGTCGCTCTGCATTTGAATGTTAAGTTGATTTCGATTTCCAAAACGAGCTCAAACTACGATTGCAACCAACTGTAGTTGATTTTCTCTCTATCGGAAATGTTGCAAGCTCAACGGAAGCAAACAAAGTGAAACTGTTTTTTGATGCGGGCAACCGGATTGGTTAGAGGGGAGTGAGAGGGGAGTGGGAGGAGCAGTGAGAGTGGGCTTAGCGCCAACGGCATTGGGTCTCCTCGAGGAGGAAAGGTGCCGTTTGCTTCTGCTCCTCCTCTCCTTCTCCTTCTCCTTCTCCAGCTGCTGTTGCACACCACAATAACAAAAAACTTTGTCTGGCAATTTAAAAACAACATGAAACCTAATTGGGTTTTTCCTCTGCGGTGGGGTTTTTATTTTCCATTATTATACCCTGTGGTCAGTGGGAATGTGGTAAGGGGTATGCTGAAATAAAAGTTAAAAGATGTTGATAAACTTGACTCTCAAAAAGTATTCAACATTCCCAAAATTCAGTAATAAAAAGAGTATAACTATTTTGTAGGGTATCTCTTAGTCGTGTACACCCCACACCCATGTTTTTTGCTTTTCCCATTTGCCAGTTATATGTCTGTTTGTGTTGTTCTTCTTTGCGGCAGCCATTTTGAGTTGCGCCCAGAAGTATGCAACACTTTCACACAGCATTTAATAATAATGCCAAATAATACAACAGCTCTACTCTAAATTGTATTTCGCAGTGGTAGCAGAAGATTTTATTACTCAATTGCAAAAATAATGTTATTTTATAAAATGAATTAAGCACCAACGAACATTTAAAGTGGAAATATTGCAGTGACATGCGATAAATCAAAAGCAGTTGAAACTTCCTTGGATGCTTTGGCTTTGAAAAGCAATTGCTTTGGTTTATGGCAGGCAAATAACTTGTTACATTCTGCCAACTGCAGCTCGTTGTTGGCCTTTGTTAGAGCCACGAACGAATTCCGTTGCAGTTGAAGTTCAATGCAAATAACTGTTTGGCCACAAGTAGCAAATTCTCGATGGCTACTTGAGAGTAAATTCCTAGAGCAAAGGACAACAGCAGACTACCCCAATGTAATCGCAATTAACATGGTATAATTGGAGCTACAAATCCAGCTGTGTCAGTTTATCTGCTCAAGAAGAAGAAGAAAATGGCAAATTTTAAAAATACAATTAGATTGTTACGTTTACGTTTTTCATTTTGGCCATCTTTTTGGGTCACTTTCCCATAGAGACTAAGCTTAATCTAAAGCCAAAGCCAAAAGGAAGTCTGCGCGCGACACAGAAAAACAAAAGAAGCAACAGCAACAACAACAACGACCTAAATCAGCTCAGAGAAACAGTAAAGTACATTAAGGTCTACAATTCTAATACTCTAGCTTAAAAAAAATAAAGTATCCTGGATTCAAGGGTTTCACCAGAAACTCATCAAGTACTAAGAGTATACACATGCTTTTGACGTAGACGGATGACATGAAGGGGAGCAAGATGTTCATACAGAATATGTTTGATGCATTGTAATAATTTTAAAGTACCCTCTCAGCGAGGGTATAGGAAATTATGTTGCAAAAGGCGGCTAAAACCATTTTCATAGAGGCGTCGGTGGCGGCCACTTGGACGGGCTAAGACGTTGCCGCTGCCTCTGCCGCTTTAAGGCCTTTTGTTGACACAGTCACACAGAGACACAAACACACAGATACACACACACACACACACACACACAGGCAGACAGTCTCTGAGAGACACTTAGACCCTGTGAGAGCGAGCGAGCGTCTGTAAGCGTCTTTAACCGCATTGGATTATTGGGTTTGCTGCGCATAAGGCAAACAATTTTGACTTTACTGAATTTAAATTGCGTTTAAAGCACGCACAAGCAGCGCGGGGTGGGGAGAGGGGATAACGGCATTTCTTTCTTTTGAGGCTGCCTTTGATTGTCCGCCATTTGCTTTGTTTTGCCATTCGCTCTCTCTTTCGTCGCCGTAGCATTATCAACAACGTAAACAATGAAATTTTGTGTAAACAATGCGAGGCGCGCACAAAAGTATGCTACAATAAAAACATATTTCGCAAGGCAAAAAAAATTGTGCAACACTCGACCGACAAAAAAAAGCTGGCAGATATGAAACCCAACCCGAGCCTTAGCTTTTGCCAGGTGTCATCTGAACTCAGCACAAAAAACATTTAGAAAGCAAATAGAGCTTAGAAGAGCTTAGCCAAAAAACATTAGCATAAGCACAAAGAGAGAGAGAGAGAGAGGTGCATAAATCCTCCTGAAGTGCTATCACAAAATGAGGCCTACCACACACTCACATACACTCAACATACATATTATTCAGATGTATGTACATCACACATCAGCATCCACACATTAAATGCTCGGGCACTTGTAATCCATCCATCCACAAATGCCATAAAATGTGTAAGCAATCAATTTGCGTTTAAGTTTTCGGCTAGACCACGCCACGCCGCACAAAGATAAACACAATTTGTATGCCTGCCTCCTAATCATAGTCATTATAATAATAATGATAATAATCATAATCATAATGATAATAAAGCATAGCCAGCCAACTTGGCTAATTGGCGCTCATTCATAACGCACGGATTTTCAAACAACAAATTCGCTCTTTGACGTCGCCTAGCCGTCGCCTTTGCTTGTTGTCTTTGCTTTTACTTTCTTACTTGTTTGCCATTCGCCGGTTGCTCTCTTAAATTAAGGGCGCAAAAGAGAGCGAGTTTTTGCGAGCAAGAGAGCAAGCCTGCTGTCTGTTGTTGCGCAGTCTGGCAACGCTGCCGGTACTAATAATAAACAGTCCTCGCGCCGTAGTCAACAACAGTTGTTAGTTGAGTCTGGGCAATGCCAGCAAACGGTTGTTCTAAAGGAGAACACGCGACAGCAATAAAGCGAAATAACGGTACAACTGCGAGTGCGTGTGTGAGTGTTTGTTGTTGTGCTTATCTTAACAATCGCGTGACTTTTGCCGGCGGCATAGACCGCGAGGCAGCAAAGTAAAGTGCCTGGCTTCAGCTATAAAGTAGCTACTACACCTGGGAAGGAGTTCAGGCTTGGATATTTATGGAATATTCGTGGCGACTCCTTCAGATCTGCCAACATGCAACAACATGTAAGTGTCACACGCACACACACACATACACAGAAGCCACAGAGTTGTGTTAGAGAGTGCAATTTGAATACTTAAGTTAACCTGTGCAATTTGGCTACCCTGTAAAAAGACGAGTCGAGGGCAATCGATAAATTCCTGAGGCAAGTGCTGAGACCACAGCCAAGAACCACAGAGCCCCCAAAAAGATGAAACATTTACTCAACTCAACTCAACTCATAATACTAAATTTCAGCACGAAGAATTCTCTTTATTTGCTTTGCTGCGCGAACACCCCACAAAAGAAATGCGATGCTGACTTAAGCAAATTTTTTGCGTGATTTCATACCAATAATAACACGCACATATATGCAAACACACACACATTATGTATATAGATATGTTTATGTAAATGTGTGTGTATTTAGGAGTGCGTGTGTGACTTACTTCTGTTCTATTCTGTTCTGTTCTGTTCACATCACAGCAATGTCAATGAACTCGTCTTGCGTTTTTGGAGCTGCTCCCGTCCCCCTACTTCTCTGCTCCCTTGGTGGAGTGTCAGTGCCCCGGGGGGTAGTTCCCACTTGCCTCCTCTTTCGCTTGGGGGTGGCTTTTTCTAATCCATGTTGCGAATTTGAGGTTTGCGCTCCATTGACATGTGTCCAAGTTGAACATCTTCAGCAACGAACGAGAAAATGCTCTTCTGGATTCAGGACCTATGATTCATTCATGCTAATAATGCTCCACACTGAAAAGATGAATAGTTTTACGAGTGTCATTGTAAGCTCAACGAGTCATTCCATAAATTTAGAATTGAGCTTCCCTGAGATGCTGCCAGATGAAGCCATAATTAATTCTACTTCTTCCGCCCGAGATGCTGATGTCACAACAAATTGTTATTGTTTTGGGAAATATGAGATGAGAGATGGCAACAAGAGGAAATGGGGAAGCTGAGAAATTTCCCCCTATTCTAGTTGAAGTTTGCTTATTTATTTAGAAGCTTTTACGTACACACACATTTCCAGAGGCAATTCTATATAGTATTCTTCTTGACCTAAACCAACTCGACTATTTCTGTATCTTTCTCAATGTTTGTTTAACATATGACGCAAAGTTTTCTTAAATTACGTATTGTTTACTGTTTGTGTTTCATTAAACACATTTCACAATGCTCGAAGACTAAAGTGTAGATTATCGAAACAAGGAAATGATAATGGTGAGAAATATGCTTTATGAAGTTGAGCTGTTTATTTAGTAGACAGTTTTAAACACATTTCGTGACCCACACCAACTTAGATATTTCTTTATTTTTGTGATTTTTTGTACCATAAATTCAATTCACAATATTTAATACTGAAAGACTAAAGTGTTCTATTGTAGATTAGTCTGGAAACTAGGAAATGACAAAGCTGGAAAAATATGTTTTATTGAATTATTAAAGTTGAAGTTAGGTTGTTTATTTAGCGGCTATTTTTTAAACACATTTCGTGACCCACACCTGTATTTTTGTTTACTATATTCCGAGTATAGTTTTATACTATAAATCCACTCCACAATATTGTCTACTAAAAATACTAAAATTTATTATTGCAACGTTGACTGGATATTTAAATAAGCTCTTGTTTTATGCACATAATCTGTGCGTTATAATTGCATAGCAACCAGAAGTTTGGGATTTTTATTTATTAAAGCCATTCATGCAATTGCAAAATTTAATATGCATTTAATTATAATTTATTCACTGTGTTTATTTTTTATAGCGTGGTCTGTCATTAATTTATGCAAGTCAATTGCATGACAATGTAATATGAATATTAACTAATAGCTGGAAAAACAGCAACTATGATTTTCTCTTTTTCGCTTTTTTTATTTACTACTATAACATTTTTATTGATGTCGCATTGGGAATGCATACGAGTATAAAAAATAAACCATATACATATGATATTTATGGTTCATATCGCACTTGTCGAGCGCATCACAAGGAGCGAGAACAATCGTCCTGAAGTGGATGGCATTTATTTGGGGTCGAGGTTGAGGTCGGAGTCGGAACATAAACGGAAAGTGCCATAAAACGTCGCCCGTTTACGAGCGGATTATGGAGTTGTCTCCAGTGCTGTCAAAGATGGCATTTAATGTGTTGTAAAGTGCGCGAATATCCGAATATCCAGGCACAGCCTCGAGGTCAGAGAGTCCATCAATGAGTTATGAATAAGCAACGGAATTACCCTAGATGGCCAATATAACGACACCGAGAAACAAAAGCAGCTTTATTCTAATCTCACTCAAACTCAAATTCTATATCTGTTCAGTTTTGTAAATATCTCTCTATCTCTGTTATCTGTTCAGATTTATTACACCGGGATATGAGCATATGGTTATAAGTCAACTCTTATTTATGGAGCTTTCGAAATTAACTAGAAATATGGTGAACTGCAGATAAAAAAAAAGAGTTCGTTTACCATGAAAATATTACGTTACAGCATTAAAGTTCCTTTACTGAAATTTCTGTAAAGTAAAGTTTTTCAGCTTTTGAAAAGTTTCAGCTCATTAAAATTTTTGGGTGTAAAATATAGTTATGTGAAGTTTTTGTATCTGTGTGAATTTTGAAGGAAAATATTTATATTTCGTCAGCCATTAATTTTGTATATTATCGAAGCTCTGGAAAAGCTGTCGAGCTGAAAAAGTTTGTGCTCATTAAAGGCATAAGGATGAATACTTAGCCTCTCCCCAAAGGAGGGGGGAGGGAATGGAAGTCCCCAAGCCAAGTCAATGCGGTTGAAGCGTGTTCGAATGATGAATGCATTCAATATAGTTTTGTGGAATCGAGTTGAGTTGAGTTGTTTGTTGTCAGATAGCAGACGACAGCGGACAGACGGATGAGGATGAGGATTCGGATTCAGGCTCGGATTCGGATTCGTTAGGGACTCCCAATGGAGATGTCAGACTGCCGTCGAGCTATATGCAAATTTTCGATGGTGATTTGCTGCCTTTTGCACCCGCTTGTTACCTACCAATCCCCCCTCTCCAACCCCTCCAACTTGAGGGGTTGTAATAAAGGGTTCGGTCATGGCTCGTTGGTTGCCAACTTCTCTTGGTTGCTGGCGCCAACAGGCGTTTAATTAGTTTTTCCGGCGGAGAGCAACAGATTTCTGCTTGATGGCGTTAAGTAAATGTAAAAATAGAAGTAAAAATATAAAATAAGAGACAGCGACAGATGCAGATGAGGAAGGGGGAAAAATACAAATAAAAATTTGCAAGCCGCCATTAATTAAGGCGCGCTTTTAATTTGAGCAGGGCAAATGAATGATAAAGAGGCAAAAATCAACAACAAGGCGAAGACAGAGACGGAGATAGAGGCAGAGGAAATGAGGCAGAAAGAGAGAGAGGGAGGGAGGCAGTTTGGGCCGTCATTTTGATTGATGTGCTGTCATTTGTTTGGGCAGCTAAATGCCCGAACCCACGCCTATTGTTGTTGTTGTTAATCTTTGATTAATGAAGCATTGCATATTGATAGCTCACTATCTACAATCTCCATATGGATCGAAAAGAACTTGTGCACTCTCAACTAATTAAGTTTTCTCTCTGCTGAGATTCTAAATACTCGTTGTGGGACATGCCAAAAATACTTTCATAATTCCCTCACTAATTGCTGGGCAGAAGGGGAAGGAAGGAGAAGGGAAAGGGAAAGGGAAAGAGGGTACCCAAGGGACGTGCATCCATTATTGACCTAAATATTCGTATTTCGACATTTTCCAAATCACGCAAATGTTAATTATGTAAAATCAATATGCTAGAGAGAGAGCTGTGTGGGTAATCGAGGGAAACCGGAAAAAGGCAGCGCAGGATATTCGTTGATGGCTGGCTGAACGGTGGCCATTGATTTTTGCCAGCCACTGTGGCGTGAAGGTGAATGAATTGGGGTTGGCTGGATGGATGGAATGGATTGTTGTGTATCTTTAGCTTAAAGCGGAAATCGCTCGTAGCTTAACTTTAATCCGGCAAGCCAAACGCTAGGCATGACGCAAGTGGAAATTCCACACACACAAGAAATACCTCTAGATTTCCCAGAAAATGAAATGTGTTGCCCCCTAAAAGGGAAACGCTAAACGAGCAGCTAAAAGCACAAGTTAAAAGGGAAAGGGAATGGGAATGAGGAAGTTGTGTTATTTGGTGTCGGCGGAAATTCCTTTCACTTTGCCCGCTCGTAGTTCAAATCAGTTTTATGTCTTTTCCCCCGTAGAGGGAGAGAAATGCATAAATTCGCTTTATGAGTCTTTCGGGGATTACTTACAGCTTCACACCTGTTCTACGCAACACGAATTCCCGGAAAAAACAGCCGAGGAACACATGCAGGCGCCAAAAGGATTTGCATGTACTACCCAAGTACAACTCATCCACATTCTCCCTCTCTTATCTACCTTGTACATACATGCATAATAAGCAAACAACAGATACGTGGAGAGTGTCTCGTGCTCATCTTTGCTCCTCTCTGGGGTAATATAGCATATTCTATTTATATACGAGTCCAACTCTTGACAGACTTCTTTCTGTTTACCTGTTTACTCCACAACAAGTAAGAAAGTTACAGTCGAGTGTGCTCGACTATGAGATACCCGCTACCCATTTTGAATAAGCAAAATACTAAAAATATACCAAATGTTATATGTGGTACATCGATATAGTATCGCATTCAAAATATACCATAGACAGTGCAATATACCAGATTGTCAGGTTGGCGTTTTTGCCCATACAAAAGTATTTCTTTAATAACTTCGACAATTTTTATCTCATCGCAATCAAATTTTCAGAAATCATAAATATTATTATTATTAAATATTATTATTATATACGCCAATATTCGCAGCTGTAGCTTGAAAATTACGCTTGTTATTCGATTTTATTGATTTGCAGGGGCGAAAGTGGGCGTGGCAAAATTTGAAACAAACTTGATCTGCGTGCAAAACATAACAAATGCTGTCGAAAAAAATTATAGCTCTATCTCTTTTAGTCTCTGAGATCTGGGTGTTCATACTGACAGACGGACAGCCAAACAGACAGACAGACGAACATGGCTAAATCGTCTCGGCTGTTGATGCTGATCAAGAATATATATACTCGTACTTTATAGGGTCGGAGATGCCTCCTTCTACCTGTTACATACATTTCCTGCCGTCACAAACTTATAATACCCTTCTACCCTATGGGTAGCGGGTATAACAACTTGTTACAGGTCGCGAAAGTGGCGTCGCACAGTGGCGTCCAACACTGTTGGTGCAGCTCACGTAACTCAATAAAAGCTGCTGTCATTTAAATACTAGTCAGTCAGTCGGTTAGTCAGCAAATCAAATGTCGGCACACCGCAGCGATTCCAGTTAACGTCCTCAAGGTGACACTTGGCCCTGGCCAACATCCAGCTACTACTTCTGCTTCTGTTTCTGCTTCGGGCCAAACACTTGTCTCCTCTGTGGCTCGCTCAAGCAATCACATTAAGCAAATGCTGCTGCCACGGCTGCTGTTACTTTGTCATTTTCATAAAATATTTAAATGCAAAAAATGAGCAATAAGCTTGGTCCAAGACAAGATGTGGAACCTCAGCCTCCTCACTTTTTGTAATGAAGCTCTCTTTTTCCTCCCTGAGCTTTGCAGCAGCCGTCGCGACGCCGCTGGACACTTTGTTTCCGCGCCATTTTGTCGCCAACTTCTGCCACGCCCCCTTTTGCTAATGTTCTTTTTTGTTCGCATTTGTTGCGTCTGCATTTAAATGCCATTCCAGCTGAAATTACTAAATCTCAAGGCTCTCGCCTCGCTGTACAATTTGAGACTTGCTCTGAAACTTATCGCGACAGTAAGTAGCCAAGTTTTTTCTTTTTCGTACCTTTTCCCCAAACTCACACATTTCGATGTCTACAGCCTTCATTTTTTGTACACACACATTTGGATATGTTAGCTTCATATTCTGAATCTTTCAGAACTCGCGCTTGGTAAACAAATAAGTTATGACGTTGCCAAGTTGGCAACAAAAGGAACTCAAATGCCAAAAGTACGGGGAAGCATCACAAGTTGTAGACTTTCTTGGTACATTATTGACATTTACTCAGTGCCCGGCAAGTGCAAAATTTTCTTAAACTTTTCTAGTTTCTCGTTGTGCTGAAGCCAAGCAAGAAGTGTTCGCTGCGTAAACAGCTGGGGAAGCAATGCATTTTCTTATGCTAACAACAGCGTGCAGCTAGCTAATAATAAAAGCGCACGAGTTGTAAAGCGGAAAATCAAACAACAGCTTGCCAATAACCATAATGATAAAGCTTTAAATGCAAATATATACTAGAGTACTCACCTAACACACAAGTAAAAGTTCCAGTCTGACAGCGACAGATTGTCAAGGTATGGCCGTAAAAAGAATTGATATATTTGCAATAATCATAAAAAATTGGCGGGAGTAAATTGCGGCATGCGTTGCCGATAGAAACTGTCAGAGAGGACCTTAGAGGCTATTCGAGCATTGATGGATGGCTGAATGCTCGACCAACCAGCGAAAGAAAGGGAAACCATTATAGACACTCGACCCCAATCCCAACCCAGAATGTCAATGGCAACCCGCTCAAATGGAATCGCGCCTGGCAAAAACTTGCTTCAATCAATCATAAAAAGAAAATGCGGCCTGGATTTGCGGCTGCTTTTGACACTGATGGAAATTTTGAGACAATTCAAAAAGCTTGAAAAACAGCAACACCTATGAATTGGTAAATGTATTGCGCATTCGATTGTCATATGTTTTTGTGTGAAGAAGTGTCTCTATTTTAAGGCAATCTGGCTGAAAGTAAATAAGTAATTGAAGTGAAAGATGTGACTGTACTAGATTCTTTTTCTTTGAATAGAGGGCATTATCAGCGAATCGAACTCCAAATTGTAGTAGCTAAAAGGTTGTGACTACATTTAAAAACTAATATATTAAACTAAATACCTGATAAATAAGAAGCTGAAATTTTTTTTTTTTTTTCGTTTAATTTTTTATTTACAATCTGTCTTAAGACAATAAGAAAATTTTATGACTAATATTTACATAACAGGAATAGCAGATTTCCAGTGAAACCTGCTATTAAATATAACATCTTGTTTACTTAAAATTTACCTATCAGGGAGATCAAGGATGTGAAATCTTTTAAGTCTTCTAACAGTTGAGCTATTGTCTAAAAGAGCTAGGGCTAAATTATTTTCATGATTGTGAAGTCTGTCAGTGTATTTCTTACTATATTTCTTAATCTCTTCTTTTATAGTTGGAATATTTAAATCTCTGTGAATATTTGCATTGGTTACATAAAATGGAGCGTTAACAATTTGTCGCAATGTTTTTGATTGGTAGCGCTGAAGTATTTCAATATTAGAATTGCTAGTTGTTCCCCAGAGCTGAATAGCGTATGTCCAAACAGGCTTCAAAATGGCTTTGTAGAGGAGAATTTTGTTTTCCAAAGTAACCGCTGATTTTCTACTTAGTAACCAGGACATTTTCAGAGTTTTTATTTTAAGTTGTTGACATTTCGCTTTTAAGTGCGGTTTCCATGTTAGTCTGCGGTCGAGGTGCATGCCAAGATACTTCACACAGGTATCTTCTGGAATTGCTGAGCCGTATAGTGTTACATTTGGGCATCTTCCTGGTCTTAGTGCAAAAGTTATTTGGACAGACTTCAGGGAATTTATTTTAATTTTCCAGCGAAGAAACCAGCCTGCAGGCTTCAATCAGACTGAGCTCACTTTGCAACAGTTGAGATGCTTCGTCTCGAGAAGAGCTTGTTGCCAGAATGGCTGTATCGTCAGCATATGTTGCAATGGTGCAGTTGTTTGTTGCTGGCATATCTGCCGTGTATAGAGTGTAGAGGACTGGTCCCAGTACACTCCCTTGAGGAACGCCTGCGTTTATGAGAAATAGTGTTGACGTATCATTTCTCTGCTGAACGTAGAAGCATCTTTTCGACAAGTAGGATCTTAGTAATAGATAGTATGCGGCAGGTAGCCAATTCTTTATCTTGAAGAGCAATCCATTGTGCCAAACACGATCAAACGCTTGTTGAACATCGAGAAACGTAGCAGTACAGTATTTTTGTTCTCAAGTGCATATACAATTTCATTAATAACCCTGTGACATTGTTCAGTGGTGCCGTGGCCTCTTCTAAATCCGAATTGATATTCTGGAATGATGGCAAGTTCGTCCAAAATTGGCAACATCCTCTTAAGTAGTATTTTTCAAATACTTTCGAGAATATTGTCAACAGACTAATGGGACGGTAGGATGATAGTTCAGCTTCTGGCTTGTTTGGCTTAAGGATCATAATGATTTCTGCACATTTCCATTGACTTGGAAAATGGTCTAGCCTGAGAATAGCGTTAAATACTAGCGTGAGAAATCGTATGCATTTTAATGGTAGAGTTTTAAGAGTGATGCCGTCTATTTTATCCGGGCCTGGAGACTTTTTATTGTTTAAGCATTTAATTTCTGACACGACTTCGTCAAAGTGAATTCTTTTAATAGGCAAGCTCATTTGACAAGGTGACCCAAGAAAGTTTTCTATTTCAGCTTCAGTCATAGGATTGTCAATGTCATTTGGCTGAAACACAGAGTGCAGGTGTTGTGCAAATGCCTCAGCTTGTTCTTCGTCAGATCTACACCAGTTTCCATTGTTTTTGCGGATAATTAAGTTTCTTTTTGCTGGTCTCTTTAGATATTTAGTTGCTCTCCACAGGTTATACTCTTTGTTGCTAGAATTTGGTTCTAAATTTCTCAAATATGCAGCTAGAGATTCATTTCGTAAGTTGGACAGTAATTGTCTAAGCTCAGATGCAGCTTTGTTGTATAGTCTTTTGTCTGCAGGATAGTGAGTTTCTTGCCAACGTTTTCTCAGGTTCCTTTTGTGTTGAATCTTTTCTCGAATTCTAGAAAGGTATAATTGGTTTGGTTGTTGGTTTCTGTGGGTATGATTCGTATTTATGTAGCTCGCTCTGTGAATTGTATTTGTGAAATGCTCCACAGCATAGTCTATTTCCTCTCCTGTTTTTAACGAAATGTCTAGAGTAATGGCTTCTTCAAGGTAGTTTTTAAACGCGTTAATGTCTGTGGAAGCAGAGATGACTTTATAGGGCTTGTCGAGCATATGAGCTATAGTGCTATAGGTTGCTATTATCGGAGAGTGATCTGAATTAAGATCGAAACTTTCCATTACGCGCATATGTGTTTGAGGGATACCAGAGAATGCTACGAAGTCAATCAAGTCTGGAATTTTACGAGTATCTGTAGGCCAGTATGTAGGCTTACCAGTTGAGAGAGTTGTTATATTATTATTTCGTATGCATTTATATAATTCGGATCCCTTTGGGTTAATTAATCTGGAGCCCCACCATGGGTGTTTGGCATTAAAGTCGCCTCCAACAATAAACTTTGTCCCCAGTCCTTGAAAGAAGTTCTTAAAATCAAGCTCTTTTAATGAATATCTTTGTGGGAGATATATTTCTGAGATTGAGACATCTGCATGCATGCATTTAATCTCAATTGTGGCAGCCTGCATAGCATTTTCTCTAGTGCTGTCCATGATTTTAAATTTCAGACCCTTAACAAGAATTGCTGCGCCTCCATGGGCTCTTTCAGACGGATAATCAGCTCTTATTATGTCATATCCAACTACTCTAAAAAGGATTTACTGGTGAAGTGTGTTTCTGAAACAAGCATGATGTCAATTGAATTTGTTTTTAAAAATAGTGATATCTCATTAACATGGTTGGAAAGCCCATTGGCGTTCCAGATTCCTAAGTTTAGACTTATTTGCATAGTTTATTGACCAGTAACATTATCATGTTAAGTAAGTTATTGGTGAGTTCAAATTGTTTTTCTAAGAGATGTTCAATTCTTTCAAGAGAGGTATTCGAAATATTATTTTCTGCAGCAACTTGGGCGTATGATTGATAGTCTTTTGGTTGCTGGGTTGACACGTATGATTGAAAAATTGCAGAATCATTTTTAGTATGGTCCTTGTAATGCATCTGTTTTCGACCAGTAGCTAATTTTTTAGATATGAGCTCCTTATAAACTCTACATCCTTTGTAGCTGGCAGCATGATCTTCGTTGCAATTCGCACATTTTGCCGGTTGTTCTCTATCTTTTGGGCATAGTTCGCTGGGATGCCTGCGAGAGCATTTTACGCACCTATGAGTTTTGGAGCAGTAGGATTTTGTGTGCCCAAATTCCTGACAACGGTGGCACTGGACAATGTCTTTTACTTTGTGAGGAGGTTCTATTTTAACAATTGCGTTACCAATGTGCTTAATTTCATATATGTCCTTGTTATTTTTGTTGGGCTCAATGTCCAGGAAGAATAGATTTAGTGGCTCTTTAGTTGCACGACTTTTAATGTTATTTATGTTCCTAACAGAGTGACCTTTGGACTCCACATCTTGTTTAATTACTGCAATATCCGTGGAGAAGTGCAAATTCTTTATAACGACTCTAAATGCTCTTTCGTGTTTAAGCTGGTATGTGTGGAACTTGACAAAATCATTAGAAAGAGTTTTAACGAGGGATCTGTATTCATCAACAGACTTAACCATAACTCTCACTTGGCCATCTCGTTGAGTTTTATAAAGGAAATTTTCTTTTTAATTTTCTTTTCGAGGTAGTCTAGCATACTTCTTATATCACTAACATCCGATAAGAATATAGGTGGCGGTCTGGCAGGTTCATCAATTTTTTCTTCAGTTGTCAAGTCCAGAGTATCAATTTCGTCTGCATTATTACCTTTTTCAGTCGATGAGCGTTCCGATAAGATAGAAAATTTATTGCTGCTAGTGCTGGGTCCGGTGTCCAGGGCAAATTTTTTCTTTAGAAGAATCGGAGAAACTTGGTTTTGTCTCTTAATTCCCTTTGGCTTAGTTTTTATTCTTTGCCAGCTCCAAGGCGATATTTCGTCTTCTTCGTCGCTCATGTTGACAACAACACCTTTGGTGCCTGTCAGCAAACACCGTTATGTTTTCGTTTTGTTTTGTGTTCGAAATTCGCGTTACTGTTTTTGATAGCTTAAGCGTAGCTTTTGCGCAGAATTCAGGTACGTCTTTACTCAGAGAGAGTTTGATCGCAACTGAGAAGCTGAAATAAAAGGTTATTTATTTCCCTACCAGATCAAACAATGTTTCTATGATGCGTTCTCTAAATGTGTTCTGAAACTGTAGTAGCTAGAGGGTCGCGGTCTAAATCTATAATTGATTAAGCTAAATAGCTAATATACGACAAAAAGCTGAAAGGAATAGTAGCAATTGTTTCAGACCCTACACTTTTCTTCTGAAAGTGTAGCTAAAATTAACAAATCGTTTTCCAAAGTGTAGTAGCTAGAAGGTCGTAAGTAGAAACTAATATATTGAACTAAATAATTTGTATCAAATAAAAACTTGAAGCAAAAGGTTATGACTTAGCCAGACTAAACCATTTTTGTATAAAGTGCAGCTGACATTAACAAAACGAACTTCAAATTGTAGTAGCTTGAGGGTCGTCTATAAAAAAAAAAACTAAACTGAATAACTAATATAAAATAAGTTGTTATAAGCAACAGCAATAACTGTGCGATACCCAAAGTATTTTTCTGAAAGTCCAGTTAGGATTAACAGCTAGAAGGTCGTGCTCACATATAAAAACGATTAGGTGAATATAAACTGTAGAATCAGTTGCTGCATTATTGCTCTAAAGTGCAATTAAAATACATCCCAATTATATAAGTGAAATAAAAGACACGGTTTTATCATATTTAACTCTTTGCTGGCATGCATTGGATTGAACAATCAAAAGAGAAGACCTTGAGGATGTCGGAAAAGCAGCGAGCTATGAAGGGGACAACAAACAGTATAAGCAACTAAAAACGATTTAAACTAAACAGTTGATGAAATGCAGTGTAGTATTTGGTAGTCTGTCGAGTGTGGAGTGTGGAGTGTGCTAACGGTTCCACTTCTGGAGCAGCTTGCAGGCCAACTTCACATCCCCAAAGGACATGAGAAGGGCGCTGATGTTGCGCTGTTGATTGGTGTGTCCCAAGGCATCCAGTTCCAGTAGCTCGGAGCGAAAGTGTTGCTCCCAGCGCGAGTCGTTGGTGGACATGAAGTCAAAGATGTTGAGAGAGCGATCGAAGAGTGGATCCAGAGCATCCGAGTTGCTCGATTCCGTCGAGTTGGCGTTTGCAAAGTACTCATCGAATGCAGACCAATCCTTGGTAGAGCGCAGCATCTTGGTGTCATCTGATTTGATAAGACGATAACACTTCCTCTTCAGACCTCTCACCATGCGCCCTGGGCGTCGGGTTTGCTCAGCTACCGGAGGTTTGGGCAGCCAGGGATTCGGCAAAGGCAAACAGTTCTCGCGTCCACGTTGCGGATTGTCCCCAAAGTGTTTGCCAGCATCAATGTTCTGGTAGTTGGCGGCCACGTTGTCCTCCTGAGTGCTGTTCAGAAAGGAAGTTATCTTGTTGAGCACCGAGTAGCTGCCAGGCACCCACTCCATGCGCAAAATGTGAATGTCCCGCCTGCGTCCCTGCTCCTGCACCTTGGCCGGATTGAAGAGTGTGGAGAAGAACTCACGCAAGTTGCGATCGCTGCTCATGTAGTGACGAAACGAGGCGCTCTCGTCCAGCATCTTGCGAAGACGTCCATCGCTATACATCATGTCCCGCAGAGTAGCCGGATCATCGAGCAGCGGCTGGAAGAAGTCCACATTCTTCAGCATCTCCAAGCGTTTTTTCGACAAGAACTTTGTCGAAAGATTCAAGTCCGGAGTGGAGCTGCTCTTCTCTTGGCGCAGCGGACGGAAGAGAACGTGCACCGTGACTCCCTCGGTGATGCCTTGGCGATCAATGGTCCCCACATCGAGTAGCACCTGGCCACCAAAGATCAACATTATCATGTCGATGGCCTGCTCGAAACGCACTGCAACCAGAGCACGCAGGTTGCAGATCAACTCGTTCTGGCGCAAAGAGACGACAGCAGTTCCTCCGCCCGTCTCGCGGGCGGTTATTTCGATGCTCTTGGTGCACATGTCCAGCGGCAGCGCAAAGCGATTCCTAGTTCTCCAATGTGTCTGCGTTGTCGAATTGATTTAATGGGAGTTGTGGGCTTACAACATTTACAAAAGTTGCCCTGCAACTGACAACTCTGTTTTGCCAGTGTGCGTCAGACTTCCTAGGGATTATGACAACAAACTCCCAACTTACTGAGGTCGAGTATCGGAAATTTATATTAGTATTGTTATAGGCTGACAGGGCTTCGTAATAGTATGGTAATGATAGTAATAACATAACATAAGCAGAACCATTGCATTTGTTTCAGTGGTGTGGCCGTGAATTTGTTGTGCTTTTTAAACATTTCTTTGCCAAATGTAGGCACAAAAAGAATGCTAACAGCGGTCACACTAAAATTTGTGGAACTTGCGAACTTTATAGTTTGCTTGCATGTTAAATATGTTGCTCATCTAGGAACAATGCTTTAACAAATCTTTAACACATCAAGAATTAAGTACTGTGAAGATATGTTTATGTAAAACAATTCTAAAAGAAGTATCAGCCAGTCAGAGAACGAGCGTTCACAGTATTTCCTAACAAATTCTTTACAGTATTGACGTTTATTCCTTCGGTATTGTTAATGGGAAAGTTCTGCCTTGCATCTTATCTACAATTTCATTTACCTAAAAAACAAACGTATAAGCAAATTTGCTAATCACCTTTGCTAGCTATTAAAGAACCTCAAAATAAAGAAAAGATTCTTCCAAATTACATTATATCCAATTGCCAATACTTCTTTTTTATTAATTTTCCCCAACCATTTACATAAAACAAGTAAGAAAACTATAGTATTACCCTTCTACCCTATGGGTAGCGGTTGTAATCATTAAGTTTGTCATTAAAAATTCTGCTGTAATATGTTTATTATTTGTGTAATGATTAACAGTTTAGTGACAGACCTTAATAAAGAGGCAAGCATGGAAAATGGGACTAATTAAATGGAATAGGAAAATAATTGAAGTCTATTACGATAAAGCGCAGGTTCATTGCGATAGCTAAGTTAGCTAAGTAGTAGTTAATGCCAAAGGAGAGCTATAAATGAAAAATAAAGGTACGTGTGTGTGTGTGATGTGTATTCGAGCAGGAGGAAAGCCGGCTTAAGTTGTCGACTTAGAGTAAATCTATGCAAAAGTCATTCACAATTATCGGCAGCTCTCACTTTATGATCTGAACTTGTTTTGTGGCTCTTTCAGGTGCTTCACAATGAGTTATCATAACAACAGCAGCAGCAGCATCCCAGACAACAACAACAACAACCACAACGAGGAGGAAAACAGAAGCTGCCAAAGCTAGTCGAGGGAAGCAGGAGAGAGGGAGAGAAGCGTCAATCAAGCGAGTGCTCAATGCGGGGCACAGAACACGACAGCAAATCAATTGAATTCAATCAAATTGCCACAAGCAGCGCCAGCAAGTAGAGCAAGAGAGAGAGTGAGAGAGATACACAGACAGACAGGCAGGAAACGGATACGACAAACCAACAACAACAACAACAACGAAGAGGAAGAAGCAGCAGCAAATAGCCAATAAAAGCGCCCGCAAGGCGGCACATTAATGTAGCTACAAAATGGGCGCCAACTCGTCGAGCAGATCCGACACAAGTCTGCTCCAGGATGATGACGGTGAGTGCACAGATAAATTTGATATAAGGTTAGGTTTAGGTAGGACCAGTTGCCCCTGTTAGGGGCAAAGCATAGACCAATGGAGGTCCGTAGCTGTATCGGTGGAGCGTATCTTCTAGAGGTGGAGAACTATCAATAGTCTGCGCCATCGATAGTGATTGATAGTATCGATGATAGCAAGGAAAATCTATCGTCGATAGTTTTCGATATTGCAGTAAAAGAAAATAATTTAATTCGTTTTTGAATTAATCCATATTTATTTAAAATATGAGAGTATAAAATTGGTTTTCACATCTTTATCTGAAAATAATTATTTCAATAGAATGATTTTTCATTTTTTAGGTGTACCTTAACTGCTATTTATATATTTATTTCAACCAATAATTTTGTTCGCCTATTTGAAATGATTTGTTCCGCTTTGCTGAAGACCATCTCCGACTCTACGGAGGTTGCGGGTATACAAAGATATTTGAAAAAATATCGACCACTATCGACGATAGCGATTAACCACTATCGAGAGTGCGCGCCGCTATCGAGAGCGTCTGGATAGTGGCCAACCATCGATAGTCCCGATAGTGCCATCGATAGTTCTCCACCTTTAGCCCAGATCGTTATGGCACTGCGAATCGCATCTACAGAGAAGATGGTCAAGTGTTTCCGTAACTCCGGACTCGTTCAATATAAGGGAGCAAAACAAAGCAACATTTGGCTAAGCATTTGAAGCAACTAGGAAAACCCGAAATGGAGCAGCTGGATGAGCTGTGCCTGCTGCAAGTGTTGTCCTTTTTGGGACTGCCCGATCAGCTGGCAATGCTGCAGTGCAGCGAGCTGCAGTGTCACTCGCTGTTGCGTCATCTGTGGCGACGTCATTTGACCAGCATTGAGCTGAACTTCCTGCAGTTGCCGCTGAGTACGCAGCACTTTCAGCTGCTGCTCGAGAGCTGCTCTCGTAAGCTTCGCGTGCTGCGACTCAGCTTTGTGGACAGCGAGAAGTTCGAGGTGCTGGCCAGGCACAGCTTTCCCCAGCTCCAGTTGCTCCAGCTCGACGCCTTGCCACCTTTCTTCATCTCTTCCCTGGCGCCAAGAACAGCTGAGGTTGATGATGAGGCAGAAGAGGAAAACGCTGCCAAGCAGCTGCCAGTTAAATCAGCTCAGCTGGTGAGGAACTAATCTCTGCTTCACTTTCTCTTCTCTTTGCAGTCAATTTTGATCACTTTCAAATACTCCGAGCCATTGGCAAGGGCAGCTTTGGCAAGGTGAGTAATGTGACACATCTCCTCCTCATCCTCCCTCAAGTGTTATCCTTGTGGCTTGTGATTACAGGTGTGCATTGTACAGAAGCGCGACAGCGGCACTTTGTATGCCATGAAATATGTGAGTCGCTCCGTTTGCGAGTCGCGCGGCGCCTTGGGCGGTGTGATCAAGGAGGTGGAGTTGCTCTCCTCGTTGGAGCATCCATTTCTCGTCAATTTATGGTTCTCGTTTCAGGGTAAGTGCCCCGAACAAACACACGTACACTTATACACTTATACATATGCAAATACCTGGACATGTGTGTGAGTGTGTGTGGAAGCCAACGTTGCTGATTGGCAATCAAAATGCAAATTAACTATGTGCATTTCTTTTGATGCCAGCTTGTTCTCTTGTCAGCATCTTTCAATTCTACTTTTATCTTTTTCTCTGTCTCTCCTCCCACACAGATGAGGAGGATTTATTCATGGTGTGCGACCTGTTGACGGGCGGTGATTTAAGATACCATTTACAGAATCGGGTGAGTCTGCTGGATAACTACTTAACTTGCAGTGCAGAGCCTTAACTCTTCCCTCATCTCAACACTCAAAACCTGCAGGTGGAATTCTCGGAGCAGAGTGTGGCCTTATTAGTGTGCGAGCTGGGCAGTGCCCTGGAGTACCTTCAAACACAGCGTGTGATCCACAGAGACATCAAGCCAGATAACATTCTACTGGATGATACCGGTAAGCATCTTTACACACACTCAAACACACTCACACTCACTTGGCCAGCTCGCAGTCAAGTTGCCAAATATGCGTCCATAATTCATTATAACATATCCAGAGCATGTTCAAAAATTTATCGATTTCCCCGTCCAAGTCGCACAAAGTAGGTGAAACTTTTTCCTTGGCGGCGGCCCAAGTGAATACTGTGAATACTGCGAAGCATACTCAAATTATTCATATTCATACATGGATGGGGCCCAGCCCCCAAAAGGCCTGCCACCTGTCATTTTTGCCTGCCTCGCTGCCTCACATAAACACACACACACACACTCTCACATACATGAAAACATTTGCGGGCAATGGCAAAAATTGTTGCATACTTTTAGGCCCCTCAATATTTTACTGCCTTGTCCGACCGCAAGCTTGATAAGCAAATATAACAGTATTACACACATCTGTCTAGCTGTCAGTCTCGGAGTGTATTGTGTACTTTACGGTATTGCGAATCAAGCTCATATATATACAATATGTACCTGACGAGTCAATCACAATTTGAATATACTTTTGTTGCCTTTAAAGACTCTTGCTCAATAAATTCCTGTGAAATATGATTCTTTTTGACTTTAAGAGTAGAAGCCCCGGGGAAATTGCGACAATCGTTTGCCATTATTAATTGCTACGCCACAGGATTGGTCAAAGAAAATGAAAATGTATAAAAAATGCGAGTTAATTAACGATGCATGCGTATAAAACGCATAAAAGTTTGATATTTGCGAAACAGAATACAATCAAAGGTAACGCAGAAATTCAATTAAAGGCATACGAAGAAAAAACCTGAAAAGAATAGCTGAAGTAGTCGACTTTTAAATACGCTATAGAAAGAGGAATTGTTTGGAGAGTAAACTTGAAAATTACTTTTTCAATAACTTCTTAATTTGTAGTGCATTCTTTAAGAAATTTGCAGTATACAAAGATGATATATTTATATAAGTTAGCTTCCACTTCTGATAGTCAACAGACCCTTGTCTGTGGGACATTTCTGATGCTTCGCAGGGTATCGGAAATAATAGATATACAAACATTTGCACACTCAACCATAACTACACACCCAAACACACACACACACAGAGAGACATAGAGAAAGTGGAATATGGGTTGATGGGTAATTGGAAACCAATTACGTGCGCTTAATTTCAGGACACGCTCATTTGACTGATTTTAATATTGCAACGAGGTTGCAGAAGGACTCGCTCGCCTGCAGCATGTCGGGCACGAAGCCGTACATGGCGCCAGAAGTGTTTATGTGCGCTCTGGAAGAAGTTGGTAAGTGCAAATTGTAAACACGGACAGCACAAATGTGGGAGGGGAAGGCGAATGAATCCATTTGCTGGCAGTTGAGTCGCAAATTGAATTACTGCAGCTGCAACAAAGTTAATTGACTGCATCCGGTCATCATTTTGATGTTCATTTGCAGCGGGTTATAGCTATCCAGTGGATTGGTGGTCCCTCGGCGTTGTGGCCTACGAGATGAGGTCCAACAACCGGCCATTTGTGCTCCACTCGCACACGCCGCTGGTGGAGATTAAGAACGTGCTAAACACCTCGGTGCACTATCCCCACTACTGGAGTCACAACTTTATCGATCTGCTGCAAAAGGTGAGTGTTCACTTTTAAATATGATAATAGTATCCAGAACTCTTCATTTATCGACTCTTCTAACAGCTACTCTGTGTGCATCCTGGCGCTAGGATTAGCTCACAGCAGGAACTGCATCAGACGCCGCTGTTGCGTCCCACAGACTTTCAAGTGGTGCTGGAGAAGCAGACGAAGCCGCTGTTCAAGCCACCCGAGGATCATCTCAACTGTGATCCCTGCCTCGAGCTGGAGGAGATGATCGTCGAGACGCGGCCGCTGCACAAGAAGAAGAAGCGCCTGGCCAAGCAGCGTTCAGCGCAGCGGGACAGCGATCCAGAGACGACACTCATCAAAGAGTTCATCGTCTACAATCGCTTCAAGGAACTGAAGCGCAAAGCCATGGAGCAAAAAGAGAGCGACTGGCAGCGTGAACTTGAGCTGGCCATGGCCAATTCCATAGTGAACAGTCTGGCGCCCATTCAGGAGAAACCCTCAACATCGCTAGTCAGCGCAGTCACGCCCTCATCCACGCCAACGCCCACTCCGACGCCTACGCCAACGCCCACGCCCTGCATTAGGGGCACAACACATCAACAGCAACAGCAAGCAAGAGATAGTGATAGTATTGAATTTATAGATCGCACACCTTCCCCGCAGACACAAATGCAATCGCAGGCAGTCACGCCCACGCCCCGAAGATTCTGCTGCAAGGCGACGAGCACGATCCGTGAATAAAGCGAAACACCAAAAATATCCAAATTCATATTTCGAATCGCACAAATAGAGCGCAATTTGCAATTGCCACAGGTTTCACAGTCTCACCTCACCCGAAACGCAGAACTACAAAAGAAGTATACAATAGAAAAAGCTAGCTTCGGCATGTCGAAGAATAAATACCCTTGCAGATCAGATATCATATTCTGTAGTTCAGTTTAATTCCCCATTCAATATGTACAGCTGTGAACATTGAAATAGCAGTGCGACATTCCTTTCTTATTCCTTTCTGTTAATGATGATATAACGATATAAATGATATAAAAACAAGCAAAACCCAGTTAAATTTTAGACGTACTGCTATTTCAATGATCACACCTGATGATGCCCCTTTTCATCCAACTCTGCAAGGGTATTCGGTTTGATAACAATCTGAGAGAGCTACCGCAACCTTCAACAAGGATAAATCAAATATTTTTCGAGGCTTCGTATGACACACCACAACAACAACATTAAAATGAAAACACGCTGAATTGCACCTTTATATATATACACCGATGATATGTATAAATATTATTTTATAACTTTTCCAAACTGTATATATAATAGTATACATAAAAACATATGTACGAGTATTCTTTATACATGTACCTTTTTTAGATGTTAGCTGAGAAATCAAAATAAAAGATAATTTCCCCAATAATAATTCTATACGTTTGTCAATTAATCAATTCAATTTGTAAATAATAAAAGCGTTGAATTTCGATTTTTTTGAAGTTTTTATTTCAAGTTATATTTCATTCATGTTTCACATAAGTTTTTTTTAATGCTTTTTCTTTGTATAAAAAAGAGTAAATAATTAATCTGGTTTTGTGTGTGTATAAATTGCTGTTCTTGTTCACAAATTTGTTGTTCTTTTCTTTGTATGTTGTTAAAATATATATAATAATTATAATGGGTAATTGGTAATTGTATTTGATGTATTGGTATTGGTATTAAGTGTGTGTTGTTGTTTTGTGTTTCGTGTTTAATGTTGAGGGGAAAACACTAACCAAATATTTCAATTATCATGTTTATTGTTTTTCATTTCCCGTTTTTGGTTTTTTTTTTGTTTGTTTTCCTTTTCTTTCATTCAGCAAAAATGCAACATGTTAATAGTTTTTGTTTTTCGTTTGTTAATTCAATTTCTTTTATCCACGAATTTTTTTTTAAGTTTTTTTTTTGTGTTTTGTGGCTTTTGTGGGTTATTAATAATTTACGAATATCAACATTTCTTACACAAAAGCCCATGCCACCACACGTCGCACGCCGCGTGTTGCACGTGTCCATCCTCCGCCCATCCCAACGATAGCAGCTCAACTGTTCTCGGGGACGGAGAGGGACGCACGAACACACGCTCAGCGTGTGGCCGGGTGGAGGCAAAAATGGAGGGGGAAAATGTTTAGAAAATCGTAAAATATATATATATATATATTTGTATTTATATAACTTGCCACAGACAGAAAGGACAAGCTAAAGAGAAAGTATAGAAGAATTATTAAGTTTTGAAATGATGATCCACTTGAAGATGAACGAGTAGAACGAGTATTTCATTAATATATGTTTCATTCATTAAAACTTTAATGAAATCTATTTTTGTTTTCGTTTTTTTAGTTTTAGTTGTCTGTATTGTTTTTCTTGAAGGCAAAAAACAAATGCAATTGTTAAGAAAAAGCGTCAGTTATTCACGTTTGTTGTTGTTTCGAAATAGTTCCTGTCGCTTGTTTTTGTTTGTTAAAAAAAGAAATAAGATTGAATGAGAAGAAACTACAAGCTGTAAAGTATAAATGTGTGTGTATGAGTTTGTATGTGTTTTTTGTGTATGTGTGTGTGTGTTTTTTGGAGCTCACTTCGGTTTGTTTTGTTTGTTTGTTTGCTTGTGTTACTTTTCGGTTTGTTCTAAACAAAATGTTACTCTTTTTCGTTGAACTCCACACGTGGCGCTGGCAGCGGACATCCGCCGGGGCCTTTTTGTGGCAGCGCTACTGACTTGATCATACTATACTGTGGTGGTGTCCACAGACTCGATACGTGAGGCGGCTCCACCTTCTCCGCCGGCAGCCGCTGCTCCGTTAACTGGGCTGGTTGTATTAGCATTGCCGCCCTCCTCGCCGCCAGTGACATTGCCATCAGCCTTCTTTCTATTCTTAAGCAGCTCCACACTCAGATTTATGGTTTTCGTTTGCACTGGCGCATTGGCGTTCTCTGCTGGCGGCTCCTCGGCACCAGCTGCCGGTGCTGACTCTCCACCGCCGGTGGTGATTGTCAGCGAGAGATCGTTCAGCGACTTGAGCACCTTGTCCACATCCTCCTGGGTGCTTGGACCGCCATTGCGATTGCCAAAGTGCAAGTAACACTTTCCAAAGTGACCTGCAACCAAAAACGAAATATAAGTAAAGTAAATTCTTTGTGCAATCGCTTGTCACGCACCCTTCCATGAAATCGCCAATGGATTACATTCGCGTTTACGCAGCTCTGTTTTCAGATCCTTAACGCGAATGTCGCGTGTCAGATTTGACAATTTAACACAGAAGTCACGACGCGGCAGATTCTTCCGCTTGGGGCGACGCTCGCCCGCACCGGCCTCATCGAATTTACGATCTTCACTCTTAGCACCAACCTCGACACCAGACTGATCGCCTTCAGACTGCAATGTAATAGAAAATACGTAAGTAAAGACTTTTATAGAGGTATCGCTCTCTCCATCTAACCTTGTTTGTGCGTCTGCGGCGGTTGACGAAACGACCTTTGCGGCGTGGAGCACGCTTCTGCGCATTCTCCTGCTGTTGGAAGACACAAGAGATTCAGAGTGAGCATAAGAATGCATTTACATAGCAAATATTCGATAACATACGCCTTGTTGTTCGTTGTCAGTCTGTGAGGTGGTGCGTCCTGGGTTTCCTCGTTGGAAGCGACGACGCAAGTGTCCACGACGACGTCTACTGTTCTGATGCTGCTCAACATCGGTATCCTCCTCCTTCAGGGCAATGGTCTTGCCCGACTTCTCAAGCTGCTCCTTCAGCTGCTGCAGCACGGGCAAGATCTTCAAGCGACGCTCGGACAGCAGTTCCCAGAACACGCCACTGGGACGTGGCAAACGCTTCGCCACGCGAATCACCTCAGTGGGTGTGACAATGATGTCCACAGGGGAATCGTATTTCTGGAACAGATTGACGGGCAGTGTGTCCACCACCTGCACATCATGTACGATTGTCACAATGGCTGTTTGTGGCGTAATCACGCCCAGCTCAATGAGCAATCCAATGTCCAGATCGGCAAAACCATTGCCGCGTCCAATGCGATAGCCATCACGTGAAACGACCACAGAGCCAATGACCACCAAATCAAGCTTCAATTTGCTGTCCAGACCAATTTCCGAACGGAACTTCTGTATATCCTGGACGCGCAGCGATTCCTTCTTCTGCTCATCGGTGGCATCCTCAGGCACTTCGACCTTGAGGAAGAGGGCCGACGAGTCGCGAGTGCTGGGCAAATAGACCGATTTATTGGCCAGCAATGCCTGTTCTTTAAAATCGTGCAAAGCCCTATCGATGGTCACTTTGATGTGCTCTATATAGAAATGTAAGGAGGGAGAGAATCCAATGAAGAAATTGATAACATAGTAAAGACAATTAATTTACTTACGTGCTTTCTTGAACTCCTCCTCCTGAATGAGCAATGCAGCAGCCTTGTCAGCATCAACGAATGCAGGGATGCGGTTAAAGATGCCATTGAAGCCAAGGCCAACTTTACCCTCCTGGATCTTCTTCCAGGTCTGCACTCGCAACGAACGCTTTGTCGGCTCCGCAGGCTGAGCTGTTAAAGAAGTTAACGTTGATATTGTTAGCATAACATTTACAATTTGTTGACATTAATAATAACGAGACGTAACATGTTCTTTTTGATAATAAAAACTTGAAAAGCTTTGCTCCATTAATTTAGCATTTAATTATTCGGCTGGCCACAGGTTTTATTTTATAGTACATTCCAAACACACATGCATATAATTGTGTGTGTAAATATATGTACATATAGCTGTATTGCTGCTATCGTTGCTCATCATGGATGGCGTATGAGGGGCTAAAAATAAACACAAACAAATGCGGCGGCGGCGGCAGCTGCCAAAGAGAGCGCGAGAGAGCGCAAAACTACTGAGCGGGGTTAGCAGAGTTTGTTACATGAGGAGAGAGTGTGATACAGAGAGTACACAAGATCTCGCATTACCGGCAACAAATTAAGTTTGATTTGTCAGCAGTCGCAGTCAGTTGCTTGTCGTTCTTATCTCTGACCCATGATTAACGCATGCATGTTATCACGCCAGGTTCATGTCGGACAAAATATATTTTCTACTGACTGATAAACCGGTTTTCACGCCCAACCAAAAAAGGTACTGTACTGTGTGTGTACGCAAACACACACACATTCGCACACTTGTGCAACAAACGAACTAAACAAACACGGACACACTAAAAAAACACCGGATGGCCATAGAAAATCTGCATAGAAAATATTCACTGGGGTTGCCACCTGTCCGAGCGAACTAAAACAATTTATATATAAATAGAACTACATAAATAATAAACAGTTGTACAATGCGTCTTTTAAAATGATGACAGTAATTATAATTGTACAGCGAGGCGGCTACAAAGTGTGCGTGTTTAAATATCAAATAGGCAAAACATTAAAAATATCGATATTGACGTATGACCAATAAGTTGGCAACGCTGCGCCGCGCACACACACACATTAGGTCGCTTATTCTTCATCACTCACTCACACTCACACATGCACAGCATTTCTCAGCGATGAGCGCATCAAGCAAGACGCGCGAATTTTTCAATTAATATGTATGTACATATGTATCTGCAAATGTACATACGTATGTATGTATATTTGTATGAGCTTTGGTGTGTTGTTGCTTTTGCAGGAGCGCGTTTGTATGTATTTATATATGTAGATAGTTCAACAGTGCTATGACAGAGTGAAAAAACACATTCAAATGGGCCAAGAGCAGTCGAAATGATTCACACCACACACACAATTTGGAAGTTCAACTTAGTAATTGCAGCACTTTTAGCATTTAAAGCATAAAAATGCGCGCCCGATGACGTAATTAATAGGAGAAACACGAAATTGGAATTGCCGACATACAGAATAGGCGCTCACACATTAACACATACGTACATATGTATGTACAATGTATATGCATGTGTATAATATACACATTTGTAATTTGTTGTTCTTTCTGCGCTGTACTTCGAAGTTCTCTTCGTTTTTCACCATTTCTAATGGCAAAATTCGCAGACTCATAGACGACGATGTCAACTCTTATTTACCGCAAGAATCAATCAGCAAAAAAAGGGAAAGAAATATGGCGGCAATTTGACAACTTTGGATGTCACTACTCTACAAAAAAATGGCCGTACTTACAAAAAAAAAAGAGAAAAAAAAGCGAAAAGAGCATGAACGATGTGCCTTTTGCCCTTGATCCAAATTTTTCGTGGGCGAGGGAAAGTGCAATATTCTGCACATATATTTTGTAAAACCAACAGATTAAGCCCGAATATTAGTTAAATACATACGCGTTTATGCATATAAATGTATGTATGCATGCGATTTATTTGCTCACAAAACAGAAAATCCCTATCTTCCACACTCCACCCCGAAAACTTACTTGTCGATGATACCTCCGCGGCGGCGGCAGCGGCAACGGGTGCTGCGTTGCTTTGATTTTCCATCGTATTTCGTTTATATAAATTGTGTTCTTTAAACTGTTCTGTTTAATTCTCTTTTTTGTAACAATTTCTTTTTTTTCACAAATTTATTTAACAGAGCAACGTCTACCTTCTCCGGCTGCTTCCAACAAACCACGTTTCTCACCCGATGAAATTGGAGTATATCGATAACGCGTTGCCTATCGACGGTCTGTCTACAATCCGCGAGACACACTGTCACCAGACGATATAACGATATATTTACTTCACGTTTTTAGGAAAACCGAAAAAAAATTAATGTGAGCACATAAATAAAATTAATTGCGGAAGAATAAAAAACGAAAAAAAGTAAAAATAATTTGTGACACTAGCACAAAGACGTGTTGCTAGCTAATGAGAAACTCAATGCAGTATCAGATAAATGGAGTTTGACAGTAAAGTCAACGACAAGCAGTTTAATTCGATTTTTTGATAGACCATTGTTGTTAAAGACTATAATAAATTGAGTACAAATATTGGAAAATTAATTTCAGACAATAAATAACATTTCTTTGGCGCCATCTATTAAAATTCAAAGTTTCTCTTTCCAGATTGTTTTACAGCACTGGACAGCTCTGGTAAAAACAAAACGATATTGTGAACAGCGTACAGACCGTTATGTCACAGCTGTTTCTCTTCACAACGTGGAGCGGTAGACCGCTCAAGAAGTGTATTATTTGAATTTTATCAATTAAAATTCGACCGGTTAACGCTCGATGCAAAACTCGCGACATTATGCAATTTCCACTGGCAGGCGTCTGCTCTGCGCAGTGCGTTTGAGGCTCGGCACTGGCCTCAGTTGTGATAAACGCAACTTGCGTGTTGTTCCTGCTCAATTTTCTCGTAATCGCAAACATGAAACAAATGTTTCCGCCTTGTTTAAGCCGGTCCAGGTGCAGGCCAATGCTGACGACGAGGATGTGGGCTCCGAGCTGGTGGGCAAACTGGAAAAATCCGAACTGCTGAAGATACTGAACAAATTCGCCCAAAAAACGAGAAATCAAAGCGCTGTGTTCGGAGAATGGTTTGGATTGTAAGTAAATGAAATGGTTATACAAAAATCGCATTTAATACAATCTATCTGCAGCCTACTTGCAGCAACAGGCTTTCGGGTCGTTTCGACGTTACTGCATTGAGGCTGAGAATCTGCCTGTTGATGTGCACATCATTTTCAGCGACATTATGCAAGGTGCGGGTCACATAGACGACATCTTTCCTTACTTTCTGCGTCATGCCAAGACTGTGTTCCCCCCATCTCGACTGCATGGATGACCTGAAGAAGATATCCGACTTGCGGCAACCCGCCAATTGGTACAGCAATGCACGCGCCATTACCCGCAAAATCGTTTTCCACTCAGGACCTACAAACTCCGGAAAGACTTATCATGCCATGGAGAGGTATTTGAGTGCAAAGTCTGGTGTCTATTGTGGACCGCTCAAGCTACTGGCCACCGAGGTGTACAACAAGGCCAACGAGCGTGGCACACCCTGTGATCTGGTCACGGGCGAAGAGCGCAAGTTTGGCATCAGCGAGAACTCGCCAGCCAATCATGTGGCATGCACCGTTGAAATGACTTCTGTGAACACGCCCTGTAAGTAGAGATTGCTACTCAAGATTGCTGTATACTAAATACTGTGTGCTTAACTAGATGAGGTGGCTGTCATCGATGAGATACAACAGATAAGAGACCCACAGCGGGGTTGGGCTTGGACGCGAGCTTTCCTCGGACTAATTGCCGATGAAGTGCATGTTTGTGGCGAGGCAGGCGCTTTGGGGTTGCTGCAAAAGATTTGTGAAACCACTGGCGAAACTGTTGAGGTTCATCGCTACGATCGTCTTACGGAGTTGACAGTGGAGGACTCTGCTCTGGGATCGCTGGACAATGTGATGCCGGGAGACTGCATTGTTTGCTTCAGTAAACATGATATTTATACGGTTTCGAGAGAGATTGAAGCAAGGTAAATTTTGGAATTTAATGTTATATTGTACATAATTTAACCAACTCCTATTTTAGGGGGGAAGGAAGTAGCTGTCATTTATGGAGGTTTGCCTCCAGGTACGAGCTGGCGCAAGCTGCGAAGTTCAATGATCCCGAGAACAGCTGCAAGGTGATGGTAGCCACTGATGCCATTGGCATGGGCCTCAATCTGTAAGTTTAATGAAATGCTTTAAACTGTGCACACTTGATTACAACAAGTAATTTCAGGAGTATTCGTCGCATCATTTTCTACTCGCTGGTCAAGCCTACAATGAATGAGAAAGGCGAGCGTGAAATCGATACGATTTCCATATCATCCGCTTTGCAAATCGCTGGACGTGCTGGACGCTTTAAAACGCAATGGGAACACGGCTATGTGACTGCCTTTAAGTCTGAAGATCTGGTGACGCTTCGACGCTTGCTCAGCCAAACACCGGAGCCTCTAAAGCAAGCAGGTTTACATCCCACCGCTGACCAAATAGAACTGTATGCTTACCATCTGCCAAACTCGTCACTGAGCAACCTCATGGACATTTTCGTCAATCTGTGCACTGTGGACGATTCGTTGTATTTCATGTGCAACATTGAGGACTTCAAGTTCCTGGCCGAGATGATACAGCATGTGCCACTGCCACTGCGTGCCCGCTATGTGTTCTGCTGTGCACCCATCAACCGCAAGATGCCTTTCGTGTGCTCAATGTTCCTGAAGATAGCGCGTCAATACAGTCGCAACGAGCCCATCACCTTTGACTTTATCAAAAGGAACTGCAACCTGCCGCTGAAGCTGCCCAAAACTATCCTTGATCTGGTTCATCTGGAGGCAGTCTTTGATGTGATGGACTTGTACTTGTGGCTCAGGTGAGTGAAGATAATTTCTTTGTCGTACGCCACTTGCTCACTTTATGCTTTGTCGACAGCTATCGGTTTATGGATATTTTCCCTGAGGCTGCCCGAGTGCGCGATGCTCAAAAGGAGTTGGATGAGATCATCCAGCAAGGCGTATTTCAGATAACTCGTCTGCTGAAGAACACAGAAGCTGGCCAGGACAGCGATGTGCCCACTTACAATACGCGTCGCGTAACGTCGGTGAAGGAGCCTCGTCTGCCAAGCTCGTCGCGTGGTCGTCTCACGGAGCGATTGCTGGCTCAAGGTCTGCTGACTCCAGGCATGCTCAGCGAGCTGCGTAAAGAGTGGGATGCTCAAGCAACGGGGCCCAAAGATTCTCAGGATTATAGTGCAGACAGTGACGATGATGAGAGCACGAAGAAGACGGCGCGTCGCAAGCGCAGAAAGTAGACTAGGATTAGATAGATTGGGGGAATTGATTGATCAACAGAGAGATAAATAGAGATGTGTATGTGTATAGTTAGCGTAACATGGAGCCATAAGCTCTACGTAGCCGTTGTTAATGTTATCATTTTATTTGTAAGTCACAATTATGTAATATTAAAATTATTATTTTAATAATCAACAATGACAATTTAAT